>NC_136160.1:8493263-8509090 GCF_965212315.1 Lampetra planeri
GCGTCTGCGTGTGTGTGTGAGTGTGAGAGTCTGTGTGTGCGTGTGAGAGTCTGCGCGTGTGTGTGAGTGTGAGAGTGTGTGAGTGTGAGAGTCTGTGTGTGTGAGTGTGAGAGTCTGCGTGTGTGTGTGAGTGTGAGAGTCTGTGTGTCAGTGTGAGGGTCTGCGCGTGTGTGTGAGTGTGAGAGTGTGTGAGTGTGAGAGTCTGTGTGTGTGAGTGTGAGCGTCTGTGTGAGTCTGTGTGTGCGTGTGAGAGTCTGTGTGTGCGTGTGAGAGTCTGTGTGTGCGTGTGAGAGTCTGCGTGCGTGTGTGAGTGTGAGAGTGTGTGAGTGTGAGAGTCTGTGTGTGTGAGTGTGAGAATCTGCGTGTGTGTGTGAGTGTGAGAGTCTGTGTGTGTAAGAGTCTGCGCTTGTGTGTGAGTGTGAGAGTCTGTGTGTGTAAGAGTCTGCGCTTGTGTGTGAGTGTGAGAGTCTGTGTGTGTGAGTGTGAGAGTCTGCGCGTGTGTGAGTGTGAGAGTCTGTGTGTGAGTGAGTGTGAGAGTGTGTGAGTGTGAGAGTCTGTGTGTGAGTGTGATAATCTGCGTGTGTGTGTGAGTGTGAGAGTCTGTGTGTGAGTGAGTGTGAGAGTGTGTGAGTGTGAGAGTCTGTGTGTGTGAGTATGAGAATCTGCGTGTGTGTGTGAGTGTGAGGGTCTGTGTGTGAGTGAGTGTGAGGGTGTGTGAGTGTGAGAGTCTGTGTGTGTGAGTGTGATAATCTGCGCGTGTGTGTGAGTATGAGGGTCTGTGTGTGTGAGAGTCTGCGTGTGTGTGTCCGTGTGAGAGTCTGTGTGTGTGTGTGAGAGTCTGCGTGTGTGCGTGTGAGAGTCTGCGTGTGTGCATGTGAGAGTCTGCGTGTGTGTGCGTGTGAGGGTCTGTGTGTGAGTGTGATGGTCTGTGTGTGTGCGTGTGAGAGTCTGCGTGTGTGTGTGAGAGTCTGCGTGTGTGCGTGTGAGAGTCTGAGTGTGTGGGTGTGAGAGTCTGCGTGTATGTGTGCGTGTGAGAGTATGCGTTTGTGCGTGTGAGAGTCTGCGTGTGTGCGTGAGAGTCTGCGTGTGTGCGTGTGAGAGTCTGCGTGTGTGTGTGCGTGTGAGAGTCTGCGTGTGTGCGTGTGAGAGTCTGCGTGTGTGTGTGCGTGTGAGAGTCTGCGTGTGTGCGTGTGAGAGTCTGCGTGTGTGTGTGCGTGTGAGAGTCTGCGTGTGTGCGTGTGAGAGTCTGCGTGTGTGTGTGCGTGTGAGAGTCTGCGTGTGTGCGTGTGTGTGAGAGTCTGCGTGTGTGTGTGCGTGTGAGAGTCTGCGCGCGTGTGTGAGTGTGAGGGTGTGTGAGTGTGAGAGTCTGTGTGTGTGAGTGTGAGGGTCTGCGTGCGTGTGTGCGTGTGAGAGTCTGGGCGCGTGCATTCGGCGCTAACCGGAGGAAAACCGGTGGCCACTCTCGGAAACGGTTACCGGTTCCGTAAAGTCACAAAGCGATGGCAACCGGTTTTTCTCCTTCTTCCCTAGCCCGTCGGTTCATGAGCGCGCCGATTGTGACGCGCGCGAACCGACAGAGCGCACGCCGCAGTGATCCTCGTGGTGTGTGATGGGGGGGGGGGGGCAGCCTCTTGGGGCCGTGATGAACACACGTGATGAACACACGTGATGAACACACGTGATGAACACACGTGATGAACACACGTGATGAACACACGTGATGAACACACGTGATGAACACACGTGATGAACACACGTGATGAACACACGTGATGAACACACGTGATGAACACACGTGATGAACACACGTGATGAACACACGTGATGAACACACGTGATGAACACACGTGATGAACACACGTGATGAACACACGTGATGAACACACGTGATGAACACACGTGATGAACACACGTGATGAACACACGTGATGAACACACGTGATGAACACACGTGATGAACACACGTGATGAACACACGTGATGAACACACGTGATGAACACACGTGATGAACACACGTGATGAACACACGTGATGAACACACGTGATGAACACACGTGATGAACACACGTGATGAACACACGTGATGAACACACGTGATGAACATAGCGGCCTCTCGTGGCTCTGCAGGGGGTCACGCGCGCAAACAAAGAGGCAAATGTAGCGAGGAGTGGTGGCGCAGCGGTTAGCGCACCGCGTTACTAAACCCGACCTCAGCCGATAATCGATTTCTCGCTCACGGCCCAAATCAGTGCCGGCTATCTGAATCGGCGAGACAAAGTGCTGAACCCACACCACCGCTTCATCGGCGTGCCGCTCCGGCCTTCACGAGGTGCTCGCTAACAGCACTTGCCCCTAGAGGCGACACGGTGGTGGTGGGGGGTCCTTTGTCTTTGGCTGTGTAGACGCGCGTTTGAAATCGTTAGCCGAATGCCCGCTGCTGACTGCAAACCACAAGAGGCCGCTACACCCGCACTGGGAAGTAAAACAAATAACGATGGCGCTGAAGCCCCCGGGGTCAAAGCAATCGTAACGACTTCACTCAGAGTACGAACACAGTGGTAATACTAATATACTATAGTAGTAGTAGTAATATCGTGGCAATACCTTCGGTGACCGACACAATGGGTACAAAAACAGCAATAAGTAAAATAAAACTACAGTAAAAAATACTAACTGTAAAAAATAACTAAATGCTTAAGATGAAAGCACGAAACATTAACCACAAAAATAATAACCACTGCTACTGTACTACTGCAACTGTTCTTTGGCCACTGCGATGTTTAGTACGCACAGTACCCGTGTGGTGAAAGAGTACACGTGTGTGTAGTGAGAGAGTACACGTGTGTGTAGTGAGAGAGTACACGTGTGTGTAGTGAGAGAGTACACGTGTGTGTAGTGAGAGAGTACACGTGTGTGTGGTGAGAGAGTACACGTGTGTGTGGTGAGAGAGTACACGTGTGTGTGGTGAGAGAGTACACGTGTGTGTGGTGAGAGAGTACACGTGTGTGTAGTGAGAGAGTACACGTGTGTGTAGTGAGAGAGTACACGTGTGTGTAGTGAGAGAGTACACGTGTGTGTGGTGAGAGAGTACACGTGTGTGTGGTGAGAGAGTACACGTGTGTGTGGTGAGAGAGTACACGTGTGTGTGGTGAGAGAGTACACGTGTGTGTAGTGAGAGAGTACACGTGTGTGTAGTGAGAGAGTACACGTGTGTGTAGTGAGAGAGTACACGTGTGTGTAGTGAGAGAGTACACGTGTGTGTAGTGAGAGAGTACACGTGTGTGTGGTGAGAGAGTACACGTGTGTGTAGTGAGAGAGTACACGTGTGTGTAGTGAGAGAGTACACGTGTGTGTAGTGAGAGAGTACACGTGTGTGTGGTGAGAGAGTACACGTGTGTGTGGTGAGAGAGTACACGTGTGTGTAGTGAGAGAGTACACGTGTGTGTGGTGAGAGAGTACACGTGTGTGTAGTGAGAGAGTACACGTGTGTGTAGTGAGAGAGTACACGTGTGTGTAGTGAGAGAGTACACGTGTGTGTGGTGAGAGAGTACACGTGTGTGTAGTGAGAGAGTACACGTGTGTGTAGTGAGAGAGTACACGTGTGTGTAGTGAGAGAGTACACGTGTGTGTGGTGAGAGAGTACACGTGTGTGTGGTGAGAGAGTACACGTGTGTGTAGTGAGAGAGTACACGTGTGTGTAGTGAGAGAGTACACGTGTGTGTAGTGAGAGAGTACACGTGTGTGTAGTGAGAGAGTACACGTGTGTGTAGTGAGAGAGTACACGTGTGTGTAGTGAGAGAGTACACGTGTGTGTGGTGAGAGAGTACACGTGTGTGTGGTGAGAGAGTACACGTGTGTGTAGTGAGAGAGTACACGTGTGTGTAGTGAGAGAGTACACGTGTGTGTGGCTAGGGGTACACGCGTGTTGCTAGGGGTACACGTGTGTTGCTAGGGGTGCAGGTATGTTGCTAGGGGTACACGTGTGTTGCTAGGGGTGCAGGTGTGTTGCTAGGGGTACAGGTGTGTTGCTAGGGTTACACATGTGTTGCTAGGGGTGCAGGTGTGTTGCTAGGGGTACAGGCGTATTGCTAGGGGTACACGTGTGTTGCTAGGGGTGCAGGTGTGTTGCTAGGGGTACAGGTGTGTTGCTAGGGTTACACATGTGTTGCTAGGGGTGCAGGTGTGTTGCTAGGGGTACACGTGTGTTGCTAGGGGTGCAGGTGTGTTGCTAAGGGTACACGTGTGTTGCTAAGGGTGCAGGTGTGTTGCTAGGGGTGCAGGTGTGTTGCTAGGTGTACACGTGTGTTGCTAGGGGTGCAGGTGTGTTGCTATGGGTACACGTGTGTTGCTAGGGGTGCAGGTGTGTTGCTAGGGGTACAGACGTGTTGCTAGGGGTGCAATCGTGTTGCTAGGGGTGCAGGGGTGTTGCTAGGGGTGCAGGTGTGTTGCTCGGGGTACACGTGTGTTGCTAGGGGTACAGGCGTGTTGCTAGGGGTGCAGATGTGTTGCTAGGGGTACACGTGTGTTGCTAGGGGTGCAGGTGTGTTGCTAGGGGTACAGGTGTGTTGCTAGGGGTACAGGTGTGTTGCTAGGGGTACAGGCATATTGCTAGGGGTACAGGCGTGTTGCTAGGGGTACAGGTGTGTTGCTAGGGGTACAGGTGTGTTGCTAGGGGTACAGGTGTGTTGCTAGGGATACAGATGTGTTGCTAGGGACACAGGTGTGTTGCTAGGGGTGTAGGTGTGTTGCTAGGGGTGCAGGTGTGTTGCTAGGAATACATATGTGTTGCTAGGGGTACAAGTGTGTTGCTAGAGGTACATGTGTGTTGCTAGGGGTACAGGTGTGTTGCTAGGGGTACCGGCATGTTTGCTAGGGGTACAGGCGTGTTGCTAGGGGTACAGGTGTGTTGCTAGGGGTACAGGTGTGTTGCTAAGGGTACAGGTGTGTTGCTAGGGATACAGATGTGGTTGTTCTTGTTGTACATAGCTCCGCTGGCGGTTGGTCCACACTCACTGCTCAACTACGGATAATCCAAAGGTCTTCTACCCAGCACAATAGTACTCACAGAATAGTACTCACTGGACGCACCATCACACATCGTATAAACACGTTAATGTAATTTTTTTTGTCTTTTCAAAATATATATTTATATATATTTCTGACTTCCCTAAATATATATCTCGTCATCGTGGCTGCGAAATCATAAATCACGTAAATACTGCGTCGTAATAGCAAACCTGCAGTGACAACACCACGTGAGGTCGTGTGGCATCAACGTGGAGTGTGGGGTGGCATGGGTCGTGATCTTTTAGGTGAGTGGGTGGTTGAGTGAACGAGTGGGTGAGTGAGTGAGGGATTTAATGAATGAGTGGGTGAGTGAAGGATTTAATGAATGAGTATGTGAGTGGGTGAGCAGGTGGGTGAGTGAGGGATTGAGTGAATGAGTGGGTGATTGAGTGAGTGGGTGAGTGAGGGATTGAATGAGTTGGTGAGTACGTGAGGTATTAAGTGCATGGGTGGGTGAGTGAGTGGGTGAGTGAGTTGGTGAGTTGGCTCACAGGGATGAAGTGATGGTGGTGGCAGTGGTGGTGAGGTGTGGCGTGATGATGGACAATGTTGATGGCTGATGGAGGGAATAATTCAGGAGGTGGGTTGATGATGGGCTGGTGTTTCGTGGTGATCACAATGATGATGTTTTCAATAATGATGATGATGGGGGAAGACAGTTGATTATAGGGTTGATAGAGACGCGGGTTGATGATGATGGTGTGATGCGGATATTTGATGATGATGGTGTGATGTGAATAACTGATGATGTGGCTGCTAACAGCGTCACGAGCTGATGATGATGTAAATAATATACTTCACTGATGATATTTCAGTAGTGATGATGTTTGAGTAGTGATTATGATGCGTACTAATTATTGAGCAATCGCGATGAGAGGGTTGGTGTGAGTGATTGTGGTGATGGTGGCGGTGATGGCGATATGAACGTTAGCTGACGATCCGTACACCTGACACACTGATGTAGAACACAAATACATGATATTTATACAAACATCGATAATGATGATTATAGTCATCATCATCATTGTCAACAAAAGATTGCTTGTAGCCAGAAGCGAGGAGCCCTTCCCCAACCTCCAGAAGCCTTCAAGTCGGCGGTCTCTCAGTGCACGGAGCGTCCCTCCAGCACCCGGCGAGTGACACGCCGCGGACGTGGAGTCGAACTTCGGGGCCGTGCTCAGTGGATTCCTGGGGGCTCCGCATCCGGGAAAAGCTGAAGGGGCATCAGCCAACAACCCTGGTCTACAAGACGACTGAGACTTGTGGACGATGATGATGATACTGCTCTGAATATTAATACTGGATGTGGTGAGCTGCGAGTGAGTGTCAAGGGCGGGAGAGAGAGAGAGTCGGTGATAATCGATGACTTGAACACATGACACGAACATACTTCACCATCACGGTACGGAACTGTGACTAATTCGTGACTTCACACCCCACAACACCAGTCCCAAGCACTCAACGCTACCACATAATATACCTATAGATATATATAGACTGTATGCGCAGGTACTGTAATATAGACTGTATACGCATGTTATCATATATAGAAAAATAATAGCAATTAATAATTTATTTAATTACGACCCGCGCCAAGGGGGTGCTTTGTCAAAACACCGTTGCGGACTCTGGCGACGTTCGGCAACGTCGCAGCAACGTCGCGACAATGTCGCGACAACGTTTTTCTGTCGCCTCGCCAATCGAGTTTGGTTTTTTCGATGACGTTTCTGTGTGTGTATGTGTGACTATCGTTGTCATGAACGGTCATTCATAGTGCGTAGTTGTGTAAGGCGCGGGGCGGGAGGGGAAAGTCAGAACCAGCCCCTGGCGATGTGCCCGAGCTCCGCAGTTCTATATTTGGATGTTCCGTCAACTCCATTGGAGTGCGCGGTGTCTACACGTGGGAGGAAAACAACGGAGTGCGCGGGGAGGAGTGTGGCTGTTAGACAGTCGGTTGTCCAACAGTCTCCAAGCTCTGTAGCCCTATAGAAGCCAAGGTGGGATTGACGAAAGTGGCACCCCCGTCGTTGTGTTGTTGTGATGTCGCGCCTGGGAATGGACTCGAACTTGGCGCCGTCTGTGTTGACGCGCATCTCGCGGAAAGGTTCCCCCTGGCCTCTGAACACTGGGCAGTCTGCAGCGAGTCGGAGTCTGCTGCTGATGAGACACTGAATATCGAAACCGGTCGAGAGTTTTTGCTTGTGTTGAGGTTTTTGCTTTTTTTCATTTTTGGGTGGTAAACAACATCACCATGAGTTATTTATTTACTAAAAATAAAAGCCTGGGCCAGTTTCGATCCTGGGTGTTCTCATCAGCAGAACACCCTTCCCAGCGTTGTGCTTTGTTGTCGAACCAACACGCCGCTCCGATTGAGTGCGCTCCCGGTAGGAATGCTGTGCGCACGATGGGATGCGAGCAAAACCAAAACCAACAAATAATAACGCGTCAATGTTGTTGTGGAGGGCGGGCGTGGGGAAGAAGAGGAGGGGGAGGCGGCGCTTTGCCGGCCGGGTGATTCTGTGGAGCCCCCCGGGGGGGGCAGTGTAAACAAGACCGGCTGGCGGCCGCAGGCAGGGACAGCAACGGGAGCCGCTGATGAGTTCCGTTCCCGACAAATCCGTTGTTTTTTCAAAAGGTTCCCCAGCACTGACCCTCACCCCCCAAACTCGAACCTCGGACTCTCACGCCCCACTCTCACGCCCCACTCTCACGCCCCACTCTCACGCCCCACTCTCACGCCCCACTCTCACGCCCCACTCTCACGCTGACTCTCACCGACCCCCCCACCCCATCGGCGGCTGGAGCGAAGTCGTGGGCCGGGTTTGGCCCGCGACGCGTCGAGGAGGAGCCGGCGGAGAAAATAAAAGTGACCCACGATGTCCCCCACCAGCACCCCCACCGCGCCCGCACGACAAGCCCCATTTCTTTAGCATGAGAATTGCCCACCACTCACCAAAGAACGGTACAACAACACCGATTAACGAAGCGATGATGCCAACAATGATAATTCATTGATGGCGATTATAATAGCTAGTTATCGTCACTCGGGGTTGAGTGGTGGGCAGCAGAGGGGAAATGGAAGTGACGTTGAGATTCGCTGTTGTACTGCACCTCTAGGGCGCCCCGTGGTGACGCACGGGCGCATTGGGCAAAATAAACACGGGGGCGAGCCGAGGATCCCCCCCCCAGAAGGCGCGGCTCACTGCAGTGGCGCGATACCCGAACCGGTTCAGGGCGTCTCCCCCTCCATACCCCCGTTCATCATCAACCCGCACTGACCAGCGTGGTGAAGTATGGTCAAGCAACCCCCCACCCTTCCCTCTCCCCACCCACCACACCCACTGAAAAGGGCAAGGGACCTGAATGTTCAAGTTCCATGCTTCCATGCCGGTGGTCTGAGAGTCTCAGGCAACCAGAACCGCGGGCGGGCGGGCGGGCGGGCAGGGCGGTGGGGGGGGCCCCGCTCGCCCGCCCCGCCCGCCCAGCCCACCCTGCCCACCCAGCCCGCCCTGCCCGCCCTGCCCGCCCTCGCTGTGAGAACGCGCGGGGACCCTGAGATAGAAAGAGACGCCACGTGACTCCGAGACGCCACGTGACTCCGAGACGCACGTGCGCCCGAACGATGACTCAAACTGTCGACCTTATAGATCTCTGTTTTAAAAAATAGCTATCGATAAATAGTAGAGTGGTATATGCGACTGGTGTGTTGCCGATTGCCGTCTTCTTGACCAGAATTCGTTGACATTAAAGACGCGATTATTATTATTATTTTAAAACTGACCGCTCGAGGAGGGGCGAGAGCGGCCTGAGCCCCCACCCCCTCCCCGGCCCGTGGCGGCTGTAAACTGGCGGGAGCCGCGGTGAAGGTTCCACTCGCGTGCTCGCCGGGACGCCGCTTCCACGGTCGCTGTTTTTGGTTCGCGAGATCGCTGAGCGCGTGTCCGCGCACGTGCGCCTGTGCCGGGTTCGACTTCCCGTGTCACCCGGCGACTCGTGGCCCCCCTCCCCTCCTCCAGGTCTCCATCTCGCTCTGCGTGCCCATTGAGAAGACGACGCAGCAGCAGCAGCCGGGATGGGAGCTGCCTCTCGGCTGTTGTGAGAAAAAATAAAGTTTTTGAGGTGCAACTCCCGTTCTACAAAAAATATCGCGTCCGTTCGCGTCCGCTGCTGTCCCCCGTGTGCCCCCCCCCCCCCACGCGGTTAAAGCAAAGATGCCCGAGGGTCTCACAAACGCGGAGCTCTGCTCCGGAAACGCCCACGGCGATCGTGGCGGTGGTGGCCGTGCTCCCTCTACCTGGCCACTGCCGTCTCGCTCAGCGTCTCCCTCCTCCCACCCGTACACGCCGAGTGGTGCGTTGGGTTTGTAACCGCCACGTGTTGCTCCGTCGCGACGTCCGACGTTTCACGACACACCTGCCGGCTGGGGAGAGGGGGTGGGGGCTCTTTCAATCTGTGGGGATCTCTCTGCGTGAGAATTCAGTGTCGGAAGGAGCTCGCAGCAGCAGCAGCAGCGTCTTGAGCCTCAGCGGTCTCGCGATGGGGCGCCACTGATCGCTGACACGGCCCTCACCACCATCACCACCATCACCACCATCACCACCAGCACCAACGACCGAGCGAGTTTGATTCCAGTCCGGGTCAGCTGGGATAATGACCCCCCCGTCCCTTCGCTTCCCACTACGATCCATTTGGGGGTGGGGGTGTGTCGACCTATGATGCTCATACAACCAACCTAAGGCACCTTATCAAAATAACATCATCGACATCATCACCACGATCATCATGAGAACGAAGTAACTCAGAATAGCTACGATCGATAGCAAGGAGCTGGTTGAGTGATGTTCATGGCTGTGTTGTGGCCGAGGCTGCTTCCATCACCAGCTCAGGCCATCACCAAGCCGGGGGGGGGGGGGGCGTGGGGGGTTCGCCCCCCTCTTCGCGGAGTCGTCCGTTCGCTCTGCCCCCCTTGGCTTGCTCCGGGACCCCCCCCCCCCCCCGTGTCCGCGCGACTCGCAGCGCCCTGGCCCAGGTCGACTACGCCTGGACACGGGGCACCCGGCACCGTGAGGGAAACGATAGGCACGGGGTCAGGGTAAGGTGCACCTAGCCTGGCACAAAGCGCCGTGGTGACGTCACCGCCACTTAGTGGCGAACGGCGGTTGTTGGTGTTGTGGTGACGTTGCAGGGTAACACGGTGCTGCTCACTGCAGGACTTGGAAGCTCAAATCCTGGTTGGGCGGGCGGCGGGGGGAGGGTCGGGTGGGGAGTTGACTCGTCCCATCATCTCCGTGTGGTGGATAAAATAGGTACCACTGAGTTGAGGGGGAGGGAGTACGTCGACAAGTCGTTGACTGCCCTATGTGGTAGAGCTTCGCCTTTAGTCCCCGCCATAGGAATGTGGAGTTTCCACCGCTGGCTCTGGAGGGCTGTAAACAAGGAGGTGAGCACCGATGCAGCCCGATGCCGGCGAGAGCAGCAGGGGGAGGAGATCGCCTGAGCCTCTCGGCGCCGGGAGGCGGACCCAGGCAGGCATCACCACCACCACTACCATCACTACCATCATCACCACCACTACCATCATCACCAACACCAATATCACCACCACCAACACCACCATCACCAACACTACCATCATCACCATCACTACCATCATCACCACCATCACCATCACTACCAACATCACCACCATCATCATCACCACCACCACCATCACTACCATCATCACCAACACCACCACCACCACCACCAACACCACCAACACCACCACCACCAACACCACCATCACTACCATCATCACCGCCACCATCATCACCAACACCACCATCATCACCACCACTACCATCATCATCACCATCATCACCACCACCACCACCAACACCACCATCACCACCATCACTACCATCATCATCACCACTACCATCATCACAACCACGACCACCATCACGACCACACCATCGTCACGACCACCACTCGCAGGCACGGGTCTGTGTGTCGCCATGTCCTTGAATCTGAATGTCGACCTGCCTCAGCTCGTCAAATGTCTGGTTGTGTGCACTTACTCTGTGTATACCTGTGTGTCTGTGTCTGTCTTACTGTGTGTGTCTGTGTCTGTCTTACTGTGTGTGTCTGTATCTGTCTTACTGTCTGTGCCTGTGTGTGTCTGTGTCTGTCTTACTGTGTGTGTCTGTGTCTGTTTTACTGTGTGTGTCGGTGTGTGCCTGTGTGTGTCTGTGTCTGTCTTACTGTGTATGTCTGTTTGTGTCTTACTGTGTGTGTCTATGTCTGTCTTCCTGTGTGTGCCAGTGTGTGTCTGTGTCTGTCTTACTGTGTATGCCAGTGTGTGTCTGTGTATGTCTGTTTGTGTCTTACTGTGTGTGTCTGTGTCTTAGTTGGCACAGTGGGGGGCACGGCTGGTGCGTCTGCCAGTCACCTCAGCGAGGCACCCCATGGCGCACTGGGTCTGTCCCGTGACCTTCCCTTCCTGCCACAGCAGCAGTGAGATCCTTCCACACTTCACGCGAAGGGCTCGAGGTGCACCTAGCCTGGCACCGTAGCGCCGTCACCGCCACTCAGTGGCGAGCGATGGGGTTTGCTGTCGTGTGTGGCACGGGGGGGGGGGGGGGGGGGCACGCCACACACCACAATCTCATCCGCAACTCTCTCAGCCGCAACTCTCTCAGCCTGCTGATGATGATGCTGCTGATTATGATGCTGCTGATGATGCTGATGCTGCTGCTGATGATGATGCCGCTGCGTGTCCAGTCGTGATGTGAAGGTTGGGGTTAAGGGGGGGGCCTTCTCAGCCGGAGTCCACTTTGACTGTGCCCCCCCCCCCCTGCGTGTTTGCCCATGGCAGCGTGAGTCGAGGCCACGTGACGCTCCCCCCACTCGGCTCACCGCTCACTCACGGCCAGCCCCCAGCCACCGCTCAGTTGACGGCGTCAGGCCCTGCCCCCCCCCACAACCCCCCCCCCCGCACGTCGTCCGGCTGTAGCATTCAATGTCCCCTAACGACTGCATCCCCGCAAACACCATCATCATCACCGTTATCATCATCACCGTCATCATCACCACCACCACCACCATCATCTTCATCACTACCCACCATGATAACCACCATGATCACCCATACCATCACCATCATCATTATCACCCCAACTAAACCCCCACTCCCCCCTCCTCCTC
This sequence comes from Lampetra planeri, assembly GCF_965212315.1. Classification (NCBI taxonomy): domain Eukaryota; kingdom Metazoa; phylum Chordata; class Hyperoartia; order Petromyzontiformes; family Petromyzontidae; genus Lampetra; species Lampetra planeri. The sequence goes on from NC_136160.1 coordinate 8,505,517, forward strand.
CAATCTTTTCCACCACCTCCTCCTCCTCCTCCTCCTCTCCACCTCTTCACTGCACGTCGTCATCACCGGCGCCGTACATCTCGGCGAGCCGCTGGAAGCGCGGCCCCCACTCGTGCAGGAAGTCGTAGCCTTGCTCCCCGTCGGGCCCCCCCCCGCCGGCGCCCCCCCCGGACCCTCCCCCTCCGCCGGGGGGGCCCTCGGCGTCCCCGGCGCAGGAGCTGAGCGAGCTGAGTGAGTCGGCGGCCGAGCCGGCGCCCTCGTAGGCGTACACCTGCATGGAGTCGTACGGCGGAGCCAGCGGGTCGCAGTCCGCCACTCGCACGCGCCCCGCGATGAAGCCCTGCATGTCACCCGCGCCGTGCTGCGGCTGCGGCTGCTGCTGCTGGTGCTGCTGCTGCTGGTGGTGGTGGTAATGATGATGGTGATGACTCGTGCTGCTGCTTGTGGTGGTGGAAGGGGCAGCTGGAGGAGGAGGAGGAGGGCCCAGCTTCTGCTGGGGCCCGACCACGACGGGAGGGACGTCCTGGCGCAAGCAGCACAGCGCGCCGGCGGCAGTGCCGGCGTTGTTGTTGCCGGCGGCGGCGGTGCCGGCGGCGGCGTTGTTGAAGGCGGTGGAGGAGGAGGGGTTGGCGGACGAGGCGGACGAGGCGGCCTGCAGCGTGCGCAGGGCACTCATGTCGAAGGCGCGCGTGTCCTCCTCCCCGCCGCCCTCGTCGTCGTACGCGATGATGTTCTCCCCGGATCTCCTCCTCGTCGGCCGCTGCCAGCGGCTCCTTCCGGCGCCGGCGCAGGGCGACGAAGAGCACCACGAGCACTGCGGTGGCGGGGGAGGGGAGGGGGAGGGGAGGGGGGGGGGAGGGGCGGGGGAGGGGGGAGGCACTCCACGTTCCTACGGCGCCGGACCACGATCTCTCCGCACGGGACGAACCGCCGCGCGTCGGCGATGCCACCCGGAGCTCGCTCGCTTTACCCACCCCCTCCGTGATGATGGGCCCGACCCCCCTACCCCCCACCCACGCACCGAGGAGGATGAGGATGCAGGCGAGGAGGGCGACGAGGGCCTCGGCGCCGACTCCGGCGAGCACCACGACGGGCTGCTGGGCGCTGCAGGCCGCGTGCAGGGCGCCGTCGCGCTCGGCGCAGGCGCACAGGCGCACCTCCAGCGTCCCCGTGGTGGAGCGCGGCCCCGGGGGGCCCCCCCCCGTCCGACACGGACACCCCCAGCGGCAGCAGCAGCCCCCCCCCGGCGGCGCCGGCCGCGGCGCTGCCGGCGCGGCCGGAGAGGCGGCGGCGGGTGAAGAGGGCGGCCGTGCCGTCTACGGGGAGAGGGCCGGGGGGTGGAGAGAGGGAGATGAGAGGGGGAGATGAGAGGGAGGAGAGAGAAGAGAGGGAGGAGAGAGAAGAGAGGGGGAGGAGAAGAATGAGAGGGACGTGTGAGGTGATGGGACACGTGGGGGTCACGCGGAGGGGGGGGGGGGTGATGCGTGTGAGGGGTGGACACGCGTGGCGGAGGAGCGGGGGGTGGTGGCCACTCACTGAGGTTGTCCCGCAGGGTGAAGTTGTCGGAGGAGTCTGGGTTGAGCGAGAAGCGGAAGCCGGAGGGGGGTGACGACTCGTCCTCGTCGCGCGCACTCAGCGTGTACAACCAGCTGTGTGTGCGCAGTGGCGAGGTCGTCATCATCATCACCTCCTCTCCCCCCCCACAAAGACAAGGGCTATATCCCCCGTGTAGCCCTTAACAAAACTGTTGAGGCGAGTGCTTGTTAGCGAGCACCCTAGGAAGGCCAGCAACAACACGCGAGGGGGTGGGTGGCTAACACCACGCCCCAGCCGCCCTTGTCTCCCTAGTGGTAATGTTTTTTTTACACACATAACACCAGGTACTCAGTTGAGGCTAAGTCGACCTAGGCGATGCTCAGAACCGAATCAGATAATCGTCACTCGTGTTAGCCGTGAACGGGAATCGAACTCGGGTCGCGGGTTCGTAGCCCAACGCGCGAACCGCTACACCGCCGCTCCATCACCATCCCCTCCCTCCCCACTCAAACCCCCCCTCCCACTCAAACCCTCCCTCCCCACTCAAACCCCCCCTCCCCACTCACACCCCCCCTCCCCACTCAAACCCTCCCACCTCACTCAAACCCCCCCTCCCCACTCAACCCCCTCCCACTCAACCCCCCTCCCCACTCAAACCCCCCCTCCCACTCAACCCCCCGCCCCTCACACCCCTCCCCACTCAAACCCCCCCTCCCCACTCAACCCCCCCTCCCCACTCAAACCCCCCCTCCCCACTCACACCCTCCCCTCCCCACTCAAACCCTCCACCTCCACGTCAACCCCCCCTCCCCACTACAACCCCCCTCCCCACTCAACCCCCCCTCCCACTCAAACCCCCCTCCCCCACTCAAACCCCCCCTCCCCACCTCAATCACCCCCCCTCCCCACTCAAACCCCCCCTCCCCACTCACACCCCCCCTCCCCACTCTAAACCCCCCTCCCTCACCCACTCACCTCCCCCACTCCCCACTCAAACCCCCCCTCCCCACTCACACCCCCCCTCCCCACTCACTCCCCCTCCCACGCAACACCCCCCCCTCCCCACTCACACCCCCCCTCCCCACTCAAACCCCCTCCCTCGCACCCCCCTCCCACTCAAACCCCCCCTCCCCACTCACACCCCCCCTCCCCACTCAAACCCCCCTCCCCACTCAAACCCCCCCTCCCCACTCATACCCCCCTCCCCACTCAAACCCCTCCCCACTCCCCTCTCCCACTCAAACCCCCCCTCCCCACTCACAACCCCCCCCTCCCCACTCACACCCCTCCCCTCCCCACTCACACCCCCCTCTCCCAGCTCACACCCCCTCCCCACTCACCCCTCCCTCCCACTCACACCTCCCCCTCCCCACTCACACCCCCCCTCCCCCACTCACACCCCCCCTCCCCACTAACACAGCCCCCCCTCCCCACTCAAACCCCCCTCGCACTCACACCCCCCCTCCCCCACTCACACCCCTCCACTCAACCCCCCCCTCCCACTCACACCCCCCCTCCCCACTCACACCCCCCCTCCCCACTTCACACCCCCCCCCTCCCCACTCACACCCCCCCCTCCCCACTCACACCCCCCTCCCACTTCACACCCCCCCCTCTCCCACTCACACCCCCCCTCCCAACTCACACCCTCCCCTCCCTCCCCACTCACACCCCCCCTCCCCACTCACACCCCCCCCTCCCCACTCACACCCCCCCTCCCCACCCCCCCCTCCCCCTCCCCACTCACACCCCCCTCCCCACTCACACCCCCCCTCCCCACTCACACCCCCCCTCCCCATCCCCCCCCCCTCCCCACTCACCCCCCTTCCCCACTCACACCCCCCCTCCCCACTCTCACACCCCCCCTCCCCCCACTCACACCCCCCCTTCCCCCACTCACACCCCCCCTCCCCACTCACACCCTCCCCTCCCCACTAACACCCCCCCCTCCCCACTCACACCCCCACTCCCCACGCACCCCCCCCCTCCCCACTCACACCCCCCCTCCCCACTCACACCCCCCCCTCCCCAATCACCC
>NC_136161.1:0-455000 GCF_965212315.1 Lampetra planeri
GTGTTGGTGGTAGTGTTGGTGTTGGTGGTGTTGGTGGTAGTGGTGTTGTTGGTGGTGGTGTTGGTGGTGGTAGTGGTGGTAGTGTTGGTGGTAGTGGTGGTAGTGTTGGTGGTATTGGTGGTGTTGGTAGTGGTGGTGTCGGCGGTGGTGGTGGTGGCGGCGGTGTTGGCAGCAGCGGTGTTTCACCGACAACGCATTTCACGTTCACGCGGTCAGACCCAGCGCACAAAAAAAAAACCTCCGTCACGGGTCAACGGCTTTCGGAGCGGATTTGCCGGATCGGCGCTCACAAGCGCCGGACAAACAACAACAACGACGACCATCAACCACATGTCCACCTTTGTTGTTGTGGTGGTTATTCTTAGAGTGGCGGCTTCGTTGAAACGAGGTGTGGGGGGGGGGTGCATAGCCTGACCCCCACAATCTTTATTTAACCTCCCAGCTCGTACCACGTGCCTCTCTCAACATATCTGTCAACCCCTTATCAGTGCCCTACCTTATTGCAGACCAATTCAGACCTTATTGGTCCACCCCGTGCCCCTCATAAATCTCAACGTTCATCCTAAACACGACGCTTTACACTACACGACACAATACACAACACTACACCATACACCACACGCTATACACTACACCATACACGACACAATACACGACACAATACACTACACCATACAACACTACACCATACACTGCAACATACACTACACTATACACGACACCATACACTACACGCTACACTATACACTATACCATACACGACATCACACTCTACACCATACATACACTACACCATACACACACTACACCATACACGATACTATACACTACACAATACACTACACCATATACTACCATACACTACTATACACTACACTATACACGACCCTGCACCATACACTACACACTACACCATACATACACTATACACTACACCACACACTACACGCTATACACTACACCATACACGACACAATACACTGCACCAAACACTACACCATACACCACACACTACACCATACATACACTACACCATACATACACTACACCATACACGACACTATACCGCACACTACATCCTACAAAGTCCCATCACAAGGGAGAAACACAAATAGAAAGACAACATTATTTGTTTTGCCCGTATTGAAACGGCTGTACGCCGTATGGACCTGAAAACTCAATTTCCCTGTACAAGAATACAGGGTAAACCGTGCGGATTGACACGGCATGTGGGTGAGTGTGTATGTGGGTGAGTGTCTGAATGTGGGTGAGTGAGTGGGTGAGTGGGTGAGTGAATGAGTGGGTTGGTCTATTTGGGTGATTGGGTGAGTATGTGGGTGGGTGTTTTAGTGAGAGTGTGAGTAGGTGAGTGAGTGGGTGTGGCAAGGTGAGTGGGTGAGTGTATGGTGAGGTAAGTGGGTGAGTGAGTGGTAAGGTGTGTGGTGAGGTGAGTGGGTGAGTGAGTGAGTGGGTGAATGAGTGGGTGGGTGAATGAGTGGGTGAGTGAGTGGGTTGGTCTATGTGGGTGATTGGGTGGGTATGTGGGTGGGCGTTTAAGTGAGAGTGTGAGTGGGTGAGTGAATGAGTGGGTGGGTGAGTGGGTGAGTGTGTGGTAAGGTGTGTGGTAAGGTGAGTGGGTGAATGTATGGTGAGGTAAGTGGGTGAGTGTGTGGTAAGGTGTGTGGTGAGTGGGTGAGTGAGTGGGTGGGTGTGTGGTGAGGTGAGTGGGTGAGTGGGTGAGTGAGTGGGTGGGTGGGTGAGTGAGTGGGTGGGTGAGTGAATGGGTGGGTGGGTGGTGAGGTGAGTGGGTGAGTGTGTGGTAAGGTGTGTGGTAAGGTGAGTGGGTGGGTGTGTGGTAAGGTGTGTGGTAAGGTGAGTGGGTGAGTGTGTGGGTGTGTAGGTGAGTGAGTGTGTGGTAAGGTGAGTGGTAAGGTGAGTGGGTGAGTGTGTGGGTGTGTAGGTGAGTGGGCAGACAAAGGCGGCTGGGCAGGCATTGCCCCTGGCCTCCCACCCCTCGTATTGCTAGAGTCCAGTGACCTTCACAGGCAAGCTGCTGCTGCTGCTGCTGCTACTACTCGCTACTAATAGCCACTTGCCCCAAGTCTGTTACAAGCCACGAGGGGGGGGGGGGCTGGTCTCTGTCTCGGTATAAAATATTTAAAAATACTTTTTTTAAAAACAAGCTTTAATTAAATGTACGGTGCTAGTCGTGGCAGAACTCCACGACTCCAGGAAGTGGACACGCGGATTGCCACAACGCAAGGGGGCCATGGTGGTTTACAGGCAACGTGAGCTGAGCGTGGGCAATTAGACCCGTAAACAAGTATAACCCGTAAAAACAAAGTATTTCACTATGAATCCTCTATATGCGTGGCGGCTAGAATCCTCTCGTCCTCTGGCTTGAGATGGCTGCCACCTATGGGTCAGATGATTGCATTGCACCATTAAGCAATTGGTAATTACATATATTTTGGCATAAAAAGTGTAACATTTTGGAAAAAAAATTTCACGAACATTAATTGTCACGCACAACGAGTCTGTGTGGAAAATGTCAGCTCGATTGGATCACGGGAAGTGGGTTAAAAAACGACCAAAAGATTTGCACGGTCGTAAGCAAGCAAGCGAACTTAATATAAAGGATTTAAAAAGATCGCTAAAAAATTTGTATTTTAATTTTTAAATGCTAGAATATAGTATTGTCATCAGTATGACATAAGAATACCAAGTTTGCAGTCGATACCACATTGGGAAGTGGGTTAAAATTGAGTTACAAGATTTTTTAAGGATACGACAACAGACAGAGTGATTCGGTAAAGTCACGTAGATGAAAATTTAAAATTTAAATAATAAATGAAAATAACTAAATTACGTGATTTCATGTAGTTATTTTCATTTCATTATTTTTATGTTTCATCTACGTGACTTTACCGAAAGAACAAGAGTATGGATACTTGCAGTCATGAAAACTTCTAATCTAGAACAGACGGAGCAAGTTAAATAATAAAAGCGTGGAATAATAAACACACAGCAGCCAGTGGACGGCTACCAGTGGCAAGCGTTGCCAGTAGAGATTTGCTGCTGTGGAGGAGGCTCGTGAAGGACGCTACTGGGCAGTTGGAGGCAGTCGCCCTCCAGCAACAACGGAGGGCGGAGGAGCGACGCTCACAACAACGAGCGGAGCGCCGGGTGGCTAAAGCACAGCAAGTTGGCACAGTAGGAGGCAAAGGTGGTGCATCAGCCAGCCATCTGAGTCAGTACCTAGCCTGGCACAGCAGTCAACCCGGGACATCTGCTGGGTCTGTCCTGTGATCTCCTGTACCTAGCCTGGCACAGCAGTCAACCCATGGCACCTGCTGGGTCTGTCCCGTGACCTCCTGTACCTAGCCTGGCACAGCAGTCAACCCGTGGCACCTGCTGGGTCTGTCCTGTGATCTCCTGTGCCTAGCCTGGCACAGCAGTCAACCCGTGGCGTCTGCTGGGTCTGTCCCGTGACCTCCTGTGCCTAGCCTGGCACAGCAGTCAACCCGTGGCATCTGCTGGGTCTGTCCCGTGACCTCCTGTGCCTAGCCTGGCACAGCAGTCAACCCGTGGCACCTGCTGGGTCTGTCCCGTGACCTTCTGTCCGTGAGCATTTGACACTTAAGATGGCCTCAAAGTGCACTTCCCCGCGCGTCTCCCTCCCCGCGCGTCTCCCTCCCCGCGCGTCTCCCTCCCCGCGCGTCTCCCTCCCCGCGCGTCTCCCTCCCCGCGCGTCTCCCTCCCCGCGCGTCTCCCTCCCCGCGCGTCTCCCTCCCCGCGCGTCTCCCTCCCCGCGCGTCTCCCTCCCCGCGCGTCTCCCTCCCCGCGCGTCTCCCTCCCCGCGCGTCTCCCTCCCCGCGCGTCTCCCTCCCCGCGCGTCTCCCTCCCCGCGCGTCTCCCTCCCCGCGCGTCTCCCTCCCCGCGCGTCTCCCTCCCCGCGCGTCTCCCTCCCCGCGCGTCTCCCTCCCCGCGCGTCTCCCTCCCCGCGCGTCTCCCTCCCCGCGCGTCTCCCTCCCCGCGCGTCTCCATCCCCGCGCGTCTCCATCCCCGCGCGTCTCCATCCCCGCGCGTCTCCATCCCCGCGCGTCTCCATCCCCGCGCGTCTCCCTCCCCGCGCGTCTCCCTCCCCGCGCGTCTCCCTCCCCGCGCGTCTCCCTCCCCGCGCGTCTCCCTCCCCGCGCGTCTCCCTCCCCGTGCGTCTCCCTCCCCGCGCGTCTCCCTCCCCGCGCGTCTCCCTCCCCGCGTCTCCCTCCCCGCGTGTCTCCCTCCCCGCGTGTCTCCCTCCCCGCGTGTCTCCCTCCCCGCGTGTCTCCCTCCCCGCGTGTCTCCCTCCCCGCGTGTCTCCCTCCCCGCGTGTCTCCCTCCCCGCGTGTCTCCCTCCCCGCGTGTCTCCCTCCCCGCGTGTCTCCCTCCCCGCGTGTCTCCCTCCCCGCGTGTCTCCCTCTCCGTGTGTCTCCCTCCCCGCGTGTCTCCCTCCCCGTGTGTCTTCCTCTCCGTGTGTCTCCCTCCCCGTGTGTCTCCCTCCCCGTGTGTCTCCCTCCCCGCGTCTCCCTTCCCGCGTCTCCCTCCCCGTGTCTCCCTCCCCGTGTCTCCCTCCCCGCGTCTCCCTCCCCTCGTCTCCCTCCTCGCGTCTCCCTCCCCTCGTCTCCCTCCTCGCGTCTCCCTCCCCGCGTCTCCCTCCCCGCGTCTCCCTCCCCCCGTGTCTCCCTCCCCCCGTGTCTCCCTCCCCCCGTGTCTCCCTCCCCCCGTGTCTCCCTCCCCCCGTGTCTCCCTCCGCGTCTCACCTGGGGATCTGTCTCAGGTCTCCGCTCTCCGAGTCTCCGCTGAACCAGATTTCCAGGAGCTTCTCGGTCCCCTCGAAGAAGTGGCTGCCATCAGCTCCACCTCCTCCTCCATCACCATCACCACCTCCTCCTCCTCCTCCCGCGTGATGGTTATGGGAGGGCGTGGGAGCGGGGGGAGCGGGGCTAACCTCGTGATGTTCCTGCATGGTGATGATGGCGGTGGTATTGCTGGTGATGTCCTACCGATGGCGTTGATGATGGTGGTGATGGTGGTATTGCTGGTGATGTCCTACTGATGCCCTTCCGATGGTGTTGTTGATGATGGTGGTGATGATGGTGGTGGTATTGCTGGTGATGTCCTACTGATACTCTACCGATGGCGTTGTTGATGATGGTGGTGGTGATGATGGTGGTATTATTGGTGATGTCCTACCGATGGTATTGTTGATGATGGTGATGATGATGGTGGTATTGTTGGTGATGTCCTACCGATGTCGTTGTTGATGATGGTGATGATGATGGTGGTATTGTTGGTGATGTCCTACCGATGGTATCGATTGATGGCGGTGGTGGTGCTGGTGATGCCCTACCAATGGTATTGATGATGGTGATAACAGTGGTATTGCTGGTGCTGTGATGACGGTGCTATAGGTGCTATTGGTGCGATGCCTTACTGATAGCGCACTAATTTTTACGTTGATATTGATGGTGGTGGTGATATTGGTGGTATTCAGTTGCCGATGTTAATGCTCCTGGCTGCTGCAGTTTACAATGCCAATGATGATGCTTCAGCTGCCTATGATTGGTTTTTTTTTCGCTTGCCGATTGCAGCCGATGTTACTGCTGCCGACGACGACGTTGATCGTCAACCTATGATGGTGTCGACAATTAAGCCGGGCAACCCCGGGAAAGCCTTCAGAGTTTTCCCCACTCTCTTAAACTCTTGAATCGACAAACTTTGGTGGTGGCACCGGGAACTCACTAATGTCGGGGGGGGGGGGGGGGGGGGGACTTGAATCACTGTCGGGAGAACGAGAGAAACAAAAATCAGTTTCGGGCGATCGAATGTTAAAACAGGTAAAATTTTGCACAACAAACTATATAAATGTGTGTAATGGGGCATCAAATGTTGGCAACGGCAGGCTTAACGCAGCGATGTTATTGCAGGCCGTATACGCGGGTATCCAACTATAAGGTTGTTGTTGTTATTGTTGTTGTTAAAGGCCTCTTTAAATCATTGAAGGTGGTGGTGGGTGGGACAATGTGGATGTCGAATTTTTAAATGAGTACCCTGTGAAATGTAGAATTGTAAAAAGAGAACTACTATGATAGAATTGTAAAAAAACAACAACAGTACTGTGAAAAAAACAATTAAATAGAATTGTAAAAAAACTATCTATAATATAATTGTACAAAAGCCAACTATAATAAAATTGTAAAAAAACTATCTATACTATAATTGTAAAAAAAAATAACTATAATAGAATTGTAAAGACTATCTATAACAGATTTGTAAAAAAAACTATCTTTAATAGATTTGTAAAAAAAACTATCTTTAATAGATTTGTAAAAAAATACTATAATACAATTGTAAAAAACAAACTAGAATTGCTTAAATAATAGAATTGTATAAAACAAAACGATAATTGAATTGTAAAAAAAACTAATCAATTGGATGTTTTCGTGTGCAAATGAAACCTTGGATATCGATCCGCCATGGAGACCCCTGAAACAATTAGTAGGATTACTCCTATAGAGTGTAGTAGTAGGGTGATTTGTAGGAGTAATCCTATAGAGTAGAAGGATGATTTGTTGGATTACTCCTATAGAGTAGTAGGATGATTTGTAGGATCACTCCTATAGAGTGTAGCAGTAGATGATTTGTAGGATCACTCCTATAGAGTTTAGCAGTAGGATTTGTAAGAGTAATCCTATAGAGTGTATGATGATTTGTAGGATTACTCCTATAGAGTAGGATGATTTGTAGGATTACTCCTATAGAGTAGTAGGATGATTTTTAAGATTACTCCTATAGAGTGTAGCAGTAGGATGATTTGTAGGATTACTCCTATAGAGTGTAGGATTATTTGTAGGATTACTCCTATAGAGTGTAGTAGTAGGATGATTTGTAGGATTACTCCTATAGAGTAGTAGGATTATTTGTAGGATTACTCCTATAGAGTGTAGCTGTATGATGATTTGTAGGAGTAATCCAATAGAGTAGTAGGATGATTTGTAGGAGTAATCCTATAGAGTGTAGGATGATTTGTAGGCGTAATCCTATAGTGTAGTAGTAGGATGATTTGTAGGATTACTCCTATAGAGTGTAGGATGATTTGTAGGATTACTCCTATAGAGTGTAGTAGTAGAATAATTTGTAGGATTACTCCTATAGAGTGTAGCTGTATGATGATTTGTAGGAGTAATCCAATAGAGTAGTAGGATGATTTGTAGGAGTAATCCTATAGAGTGTAGGATGATTTGTAGGCGTAATCCTATAGTGTAGTAGTAGGATGATTTGTAGGGTTACTCCTATGGAGTGTAGGATGATTTGTAGGATTACTCCTATAGAGTGTAGTAGTAGAATAATTTGTAGGATTACTCCTATAGAGCGTAAGATGATTTGTAGGATTACTCCTAGAGTGTAGGATGATTTGTAGGATTAGTCCTATAAAGTGTAGTAGGATGATTTATAGGATTACTCCTATAGAGTGTAGCAATAGGATGATTTGTAGGATCACTCCTATAGAGTAGTAGGATGATTTGTAAGATTACTCCTATAGTGTGTAGCAGTAGATGATTTGTAGGATCACTCCTATAGAGTTTAGCAGTAGGATTTGTAAGAGTAATCCTATAGTGTATGATGATTTGTAGGATTACTCCTATAGAGTAGGATGATTTGTAGGATTACTCCTATAGTGTAGTAGTAGGATGATTTGTAGGATTACTCCTATATAGTAGTAGGATGATGATTTGTAGGAGTACTCCTATAGAGTGTAGGATGATGATGAAGATTATTTGTAGGATTACTATCGGCTAGTAGTAGTAGGATAATGATCTGTAGGAACGCCAATTCCATTGTTAATGGGATTTTTTAGAATCAGACGCTTCGCTAAATGCAAATTAATATACAAAACCCAACGCCTCACATCTTGTGGTGTAGCACTGATTAGTTTGCCAAGTAACTGGCTACAACTTCTTGGTTCTTTCGGTAAAGTCACGTAGAAGGGAAATAATAAAATAATAAAAATAAAACATAATAAAATAATTCTCACGACGTTTCGGCCACAACGCAAGCAGCCGTCCTCAGGTGAAGACCAGGTCTGTCGTGAGAATTGTATTTTATTATGTTTTATTTTTATTATTTTATTTTTTCACTTCTACGTGACTTTACCGAAAGAACCAAGATGAATCCCTGCAGTCACGAAAGCTTTAAATCATAATAAAATTTGTAAAATATTTTTATTATGCTTCATTTATTATTATTTTTTATTATGCTTCACTTATTATTATTTCCCTTCTACGCGACTTTACCGAAAGAACCAAGAAGATGAATCCCTGCAGTCACGAAAGCTTCACATCGAAACTGGCTACATGTTTAAGTTATTCCGCCGAATGAATGCGTCGTCAGTGGAACGGAGCGGGGGGGGGGACTCAATGGCAACTTTAAAGAGCTGCGTAGCGTTGTATACGAACGTCGCCTGAACGTTCGCTTCGCAACTTTCAAATTGAAATCGCCGCGTTATCTCTGCTGTGTGCGCGCTTGTGTGTGTGTGCTGTGTGTGTGTGCTGTGTGTGCTGTGTGTGTGCTGTGTGTGTGCGCTGTGTGTGCTGTGTGTGTGTGCTGTGTGTGTGTGCTGTGTGTGTGTGCTGTGTGTGCTGTGTGTGTGTGCGCTGTGTGTGTGCGCTGTGTGTGTGCGCTGTGTGTGTGCGCTGTGTGTGTGTTGTGTGTGTGCGCGCGCTGTGTGTGCTGTGTGCTGTGTGTGCTGTGTGTGTGCGCTGTGTGTGTGCTGTGTGCGCTGTGTGTGTGTTGTGCGGTGTGTGTGGGTGTGTTGTGCTGTGTGTGGTGTGTGTGCGCTGTGTGTGCGCTGTGTGCGCGCTGTGTGCGTGCTGTGTGTGTGCGCTGTGTGTGTGCGCTGTGTGTGCGCTGTGTGTGTGCGCTGTGTGTGCGCGCTGTGTGCGTGCTGTGTGTGCGTGCTGTGTGTGTGCGCTGTGTGTGCGCTGTGTGTGTGCGCTGTGTGTGCGCGCTGTGTGTGTGCGCTGTGTGCGTGCGCTGTGTGCGCGCTGTGTGTGCTGTGTGTGTGCGCTGTGTGTGCTGTGTGCGCGCTGTGTGCGTGCGCTGTGTGTGTGCGCGCTGTGTGCGTGCTGTGTGCGCGCTGTGCGTGCTGTGTGTGTGCGCGCTGTGTGCGTGCGCTGTGTGTGTGCGCGCTGTGTGCGTGCTGTGTGCGCGCTGTGCGTGCTGTGTGTGTGCGCGCTGTGTGCGTGCGCTGTGTGTGTGCGCGCTGTGTGCGTGCTGTGTGCGCGCTGTGCGTGCTGTGTGTGTGCGCGCTGTGTGTGTGCGCTGTGTGCTGTACTTGTGCTGTGTGCGCGCTGTGTGTGCGCTGTGTGCGTGCGCACTGTGTGCGTGCGCACTGTGTGTGCGCGCTGTGTGCGTGCTGTATGTGTGCTGTGTGTGGTGTGCGTGCTGTGTGCGCGCTGTGTGCGCGCTGTGTGCGTGCGCACTGTGTGCGTGCTGTGTGCGTGCTGTATGTGTGCTGTGCGTGCTGTGTGCGCACTGTGTGCGCGCTGTGTGCGCACTGTGTGCGTGCTGTGCGCGCTGTGTGCGCGCTGTGTGCGTGCTGTGCGCGCTGTGTGTGCGCTGTGTGTTGTGTGTGCGTGTGTGTTGTGTATGCCGGTTGCTATTCTCAGGTTTTTTCGGTAAAGTCACGTAGGTTAAAACATTAAAATTAATGAAAGTAAAATAAAACAAAACAAAATAAAATTCACGACGTTTCGGAGGCAACACAAGTCTCCGTCATCAGGTGGGACCGTCACAGCCGAATTAGCTGCATCAAGTGAAGCAATGATTCAAGATGTAATCCCTTATAAGCAAGTTGAAGGGAGGTGGAGAGGGGGGGAAGGGAGAGCTTATCAGGCTGTGGTAGCCAATGAATGGAAACGTATCGGGAGGGAGGAGGAGCGGTGATCAAAGACTGCACGCAGTGCCCTCCCGATACGTTTCCATTCATTGGCTACCACAGCCTGATAAGCTCTCCCTTCCCCCCCTCTCCACCTCCCTTCAACTTGCTTATAAGGGATTACATCTTGAATCATTGCTTCACTTGATGCAGCTAATTCGGCTGTGACGGTCCCACCTGATGACGGAGACTTGTGTTGCCTCCGAAACGTCGTGAATTTTATTTTGTTTTGTTTTATTTTACTTTCATTAATTTTAATGTTTTAACCTACGTGACTTTACCGAAAAAACCTGAGAATATGAATCATTGCAGTCACGAAAGCTTCAAATCTAGAATTTATGCCGGTTGCGTATGATCGTGAATGGTCGCCGTCTCTACACTATCGCTGCTAGCAATATAAATAATTATTGTTGTTGATGATGATGGTGGTAGTGGTGCTTTAACTGTCGCCCATTGACGGGTCTCTGCCCTGGATATTAACTATTCAGATTAAACTACAAATACCTGTGACGGTGTAGTGTGGTGGTGGTGTAGTGGTGGTGTAGTGGTGGTGGTGTAGTGGTGGTGTGGTGTAGTTGTTGTGGTGGTGGTGTAGTAGTGGTGGTGGTGTAGTAGTGGTGGTGGTGTAGTAGTGGTGGTGGTGTAGTAGTGGTGGTGGTGTAGTAGTGGTGGTGTAGTGGAGTAGTGGAGTAGTGGTGGTGTAGTGGTGGTGGTGTAGTGGTGGTGTAGTGGTGGTGTAGTTGTTGTGGTGGTGTAGTGGTGGTATAGTGGTAGTGGTGCAGTGGGTGGTGGTGGTATAGTGGTAGTGGTGGTAGAGTGGTGTAGTTGTGTTGTTGTTGTGGATGTCGCCTTGCCACCACCACCGCGTGAACCGCGCAGTTCAGGGGGGGGTGCCCCTAATCGATTGACCTCTTCCCTCACGAAACCAGCGATTTTTTTTTCTCTGAGGTAATTTCACGACGACGACGACCGGAGAACGACAAATTGCGACGAATTGCGACGATTATCAAACAAAAAAATAAAAATCCCGCGCACACGAAATCACGGTCTGAGGTAATCCACCCCCATCATCACCACCTCCTCGTGTTGATGAAGGCCCGCTCCACCCAGGCCTTCCACCTCCTCCTCCACCTCCTCTGCTGCTGCTGTGGTCGCCCCCCTTTGTAAAGTCGCTGTAGCCGCCGCCGCTGTAGCCGCTGTAGCCGCTGCTGTAGCTGTAGCTGCTGTAGTGGCTATTGGTTAGTGGCTGGGTGAGAGGACCCGCTAGCTAATGTCGTCGGCCATGCTGTGTGAGGCACGGCCGCCTTCAGTGAGGGGGATCGCCTCGTGGGCTCCGCGCTTATATAGGGGACGAGGGGGAGGGGGCGTGGTCTGAGCGTGGTGACGTCAGCACGCTGTGGAGAGGTGGGGGGCGAGGTAGGGGGGGTGAGCGTGGTGACGTCATCACGCTTAATCGCCCCCCTCCCTCCCTTCGAACTCGCCCCGCCTCTCTTCAGCGTGGTGACGTCACCACGCTTAATCGCCCCTCCCCCTCTACCTCGCCCCGCCTCTCTCTCTTCAACGTGGTTACGTCACCACGTTCACCCCCCCGACCTCGTTCCGCCTCTCTTCAGCGTGGTGACGTCACCACGCTCGCCCCGCCCCCCGTCCTACAAACCAATCGCCGATATTAAAGTCACCGTTAGGGTCATCGGTCGGCCCACCCAGCGCGCGCAGTGTGCGTGGTGACGTCACCGACAGGCCGCGTAACCCAGCGCGTGGTGACGCAATGACGCCGGTTTTGCGACGTGATGACGTCACACGCAGGTTCGCGCCAGAACCTTCGCGCGCGATGGACGGGCGAGCGGAGGGGAGGGGTGACGTCATAGGTCAGTGACGTCACCTCCCGTGACGGCGCGAGATTTGCGTGGTGACGTCATCGCGTTGCGGCTCAACGTTTTGCTCCGCGCGGTGACGTCACAGGAGGCGCCAATGACGTGACGTCACGGGACTGGGAGGGCGCATTTGCAACCAGCGCGATGACGTCATAGCTGAGGGTTGTGTCCACTGTTATGAGCTCATCACCATCATTGGGACCTGTTCATCCACAAAGAGCTTGCTGGCAAATCTGCGCTACACTTTGGGGCCGTCCATAAATGACGTCACGCACCTAGGGGGTGGGTGGGGGGGGGTCAGACATTTGTGACGATGTGTGACGAGGGGAGGGGGTAATCTTAATTTTTAATTTTAGAACTTTCGTGACTGCAGGAATTATTCTTTGGTTCTTTCGGTTAAGTGACGTCTAAAGATAAAATAATAAATTAAATTAAATAATAGAATACGACGTTTCGATTGCAACACAAGCAATCATCATCAGGTATAATGAAATAGCGACATAAAATCTAACCAGAAAAAACTATAGACAGACATATTAGCAGACAGATATCACCAAGATACATACATAGAGAGAGCAACACAGGTAACAGAGAGGGGTGATCGTCTCTGTGGGGTGGCCTTAAATAGACAGAGGAGGGCGGACGCAGAGAGAGGGAGGGGGGTTAGAGAGGGGAGGGGGGGTTTGAGAAATGTGACGTCACATCAAAATGCGCAACTTTTAATATAAACAATTGAATTGTTATAACACAAATTGTGATCAATTTTCATTATTAACTATTTGATCATTTAAATTTACTAAGGTCACCTTTTATTTATTCCATGAATGAGCATTTTGCTTCTCCACGGGAGAATGGAGAAGCAAACATTTTGTAAACATTTTGAATGATTTTAATTTTGGAGCTTTCGTGACTGCAGGAATTATGATTTGGTTCTTTCGGTTAAGTCACGTCTAAAGATAAAATAATTAAAAACAATTTTTAATTAAATTTATTATTTTATCTTTAGACGTGACTTAACCGAAAGAACCAAAGAATAATTTTGAATGATTGCTATTAAACATTTTGATTTTAATGATTCTACCAGGGCTTTTCATTCTGTGGAATGAATCTGTGATTGTTATAATTGTACTCTCAATTTTGCTTCGTTCTACTACAAAGTTTCAAGAATTGTTTTCATAGTTATAATTACTTGTAATATTTAATAATTATAAGATAATATTCTGAACATCTGCAGTTTTAGTTAGACGTAGAATATTTTCAAGTTAATTTTATGTTAAATTTCAGCTTTCCAACGCCTCCTTTTAAAATAAATGTTTTCTCCTACAACATCAGAGTGCAGCGCCACATTAAATACGCACTACAATGACAATAGTTTAAAGCGATTTGAAGCATGTTGAATTTTTTTTTGGGGGGGGCAGAGCTTTGTGACGTCATTTGAGGGGGGGGGGGGTCAAAAATCGTCCAAAATCGCGTGACGTCATTTATGGACAAGGAATAAAGGATCGGAATAACCACACACGTGACTATGGCCACCCACCCCCTCGTGTGCCACAGTGCCGGCCTTGATAGGTGCTCGCTAACAGCACTTTCCCCGACAGTCTGTTACAGGCTACACGGGGGATCTTTGTCTGTCTCTGTGTGTGTCTGTGTGCATCTCGGTCAGTCGACCCGTGGCACCTGCTGGGTCTGCCCCGTGACCTCCTGCCAGCAGGCGTTCGACACTTCACGTGGCAGCCTCAAGGTGCACGTAGCCTGGCACAAGCGTCGTGGTGACGTCATCGCCACTTAGTGGCGAATGGCGGTTGTTGTTGTTGTGTGTGTGTGTGTCTCAGTCATCAGTCAGTCGACCCGTGGGACCTGCTGGGTCTGCCCCGTGACCTCCTGCTAGCAGGCGTTCGACACTTCACGTGGCAGCCTCAAGGTGCACGTAGCCTGGCACAAGCGTCGTGGTGACGTCATCGCCACTTAGTGGCGAATGGCGGTTGTTGTTGTTGTGTGTGTGTGTGTCACTGTGTGTGTTTGTGTCTCAGTCATCTCAGTCAGTAGACCCGTGGCACCTGCTGGGTCTGCCCCGTGACTTCCTGCCAGCGGGCGTTCGACACTTCACGTGGCAGCCTCAAGGTGCACGTAGCCTGGCACAAGCGTCGTGGTGACGTCACGGCCACTTAGTGGTGAATGGTGGTTGTTGTTGTTGTGTGTGTCTGTGTGCAATTGTGGTGGCTCACGACTCCCCGTAACAATCTACAAGCTCGCATCAGGACTCGAGGAGATTGAAAATCCGAGTTTTTATTTCGAGTTGTAATTTAGTTGAACACGCAGTAGGCTTTCGCGACCAAAATCGCGGAAATGTAGAAATGTGCCCTCCAACCCGCCACGTAAACAGAACTCTAGACCCTCTTTTTGGTTCTTTCGGTAAAGTCACGTAGAAGGGAAATAATAAAATAATAAAAATAAAACATAATAAAATAATTCTCACGACGTTTCGGCCACAACGCAAGCAGCCGTCCTCAGGTGAAGAACAGGTCTGTCGGGGAGACATACCTGGTCT
Source organism: Lampetra planeri (assembly GCF_965212315.1). Lineage (NCBI taxonomy): Eukaryota > Metazoa > Chordata > Hyperoartia > Petromyzontiformes > Petromyzontidae > Lampetra > Lampetra planeri. The sequence continues at coordinate 14,402 of NC_136161.1, forward strand.
TCACCTGAGGATAATTATTTTATTGTTTTATTTTTATTATTTCATTATTTCCCTTCTACGTGACTTTACCGAAAGAACCAAGAAGATGAATCACTGCAGTCACGAAAGTTTTAAATCAAAAAATAAAAGAACTCTAGACCTTTTTTTTTATTACCGCGTAACGTGAAAAATTAACACTTATTTCTTAAGAGTTACGAGTTGAAAAAAGCTTATTCTTGGTTCTTTCGGTAAAATAAAAATAAATTAAAATCAAATAAAAGCAAAAAACCCACTACGTTTCGATCGCAACACAAACGGTCTTCATCAGGCGGAGAGAAGAAGACCTCTGGTGTTGCGATCGAAACGTCGCGAAAGTTTTAAGTCAAAATTGAACCTTTCTGAAGAGGTTTTACAAAATGAACAGCTTTTTCTCAGCAACCACAGGTGGGACTCGAACCCACAATCCCTGGCTTAGGAGGCCAGTGCCTTATCCATTAGGCCACTGGGGCTACATGTAGCATGATGAAAACCTGGGTTATGTACAGACTTCTTAAATAAACTCACAATAAAAAAAGATATGTTTTTCCCCTTTCGTCCCCTCTGTTTTATTCATGTTGATAATTGTTTTTTTCCTAAAAAGTGTAAAATTTTGGAAAAAAATTTTCACGAACATTAATTGTCACGCACAACGAGTCTGTGTGCAAAATGTCAGCTCGATTGGATCACGGGAAGTGGGTTAAAAAACGACCGAAAGATTTGCACGGTCGTAAGCGTGCAAGCAAGCAAGTAAGTGAACTTAATATAACGGATTTAAAAATATATTCGCCTGTGGAGGACGCGGGGATCGATCCCGCGACCTTTGGCATGGGAAGCGAGGGCACTACCAACTGTGCTACTCCGCCAGGGCCTGTGGAGGTGTCACGCTCTGGGCTCCTACACTGTGACGTTCATCCAAAGCCATGAATGAGTTCTATTTTAATTAAAAAAAATCCTAAAAAGTGTAACATTTTGGAAAAAATTTTCACGAACATTAATTGTCACGCACAACGAGTCTGTGTGCAAAATATCAGCTCGATTGGATCACGGGAAGTGGGTTAAAAAACGACCGAAAGATTTGCACGGTCGTAAGCAAGCAAGCGAACTTAACATAAAGGATTTAAAAAAGAGCTACTGCTTAGCAGCTCTGCGGGACCTTCGGGTTTAGTTTAGACTCCTGACACCGCATGGCTTCTACCTTGGATGCTGCAGTTGCTGTGGCCATCGGAGAGTGAGAAAATACCTCAAGTTGAAGCTACTTAACACATCACACCCTCGACGTTATCCGACAGAGTGCAAAACGTTCAACCCTCTCAGCGGCCGATGGGCGCATTTGAACCCCTTTCCCGTTGCGATGACGTGCATGCGTGTACGTCATCGGGTTTTTTTTCCGATTCAGTGCCGATGCAGCAGCAGAAACTGCAGCAGCAGCAACTGCAGCAGCAGCAGCAACTGCAGCAGCAGCAGCAACTGCAGCAGCAGCAGCAACTGCAGCAGCAGCAGCAGCAGCAACTGCAGCAGCAGCAGCAACTGCAGCAGCAGCAGCAACTGCAGCAGCAGCAGCAACTGCAGCAGCAGCAGCAACTGCAGCAGCAGCAGCAGCAGCAACTGCAGCAGCAGCAGCAACTGCAGCAGCAGCAACTGCAGCAGCAGCAGCAGCAACTGCAGCAGCAGCAACTGCAGCAGCAGCAGCAACTGCAGCAGCAGCAGCAACTGCAGCAGCAGCAGCAACTGCAGCTGCAGCAGCAACTGCAGCAGCAGCAGCAACTGCAGCTGCAGCAGCAACTGCAGCTGCAGCAGCAACTGCAGCTGCAGCAGCAACTGCAGCAGCAGCAGCAACTGCAGCAGCAGCAGCAACTGCAGCAGCAGCAGCAACTGCAGCAGCAGCAGCAACTGCAGCAGCAGCAGCAACTGCAGCAGCAGCAGCAACTGCAGCAGCAGCAACTGCAGCAGCAGCAGCAGCAACTGCAGCAGCAGCAGCAACTGCAGCAGCAGCAACTGCAGCAGCAGCAACTGCAGCAGCAGCAGCAGCAGCAACTGCAGCAGCAGCAGCAGCAACTGCAGCAGCAGCAGCAACTGCAGCTGCACCTGCAGCAGCAGCAGCAACTGCAGCAGCAGCAGCAACTGCAGCAGCAGCAGCAACTGCAGCAGCAGCAGCAACTGCAGCAGCAACTGCAGCAGCAGCAACTGCAGCAGCAGCAGCAACTGCAGCAGCAGCAACTGCAGCAGCAGCAGCAGCAACTGCAGCAGCAGCAGCAACTGCAGCAGCAGCAGCAACTGCAGCAGCAGCAGCAACTGCAGCAGCAGCAGCAACTGCAGCTGCAGCAGCAACTGCAGCTGCAGCAGCAACTGCAGCTGCAGCAGCAACTGCAGCAGCAGCAGCAGCAACTGCAGCAGCAGCAACTGCAGCAGCAGCAGCAGCAACTGCAGCAGCAGCAGCAGCAACTGCAGCAGCAGCAGCAACTGCAGCAGCAGCAGCAACTGCAGCAGCAGCAACTGCAGCAGCAGCAGCAACTGCAGCAGCAGCAGCAGCAACTGCAGCAGCAGCAGCAACTGCAGCAGCAGCAGCAACTGCAGCAGCAGCAGCAGCAACTGCAGCAGCAGCAGCAACTGCAGCAGCAGCAGCAGCAGCAACAGCAGCAGCAACTGCAGCAGCAGCAGCAACTGCAGCTGCACCTGCAGCAGCAGCAGCAGCAACTGCAGCAGCAGCAGCAACTGCAGCAGCAGCAGCAACTGCAGCAGCAGCAGCAACTGCAGCAGCACCTGCAGCAGCAGCAGCAACTGCAGCAGCAGCAGCAACTGCAGCAGCAGCAGCAACTGCAGCAGCAGCAGCAGCAGCAACTGCAGCAGCAGCAGCAACTGCAGCTGCACCTGCAGCAGCAGCAACTGCAGCAGCAGCAACTGCAGCAGCAGCAGCAACTGCAGCAGCAGCAACTGCAGCAGCAGCAGCAACTGCAGCAGCAGCAACTGCAGCAGCAGCAGCAACTGCAGCAGCAGCAACTGCAGCAGCAGCAGCAGCAACTGCAGCAGCAGCAACTGCAGCAGCAGCAGCAACTGCAGCAGCAGCAGCAACTGCAGCTGCAGCAGCAACTGCAGCAGCAGCAGCAACTGCAGCAGCAGCAGCAACTGCAGCAGCAGCAGCAGCAACTGCAGCAGCAGCAGCAACTGCAGCAGCAGCAGCAACTGCAGCAGCAGCAGCAACTGCAGCAGCAGCAACTGCAGCAGCAGCAGCAGCAACTGCAGCAGCAGCAGCAGCAACTGCAGCAGCAGCAGCAACTGCAGCAGCAGCAACTGCAGCAGCAGCAGCAACTGCAGCAGCAGCAGCAGCAACTGCAGCAGCAGCAGCAACTGCAGCAGCAGCAGCAACTGCAGCTGCACCTGCAGCAGCAGCAGCAACTGCAGCAGCAGCAGCAACTGCAGCAGCAGCAACTGCAGCAGCAGCAGCAACTGCAGCAGCAGCAACTGCAGCAGCAGCAGCAGCAACTGCAGCAGCAGCAACTGCAGCAGCAACTGCAGCAGCAGCAACTGCAGCAGCAGCAGCAGCAACTGCAGCAGCAGCAGCAACTGCAGCAGCAGCAGCAACTGCAGCAGCAGCAGCAGCAGCAACTGCAGCAGCAGCAGCAGCAACTGCAGCAGCACCTGCAGCAGCAGCAGCACCTGCAGCAGCAGCAGCAACTGCAGCAGCAGCAGCAGCAGCAGCAACTGCAGCAGCAGCAGCAACTGCAGCAGCAGCAGCAACTGCAGCAGCAGCAGCAACTGCAGCAGCAGCAGCAACTGCAGCAGCAGCAACTGCAGCAGCAGCAGCAGCAACTGCAGCAGCAGCAGCAGCAACTGCAGCAGCAGCAACTGCAGCAGCAGCAGCAACTGCAGCAGCAGCAACTGCAGCAGCAGCAGCAGCAGCAACTGCAGCAGCAGCAGCAGCAACTGCAGCAGCAGCAGCAGCAACTGCAGCAGCAGCAGCAGCAACTGCAGCTGCACCTGCAGCAGCAGCAGCAGCAACTGCAGCAGCAGCAGCAGCAACTGCAGCAGCAGCAGCAACTGCAGCAGCAGCAGCAACTGCAGCAGCACCTGCAGCAGCAGCAGCAACTGCAGCAGCAGCAACTGCAGCAGCAGCAGCAACTGCAGCAGCAGCAGCAGCAGCAACTGCAGCAGCAGCAGCAACTGCAGCAGCAGCAGCAGCAGCTGCAACTGCAGCAGCAGCAGCAGCAACTGCAGCAGCAGCAGCAACTGCAGCTCCCTTTGATGCTGTTAGTCCTGCATAATGCACATGCATATGTAGTACTAATCACATTCCTGCATTTTCCATAAATATGCTAAATTCCTCTTGATATGCAAATTCCTTTGTCAAGGCGCCCAGCTTATATACATGCTCCAAGCTCGTGTGCTGTTTCATTCAGACTCTGTCTCCCCGACAGACCTGTTCTTCACCTGAGGACGGCTGCTTGCGTTGTGGCCGAAACGTGGTGAGAATAACTTTATTATGTTTTATTTTTATTATTTTTTATCTCCATTCTACGTGACTTTACTGAAAGAACCAAGAAGATATCGCTCCCCTGTGCAGCCTGTAACAGACCGTGGGGGCAAATAGCTGTTGGTAGTGAGGAGCAGAACCTACGAAGGCTACCGGCACTGTGGCGCACACGAGGGGGCGGGTGTCCATGCCCGGCCGCCTTTGTCTCCCAAGTAGCGAAGTTAACTACACCGCCACACCAGGTGCTCATTTGAGGCCGAGGCGACCTAGGAGAGGCCCAGGACCGGTTCAGATAACACTGGCCTACACATTTTTTTAGACGTCGTCTGCTTCAGAGATGAAATGTGCTGTTCGTTATGGATTTTGATGTGCTGAATGAAAATTAAAATAACCGATTGGCTACTGTTCCCAAGATATGTAAGTTTTTTTTACATTTTACGTCTATGCATATTGTGTAGATAGTAGAGTTTTACTCATACATTGTAAACCTAGGTCTTTTCATGTATCTGTAATATTATTCAAGTTTTTTCTCCGCACCCCGCTGGTCTCCTCCGCGGACCAGCGTCGTCTCGCGCGCGCCCCGCACGCTCCCTCTCGCGTGCCCCGCACGCTCCTCCGTCAGCTCCTTCTCGCGCGCGCCCCGCACGCGCTCTCCCGTTACTCCTCTCGTGTGCCCCGCACGCTCCTCCGTTAGCTCCCTCTCGCGCGCGCCCCGCACGCGCTCTCCGTCAGTCGCTCCGCTCCTCCCCGCTCCGCACACCGCTGGCCGACGGTTTGCCGAAGCCCCATCAGCCACGTGGCTGATGGGGCGGCGGCCACCCAACGTGGTCCCGCTTCTTCACTCCAACAACTGACCCCGATCTCGATTGAAAGCTTTCGTGACTGCAGGGATTCATCTTCTTGGTTCTTTCGGTAAACATTTACACTATGAGATCTCTTTTACCAGTGGCAAAAGATAGTAGTAGGTTTTTACCCTTTTAAATTGGTACAAAACTGACACCTTTATTCAAGGCATCATGTTTGCAATGACCACAACACACTCTGATAATGATAATAATATGCACTGTGCATATTATTATCATTATCAGAGTGTGTTGTGGTCATTGCAAACATGATGCCTTGAATAAAGGTGTCAGTTTTGTACCAATTTAAAAGGGTAAAAACCTACTACTATCTTTCGGTAAAGTCACGTAGAAGGGAAATAATAAAATAATAATTATTTTTTGCAGTTTTATTTTTCTTATTTTATTATTTCCCTTCTACGTGACTTTACCGAAAGAACCAATAAGGTGACTCCGATCTCTTCCGGGCTCCCCTCTATATCCTCTCTCCCACGTGACCCTGACTCCTCCCCTTCCGGATCGTCAGATCTGGCCTTCCCATACTGCCCCGCAGACCAGGCTCCGCCCCCCAATACCCCGGGCCGTGTGATTGGGCCAGAGTCCAGCAACAACCCCATTTACGCTCGCATTACACATTTATGGTTGCTTTACATGAAAACATGTCACCTGTACTGTTTATATAGCATAAGGGCTATATAAATACAATTTGTTATGAAACAAAAGGCAAAAAACTAGTATACGTATGTACATAGTTTAGTCCTTATTCAGTGTCTACTAGGCACTTATTGGCTAGTCTCTTGTATCGCTGTCACTGGTGTTGGCCATGAGCAGGAATCGAACTCGGGTCTCTCACACACACGTGTACACACACACACGTGCGTACACGTGTGTGCGAGTATGTCATCTGTTTTTTTTCTTTCCGATTCCGTTCCGATGACGTGGCACGTAAATGCGTGTAAGTCGTCAAAATGAAATCGGGAGAAAAACTGAAATAAAATAACTGCGGCGATGTTGTTTTTCTTTCCACTCGCAAAATCAGCATCTGCCATTTACTTGACACTAGGGGTCGTCTCTCCGTTACCCAGGCAACCGTCATTGGCCTCTCCGTTACCCAGGCAACCGTCATTGGCCTCTCCGTTACCCAGGCAACCGTCATTGGCCTCTCCGTTACCCAGGCAACCGTCATTGGCCTCTCCGTTACCCAGGAAACAGCCATTGGCCTCTCCGTTACCCAGGCAACCGTCATTGGCCTCTCGGTTACCCAGGCAACCGTCATTGGCCTCTCGGTTACCCAGGCAACCGTCATTGGCCTCTCGGTTACCCAGGCAACCATCATTGGCCTCTCGGTTACCCAGGCAACCGTTATTGGCCTCTCGGTTACCCAGGCAACCGTCATTGGCCTCTCCGTTACCCAGGCAACCGTCATTGGCCTCTCTGTTACCCAGGCAACCGTCATTGGCCTCTCCATTACCCAGGCAACCGCAAATGGCCTCAGGCCGTTCGATATCTCTCATGAGCCCCTTGCACTCCCATCGCACCGCCTGGGTCGGTACCTCAGCTGCAGCAGTGGCTACATAGTTTGGAGCCCGGGAGCCAAAGCAGCGGCCCATGACACGACCCTGACAGAGTCGGTAGTGTAGGCACCATGGCCACAGCAACGCTGTCAGAACGGCCAGAACAACGATGACTGCAGCTGACACAATCCCTGCGACTGCTGCCGGCGACAGGGGAGTGCCACGTTCTTCATCACCTGTGTCGGCACATGCACGCCCACAAACACACGCACGCATACACACGTAAACAAACAAACACGCCCACATGCACAAACACACGCACACATGCTTGCAAGCATGCACGCACACATGCACAAACACACACACACACGCAAGCAAGCACAACAACCGTCATTCGCCACTAAGCAGCGGCGGCGACGTCACCATGGTGCTTGTGCCAGGCTATGTGCACGTTAAGGCCACGTGAAGTGTCGAACACCCGCTGGCAGGAGGTCACGGGACAGACCCAGCAGGTGCCACGGGTCAACTGGCTGGCTGATGCACCACCTTTGCCTCCTACTGTGCCAACTTGCTGTACTTTAGCCACCCGGCGCTCCGCTCGTTGTTGTGAGCGTCGCTCCTCCGCCCTCCGTTGTTGCTGGAGGGCGACTGCCTCCATCTGCCCAGTAGCAGCATCTTTCACGAGCCTCCTCCACAGAGGCCGATCTTAACACCGCTGGTACCAGTCATCGGCAAGTCCACTCGGCTCCACATCCTCTTCTACCACATCCTTGTGTGGAGTGACAGACCAGGTAGCTTCCACACAGCATTACGCAGCCAATGAAAAGAAAATACCGCTTGCTTGATTCAGAGTGAGACCTCTGCTGTCAATCCAGAGCCGGTCATGAGCACACTGCCCAGGTATGGAAAACTCTCCACTCTCTCCACAACTGCCCTATCACCAATTGGGAGTTGTGGGGGTGGAGTGTCTGATGGTACAAAGAACCCAGGCAGGTGCTTAGTTTTGGTGGGGCTGATGGTAAGGCCCCACCACATAGTGGCATGCTCCAGGTCTATCAGCAGTGCCTACAACTCATCCTCTGAGTGAGCAGCAATCACCAGATCATCAGCATACATAACATGGTTGACCAATAGGGGGCCATTCACTGACCGCACCCGGGCATCGATCAGCCTCCCATTGTATTTGTACAATGGGAGGCTGATCGATACAGCCATCGAAGGCTTTCTCGAACTGCATGGTCGAAATAGCCAGAGTACATCCCTGTCACACCCCAAGGTGAACAGGGAATGGCTCCGACTCCTGGCCACGTAGTTTTACCGTTACCCAGGCAGCCATGTTGTTTATGTCTATTATTGTGAAAATTCCGTCACAGTTCCTATGATCACGGTTTCATTGCTTTCATGGCTTTATTTTGGTGATTTCGAAAAGTGTTTGTTTAGCCATGTTTGTTTCGATTTAAAGCTTTCGTGACTGCAGGGATTCATCTTCTTGGTTCTTTCGGTAAAGTCACGTAGAAGGGAAGTAATAAAATAATAAAAATAAAACATAATAAAATAATTCTCACGACGTTTCGGCCACAACGCAAGCAGCCGTCCTCAGGTGAAGGACGGCTGAGGACGGCTGCTTGCGTTGTGGCCGAAACGTCGTGAGAATTATTTTATTATGTTTTATTTTTATTATTTTCTTACTTCCCTTCTATGTGACTTTACTGAAAGAACCAAGAAGACCATGTTTGTTTGTTGTAGTACAGAGTTAGACTGATGGCCTTAATCTAAGTTGTCTTGTGGTTGTTGTTGTTGTTGTTTGACTTGCATCCCACTGGGATTTGTGCACAGCGTTGGTGTACAGTGCTTTTCTGCAATATTTTGCTGTCTTTTCTTGGATTTTCTGTTTGCACTCAGTCACATATAGTCACTTTAAGATGTTTTTTTGTTCATGTTTTTTGTTGTTGCGGTTGCACCCGATTCAAGAGCCGAATGGCTCACAGGGCTATACCTAATACATGAAACTTGACGTGGTTACACACGGCACCATGTCCTCCTTTGAGAAGGAGTTCAGCGCTGGATTTGAGGTCAGGTCGACACCGATGTTGGGCCTGGCCGGGAATCGAACTCAGGTGGCCGAGTTTGTACTAAGTCCTGCAACCACTGGGTCCCACACGTGTCACCGTCAGAGGTCGCAACCGGGTACCCGATACCCGCACCCTACCCGAAACCCGGGGCTACCCGTACCCGGCTGGGTACGGGTAGCCGTTTGCGACCCTGGTGCGGCCGGGTACGGGTACGGGTAGACCGTGAGTCACTGGTGAGTAACCGTTTGTCACTCATTTCCCAACGTCTTGTCTCTTCTCACAATTCAAGTTCCTAGAATCAACCCACCCGCGCCTGCAACATGGCTTCATCCCAGAGGTCGCAATCAGGTACCCGATACCCGTAACTTACCCGTACCCGGCTGGGTACGGGTAGGGTACGGGTTGGGCCGGGTACGGGTATGGGTACCCGTTTGCGACCCTGGTGCGGCCGGGTACGGGTACGGGTAAGGAATCAAAACCCGTTTGCGACCTCTGGTCACCGTTGGCCATGATCAATCCACTGCTGGCTGAAGGTCATATGTATCTCCCATGAGTCTATAATCTGTCCACCTAACCTGCACTCGAGCCGATTTAATTAATTGCTGTGATGAGAGGTAGAGTGACGAGAGATAGATTCGACGACGACGAATCGCACGCGAGTGCGATACGCGTGTGTGCGTGCATACGTTGCGTTACCAGTCAGCGTAGCGCAGACAGCGTTGGCGATTTTGCTGCATGGGGATGCCTCAATGTCGCACCTGCGCATGCACACACGGACAACGATCCTCACCACCACCACCCCCCATCCATGTAGCAGCCTCTAACAGAGTGTTTGGGGCAAGTGGCTGTTAGCGAGTAGTAGCAGCAGTGCCTATGAAGGCTACCGGCACCGTGACACACACGGAGGGGGTGGGTGGCCAGCACCACCACGCCCGGCCACCTTTGTCACCCAAGTGGCGATGGTTAACATAGCGAGCAAGTGGGTGGTTGGGCAGGTGAATGGGTGAGCCAGTGGGTGGGTGGGTAAGCGAGTGAGAGGGTGCATGAATGAGCCTGCGAGTCGGTGGGTGAATGGGTGGGTGGATGAACGAGTGGGTGGGTGGGTGAGTGGGTGGGTGGGTGGGTGAACGAGCGGGTGGGTGGGTGAGCGAGTGAGTGGGTGGGTGGGTGGGTGAGCGAGTGGGTGGGTGAGCGAGTGGGTAAGTGGGTGAGCGAGTGGGTGGGTGGGTGGGTGGGTGAACGAGTGGGTGGGTGGGTGAACGAGCGGGTGGGTGGGTGAACGAGTGGGTGGGTGGGTGAACGAGTGCGTGGGTGGGTGAATGAGCAGGTGGGTGGGTGAACGAGTGGGTGGGTGGGTGAGCGAGTGGGTGGGTGAGCGAGTGGGTGGGTGGGTGAGCGAGTGGGTGGGTGGGTGAGCGAGTGGGTGGGTGGCTGAACGAGCGGGTGGGTGAGCGAGTGGGTGGGTGGATGAACGAGCGGGTGGGTGAGTGAGCGAGCGGGTGGGTGGGTGGGCGAGTGGGTGGGTGGGTGAGTGGGTGGGTGGGTGAACGAGTGGGTGGGTGGGTAAGCGAGTGGGTGGGTGAGCGAGTGGGTGGGTGGGTGAGCGAGTGGGTGGGTGAGCGAGCGGGTGGGTGGGTGGGCGAGTGGGTGGGTGAGCGAGTGGGTGGGTGGGTGAACGAGTGGGTGGGTGGGTAAGCGAGTGGGTGGGTGAGCGAGCGGGTGGGTGGGTGGGCGAGTGGGTGGGTGAGCGAGTGGGTGGGTGGGTGAACGAGTGGGTGGGTGGGTAAGCGAGTGGGTGGGTGAGCGAGTGGGTGGGTGGGTGAGCGAGTGGGTGGGTGGGTGAGCGAGTGGGTGGGTGGCTGAACGAGCGGGTGGGTGAGCGAGTGGGTGGGTGGATGAACGAGCGGGTGGGTGAGTGAGCGAGCGGGTGGGTGGGTGGGCGAGTGGGTGGGTGGGTGAGTGGGTGGGTGAGTGGGTGGGTGGGTGAACGAGTGGGTGGGTGGGTGAACGAGCGGGTGGGTGGGTGAGCGAGTGGGTGGGTGAGCGAGTGGGTGGGTGGATGAGCGAGTGGGTGGGTGGATGAACGAGTGGGTGGGTGGGTGGGTGAACGAGTGGGTGGGTGGGCGAGTGAGTGGGTGGGTGAACAAGCGGGTGGGTGGATGAACGAGTGGGTGGGTGAGTGAGCGAGTGGGTGGGTGGGTGGAAGAACGAGTGGGTGGGTGGGTGGGTGTGCGAGCGGGTGGGTGAGTGAACGAGTGGGTGGGTGGAAGAACGAGTGGGTGGGTGGGTGAGCAGGTGAGCGAGCGGGTGGGTGGGTGAGCAAGTGGGTGGGTGAGCAGGTGAGCGAGCGAGTGGGTGGGTGAGCGAGTGGGTGGGTGGGTGAGCAGGTGAGCGAGCTCAAACCACGAATGTCCGCGACCTACTCACCGCGTGCAGTTGCTGCATCTGAACCCGGAGCTGTAGGAGCCGGCAGGACACGGGGAGCACTCACTCAGGAAGTCCGTGTCACTACCTGAGACGGCACAAGCACGTGAACAACTCAACCCCAAGCTATTGCCATCGATTTATCGTCCAGGAAGAGATGGAGGGGAGTACAAAAATAAGTGCGATAATCTATGGGACTTTCGACTTAAAGCTTTCGTGCCTGCAGGGATTCATCTTCCTGGTTCTTTCGGTAAAGTCACGTAGAAGGGAAATAATAAAATAATAAAAATAAACATAATAAAATAATTCTCACGACGTTTCGGCCACAATGCAAGCAGCCGTCCCCAGGTGAAAAACAGGTCCATTCAGACGCTGTCTTTCCGACAGACCTGAATGAAGACGTGACGGAGATACACACAAACACACAACAACCGCCATTCGCCACTAAGTGGCGGTGACGTCACCACGACGCTTGTGCCAGGCCATGTGCACCTTGAGGCCACGTGAAGTGTCGAACGCCCACTGGCAGGAGGTCACGGGGCAGACTCAGCAGGTGCCACGGGTCGACTGACCGAGATTACCGAGATGACTGGCTGATGCACCACCTGTGCCCCCTACTGTACCAACTTGCTGTGCTTTAGCCACCAAAAACACACCCACACAGAAACACATACACCAACAACAACCGCCATTCACCACTAAGTGGTGGTGACGTCACCACGACGCTTGTGCCAGGCTATGTGCACGTTGAGGCCATGTGCAGTGTTGAACGTCACGGGGCAGACCCAGGTGTCGGGGGTCGACTGACTGAGATGAGTGGCTGATGCTCCACCTGTGCCCCCTACCGTGCCAACTGGTTGTGCTTTAGCCACCCGGTGCTTCGCTCGTTGTTGTGAGCGTCGCTCCTCCGCCCTCCGTTTTTGTTGGAGGGCGACTGCCTCCAACTGCCCAGTAGCAGCGTCCTTTATGAGCCTCCTCCACAGAGGCCGATCTTGACACCGCTGGTACCAGTCATCGGCAAGTCCACTCAGCTCCATGTCCTCCTGTACCACATCACTCCATCTCTTCTCTAGCCCATGCCGCGCCCGTTTAGCCCCCCCATATCCGGCCAAACAAAAGCTGTTAAGGCATGTGGTGATTGGGCATGCAGGTTACATGACCCAGCCAATGCAGCCTTGTCCGCCCGGAGGAGCTCACCGATGGGACTTTTTCCAGATCTTTCAAGGATTTGGGAGCTCCTCACACAATCCAGCCTGGTTAAACCCAGGATGGATCATAGGCAGGCCAGCCTGAATGCTTCTAACCGGCGAAGCTGCTCCATTAGGGGGGTCCACGTTTTGCAAGCATAGAGAAGGGAGGGAATGACCATGGCCGAGAAGACCTGAAGCTTCGTGCGGAGCGACAGACCAGATAGCTTCCACACAGCGTTACGCAACCGATGAAAATATATAGCCGCTCGACTGATTCGGAGTGAGACCTCTGCTGTTAAACCGGAACTGGTCATGAGCACACTGCCTAGGTATGGGAAACTCTCCACTCTCTCCACAACTGTCCCATCACTAATTGGGAGTTGTGGGGGTGGAGTGTCCGACGGTACAAAATACCCAGGAAGATGCTTAATTTGGGTGGGGCTGATGGTAAGACCCCACCTCTTAGTGGCACACTCCAGTTTCAGCAGCAGGGCCTCCAACTCCTCCTCTGAGTGAGCAGCATTTACCAGATCATTGGCATACGTAACATGGTTGAGCAATAGGGAGTCATCCCTTAACCGCACGCGGGCATCGATCAGCCTGCCATTATGTCTGTACCAGATGAAAATTCCCCCGGTACAGCTATTGCAGGCTTCACGAACTACGTGCTCGAAATAGATGCTAAATAATGTGGGAGCCAGAAGACATCCCTGTCGCACCCCAAAGTGAAGAGGGAATATCTCCGAATCCCGGCCACGTAGTTTTACCCTAAACCTCGCCCATTTCCCCTCGACATCAGGAAGAGTGGGGGATGATGCCAACCCCAGCCGCAGCGATGATTAAATTCTCACTTGCAACGTTCATCAGCTAGCTGAGACCAGGTCACTATGGGTTTGAATGGGGTCCTGGGTGTACACCCACCACCGGAGTGAAAGAATGGCAGGTGCATCTTACAGATGACAAGTCAATGGTCAGTGGGCAGATCAGCTCCATGGTAGGTCCTGGTGTCAAGGACATGGGCTCGCATCCGCTGGTCCGTCACTATGTAGTCCAGCAGATGTTTTTGCTTGGACCCGGCATGCATCCATGATGTTACGTGGATGTGCGGATGCCGGTAATTACAAGCCCATAAGCTACACAAAAATCTAGCAGCCTCCTTCCGTTGTTATTGAGCTGATCTGGCCCATGCCCTCCAATCACTCCAGACCAGGTGCCAGCATCATGACCAACTTCGGCATTGAAGTCACCCAACAAGATGACTCTATACCGAGGGGCCACTTTAGCCAGCACCTTTGGCAGGAGGTCATAGAAGACATCTGATTTATCAGCCATGCCTGCATCCCTCCACGGACGTTCATCTTCGGTGGGGGCATAAGTAACCACGACCACCACTCCTCTGGTTGATGGGAAGGCATGCCCAATGTAGCCATGCTCCAACACCCACTTAATTATTTTGTTCAGAAGAAGAGCCACTCCCTGTTGTTTGGCAGTCTCCTGCCCTGAGTAGAGGACTGTCCACCCCTGATAGTGGCAGGAGCCACAGCTGGTCTACCAGACCTCCTGAATGCCACAGAGATCCAGCGGTACCGGTCCAGCCCCCTTCAGAGGAGTGGCAGCATCTCCTCCGCAGTGAGCGTTCGAACTTTCCACGTGGCCACACGTAGTGGCTTTTTGCTGTTTCTGGAGGAACCCTGAGGCAAAGGATTCATTCTCCTGGCTCCGCCAAATGGGGTTTGGCCAGGAGACGTCATAGACGCCTGTCCTCCCGGGGCCTCCGGCACAAGCTGATTTGGATATTTTTTTGTGGTTTAGTGCACACACAGATACCCACACACCCACACAGACACTCAAACAAAGACATGCACACGGACTCACAATTCTTGGTGACCTCATGACCTGGCCGGCAGTTGGGGCAGCACCAGAACCTGGAGCCTTTTTCGGTGAACAAAACCTTGTAGGTGCCCTCCCCACAGCCGCACCTGTCAGCCAGATTGCACCATCGCGCTCGAATTTATCATCATCATCATCATCATCGTCATCATCGTCGTCGTCGTCGTCATCATCATCACCACTGTGGGATGTTCAGAGCATGTAGCCTGTAATAGACTGTTGGGGCAAGTGGCTCTTAGTAGCGAGCAGCAGAACCACTTCTGAAGGCCGCCAGTGCAGCACACACAGAGGGTTGTGGGTGGCGAGCACCACACGCACGCCCCACGGCCTTCGTCTCCGCAGTGGCGACGTTTACTATGCGGTGCCTATAAAGTCACCAAAACAAGATGATTATCTGACTCAGCCGTAACCTGTATCTAAACGAATTGGCGGTACAACGTTGGTGGTGTGTGTGTGTGGTATATACAGTTGACTCTCGATTATCCGCATTTGCTGTTCAATCGATTTGTGGATTAACCGCAAGCACCTGATATTTTGACATTATGAATGAACAAAGCATGGATTTAACTTTAAGCCCAAATTCATAATCTAAAGACAGTTACACATTGTGCGATTCTTGGAAATGTCCGTTACAAGTCACACACGCTCCGGTTAATCCGAAATCCACGCGATCGCCCCCTACAGTACAGTAGTTGCCATATCTTTACAACGGTGGGGCAGAGTTTGATTGACGTCTGATTGGCTGTGGCTCTGCTGTCATCAGAGGTCGCAAACGGGTTTTGATTCCTTACCCGTACCCGTACCCGGCCGCACCAGGGTCGAAAACGGGTACCCGTACCCTACCCGATACCCGGCTACCCGTACCCGGCCGGGTACGGGTAGGGTACGGGTACGAGTACCCGATTGCGACCTCTGGGATGAAGCCACGTTGCAGGCGTGGGTGGGTTGATTCTAGGAACTTTAATTGTGAGAAGAGACAAGACGTTGGGAAATTAGTGACAAACGGTTACTCACCAGTGACTCACGGCCTACCCGTACCCGGCCGCACCAGGGTCGCATATGGCTACCCGTACCCGTACCCATACCTGGCCGGGTACGGGTAGCCGGGTATCGGGTAGGGTACGGGTATCGAGTACCCGGTTGCGACCTCTGGCTGCCATCCACTCAGTGGGCCGAGTCTTATGCTGCCCGGGCGGGAGCCAGGAAAGTGTTATCATCACCGATAACAATTTCCTGGCCGATCAATAATCATTCCTTCTAAATTGAGTCAATCGAAATCGCCAGCTGCGCTTTCGTTTGGAGCGATTTGTTTCGTGAGTTTTGATTCACGAAACTGTTCGATGGCAGAGGAATGGAAGTTTGTCACTTTAACTTAAAACAAATCAGGAACTGGATATTGTCTACGTACATTGGAAGACGTCACTTATGCCTACGTTTGTGGTTTTTGGCATAGAGAATTCCGCAGAAAATGGTTATATTTTTGGATTGTCCGTGATGTTTTAATTTCCCGCGAGACCCTCCTCCCTGTCATAGGTGCGCGCACGCGTGCATGTAAGAGTTTTGATAGTGTTAAAGGCTATATGGCAGGGGGATCTTTGTCTTATAGTAGTGTCGACGGAAGCATGCGACGGGCGCTTCCAGGGGGTGTGTGTAGACTATGCGTGTGTCCGTGCGTCCAGGTGTGACTCGAGGAGTGGTGGCGCAGCGGTTAGCGCGCTGCGCCGCACTACAAATCCGCAAGAGACCAGAGTTCGAATCCCACTCACGGCCGCCAACACCAGCAGTTTCGATTTAAAGCTTTCGTGACTGCAGGGATTCATCTTCTTGGTTCTTTCGGTAAAGTCGAGAAGACAGAGTCTGACTCTGTCAGACGCTGTCTCCCCGACAGACATGTTCTCCACCTGAGGACGGCTGCTTGCGTTGTGGCCGAAACGTCGTGAGAATTATTTAATTATGTTTTATTTTTATTATTTTATTATTTCCATTCTACGTGACTTTACCGAAAGAACCAAGAAGATGAACACCAACAGTGATAGCGATTGTCTGAACAACCGGTCCTGGGCCTCCTCCCCGAGGTCGACTCCGCTTGAAACGAATATCTGGTGCTATACGTCAATATCGTCACGTGGAGGAGACAAAGGCGGGTGGGTATGCAGGGTGCTGCTGGCCACCCACCCCCTCGTGTTGCCACAGTGCCGGCCGTCATAGGCGCTGCTGCTACTCGCTCACAGCACTTGCCCAACAGTTTGTTGCAGGCTACATGGGGGGGGGGGTGAGCTTTGTCTTTGTGTGCGTGCATGTGTGCGTGTGTGTGTGTGTGCGTTTATGCTTGTGCGCACGCGTGTGCGTATATATGTGTGTATGCGAGTGTTCCTGCGTGCGTGTGTGTGAGCGTGTTTGTGTGTGAGGAGCGGTAGTGTAGTAGCGGTTAACGCGCTGCGCTATGAACCTGGCGACCCGGGTTCGATTCCCGCTCACGGCCAACACCGGTGACGATTATCTGAACCGGTCCCGGGCCTCCCCTAGGTCGACTCAGCCTCAAATGAGTACCTGGTGCGGTGTGTAAACATTGCCACTGGGGAGACAAAAGCGGTCGAGCGTGGTGCTGGCCACCCACCCCTCGTGTACCGTTGCGGCCTTCATAGGTGCTCGTTAACAGCACTTGCCCCTACAGTCTGTTAAGGCTATATGGGGGATCTTTGTCTTTGTGTGAGCGTGCGTGTGTGTGCATGCGAGTGTATGTGAGCGTGCGTATGCGAGTGTGTGCGTGCGCAAGCGTGTATGCATGTGTGTGCGCGTGCATGCGAGTGTGTATGTGTGTGTGCGCTAATCGCACCCGACGCTAATCGACGTACCGTGTGTTTATCGTCGGCGAGCACGTTCCAGTCACGACCTGCTTGTAAGCTGGAAGGAGGATTCGGCACAAACATCCCAGCGTTAGATCGCGTAAATACAAATGCGTCATTAAACCCGCCACCACTCGACACGGAGTTTGTCACGTAAACGAAAATGGGCCAATTCGTTGCTAATGTAGTGACGCAGTTCAGAGACAATAGTAGTGGGAGACACCTTTAATTGTTAGGGGCCGTCCATAAATGACGTCACGCGATTTTGGACGATTTTTGACCCCGCTTCATCACATGGCGTCACGAAAAGTCAGACCCCCCCTCAAATGACGTAACAAATTTCTGCCCCCCCCCCCCTGCGAAAAAAATAAAAGATGCTTCAAATCGCTTTAAACTATTGTCATTGTAGTGCGTATTTAATGTGGCGCTGCGCTCTGATGTTGTAGGAGAAAACATTTATTAAAAAGTCTATTTAATTAAGTAGAACGTGTTGTCTATATTTATTTGAAGTTGCGCATTTTGATGTGACGTCACATTTCTCAACCACCCCCCCCCCCCTCGTCACACATCGTCACAAATGTCTGACCCCCCCCCCCCCCAGGTGCGTGACGTCATTTATGGACAGCCCCTTACACACAATGGGGACTATACCCGCCCTACGTGGATGTACACTATATATGTTACACACACAACCGTCTATCGTCGGCAGGCTGTCTAGCTAGCGGCGCCCAGTGATGGTGAAGACGGCGGCGACGATGGTGGCGAGACAACAGCACGGTGCGGAGGGGATCCACTTCCAGCGACAGCCCCGAGCTCTCGCCCAGGGCGCTCTTTTATGCTCCCGGCATGGCCATTGCTCCGGCCCTGGCAACGCCCCCTTCTGGAACCTTCTTGCAGGTTCCTGGGGCTTCCAGATGGACCCCTCCATGTTGCTTTCGAAACGTCGTGATTTAATGTAGTTATTTTTATTTTATTTTTATTTTCACCTACGTGACTTTACCGAAAGAACCAAAGAGTACGGTCAGATCTTCTTGGTTCTTTCGGTAAAGTCACGTAGAAGGGAAATAATAAAATGATAAAAATAAAACATCATAAAATACAATTCTCACAACGTTTTGGCCACAACGCAAGCAGCCGTCCTCAGGTGAAGAACAGGTCTGTCGGAAAGACAGCGTCTGAATGGACCTGTTCTTCACCTGAGGACGGCTGCTTGCGTTGTGGCCGAAACGTCGTGAGAATTGTATTTTATGATGTTTTATTTTTATTATTTTATTATTTCCCTTCTACGTGACTTTACCGAAAGAACCAAGAAGATGAATCCCTTGCGGCAGTACCCCAACGCGACGTTACGAGGCAGAAACGCCGACGTAGCAACCGATGGCGTTACCTTTGTTGCACCGCTTGCAGGGCATGCACTTGTGGACGCTGCTGTGCACAGGGCTGTAGGAGTCCCCTGGGCAGGGCTCGCAAACAGTGGGAGATGTGGCGTTGCACGGGCTCACCCTGAGCTGCCCTGAAATAAACAAAAGAACCAGCACCACACAGGAACCTAAGGGACAGGGAGAAAAGCTGACCACCACCAAAGATCCAGCCCCTTCTCCTCCATCTCTCCTCTGGTGGACATTGATTCTTAAGGGCGTTCACGAGGGCATTTTAAGCACTCCCCCTTCTCCGATAGGTGTATCGGAGCCTAGGAAGTCACCAGGGGGGTTTGTTGAGTTATCTAAACAGTTTATTGCAACGTGCTGCCGACATGCCAATTATTGAGTCTGTGCCCTCGTTCGATGGGGGAGCACATGGCTGTGTGCCGTAGATAAGCAGATTTGATTGGAAACACTGTGCCTATCCTTGCTATATATGTATAAAAATACATCAATTCAAGCAAGATATCTTGGTTATATTTTCTTAGCATACAAACAAAAAAAGGCCCTTTAAGTTTTCGTAGGCCCTAGGCACCGTTTCTACTGTAGCCCGGACACTCTCAGCCGATGCAAGCATTTCCGCTGACCACCCAGTCAGCAAGCCAGCCCCTCCAGCCCTGGTGACGAAACACATTCACCCGTCTCTCTCTCTCTCTCTAAATACCAGCAATTAACACAACACGATTCGTATTGCCGGGAGCTAGATGTTAACTCCCTCGCCTGGTATGCAGGAGGTCGTTGGTTCGATCTCAAACCTGACACCTATATTTGGAGTTTGCATCTCTCTCTGTCTTCCCGTGGTCGCGTGGACTTTTTTCTCCGGGTCCTCCGGTTTTTCTCTACACATTTATTATCAACATCGCGCATTTAGTGTATTTGGCTGCTAAACATGTCCACGTCATGATAAGCCACTTCCTCGAGCTGTCATTTGTGCCGGCCAAGTCACTTCTGAAAAAGAGCTACATAGCTCAGTGGGCCTTACTAATAAAATTCCTTCCCTCTATTACTGCTAACCCTACTCCCTCCCTTTGATGCTGCTAATCCTGCATACTGCATAATGCACGGGCATAATATGACTTTGAAACCCCCCCCACCTCCTACGCATGTCACAAGTAGTGACTAATCCCATATCTGCATTTCCCATAAATATGCTAAATTCCTCTGTTGATATGTAAATTCCTTTGTCAAGGCGCCCCTTCCCCCTCCAACCCAGCTTAAATATACGCTGCCAAGCTTGGTGATCCCCATTCAGATGCTGTCTTTCCGACAGACCTGTTCTTCACCTGAGGACGGCTGCTTGCGTTGTGGCCGAAACGTCGTGAGAATTATTTTATTATGTTTTATTTTTATTATTTTATTATTTCCCTTCTGCGTGACTTTACCGAAACAACCAAGAAGATGAATCCCTGCAGTCACGAAAGCTTTAAATAGAAATTTAAGTTCAGTTTATAGTTTAGATCCGGTTTGGGAGTAGAGGTCTCACTCTAAATCAGTCGAGTGGTATTCTATTTTCGTCGGCTGCGTAATGCTGTATGGAAGCTATCTGGCCTGTCACTCCACATGAAGCATCGGGTCTTCTCGGCCATGGTCATGCCCTCCCTTATCTACGCTTACGAAACGTGGACCCACCACTAATGGAGCATCTTCGCCGGTTAGAAACATTTCGGCTGGCCCTGCCTACGATCCATCCTGAGTTTAACCTGCAGGCTGGGATTGTGCGAGGAGCTCACAAATCCTTGAAAAATCTGGACAGTCCCATTGGTGAGCTCCTCCGGCAGGCAAGGCTGCGTTGGCTGGGTCATGTAGCCGCATGCCCAGCCACCGCATGCCTAAACAGCTTTTGTTCGGCCGGATCGAGGGGGTTAAACGGGCGCGGCACGGGCTAGAGAAGAGATGGAGTGATGTGGTACAGGAGGACGTGGAGCTGAGTGGACTTGCCGATGACTGGTACCAGCGGTGTCAAGATCGGCCTCTGTGGAGGAGGGTTTAACCTGCAGGCTGGATTGTGTGAGGAGCTCACAAATCCTTGAAAAATCTGGACAGTCCCATCGGTGAGCTCCTCAGGTGGGCAAGGCTGCGTTTATACAAATCAAAAGACAAGGATCCTCCGTGTAGCCAGAAACAGACTGTTGGGGCTATTAGTGAGTAGCACCTATGAAGGCCGACACGGCACACGAGGGGGTGGGTGACCAACACCACACCTGGCCGCCTTAGTCTTCCTTTGTGGCGATGTTTACACACCGCACCAGGCACTCAGAGGCTTAGTCGACCTAGGGGGAGCACCAGGACAATCGCTATCACCGGTGTTTTGGTATCAACCGTGAACGGGAATTGAACTCGGGTCTCTGACGGGTTCGTAGCGCAGCGTAGCACTAACCACTACACACACACACACACTTGGTGCACTCACCTGGGTTCGTAGCGCAGCGTAGCACTAACCACTACACACACACACACACTTGGTGCACTCACCTGGGTTCGTAGCGCAGCGTAGCACTAACCACTACACACACACACACTTGGTGCACTCACCTGGGTTCGTAGCGCAGCGTAGCACTAACCACTACACACACACACTTGGTGCACTCACCTGGGTTCGTAGCGCAGTGTAGCACTAACCACTACACACACACACGCTTGGTGCACTCACCTGGGTTCGTAGCGCAGCGTAGCACTAACCACTACACACACACACACTTGGTGCACTCACCTGGGTTCGTAGCGCAGTGTAGCACTAACCACTACACACACACACACGCTTGGTGCACTCACCTGGGTTCGTAGCGCAGCGTAGCACTAACCACTACACACACACACGCTTGGTGCACTCACCTGGGAGACACTTTTCACAGCAGGTGTTGTTGGACACGTACTGAGTAGACCAGTCGCAGCGAGACTCCGCCATAACAGAGCCGATCAACACCAACCATACCTGACACAAGCACCAAAGACAAAGGTTCCCCATGTAGCCTGTAACAGACTGTTGCGGGCAAGTGTTGTTAGCGATAAGCAGCACCTATGAAGGCTGCCGGCACTGTGGCACACGAGGCAATGGGTGACCAGTACCACGCCCGGTCACATTTGTCTCCCCAGTGGCGATGTTTACTACACATCACCGCACCAGGTATTCATTTGAGGCCGAGTCGACCTAGGGGATGAGGCCCAGGACCGGTTCAAGAGATCGTCACTGATGTCCGAGCGGGAATCGAACTTGGGTCGCCGGGTTCGTAGCGCAGCAAACTAACCGCTACACCATCGCTCCCCACTTGACATAAACACCACCACCACCAACAACCACCCACCACATGCTCCCATATACATGGAGATACCATCGTGATTATCACGATCCATGCTCAGATAACCCCTAGTAGGTTGCATCCACTACTACAGTTCGTCAGTCGCTGTTTCCACTTTCCTCTCTGTCATGTAGTGCCAATATGCTCAAGTAGTGGTCACTGTCTTAGTAGTGTATAGTGTAGTGTATAGTGTAGTGTATAGTAGTGTATAGTGTAGTGTATAGTGTAGTGTATAGTGTAGTGTATAGTGTAGTGTATAGCCTAGTGTATAACAGGATAGTGTATCATAGTGTAGTCTATAACGTAGTGTATAATAGTGTAGTGTATACTAGAGTAGTGTATAGCGTAGTATATAACATAGTGTATAGTAGTGTATAGTAGTATATAGTGTAGTACATCGTGTTGTGTATCGTGTAGCGTAGTGTAGAATGGTGTAGTGTACAGTGCAGAGTAGAATAGTATATAGTGTAATGTATAGTGTCATGTATCTAGAAAACCACTAGAATTCACATCACTCACCACAGTTCTCTAGACCTTCAAGAACATCATCAGCACTCACCAGGAGAGACGGCCGATGTACGGAGGATGCCAGCGGTATCAAAGCGCCCTGCAACCTCCTGGCATCGCCTCCGCTCATTCTTTTGCTAAAACCAGGAAGAAGAAAAAAAATCATACACGTGCGTGAACTTCAAAGTACTGTAGCGCTTTCCACTATGCATTCTCTCACATTCAGACTTTGTCTTCTCGACAGACCTGTTCTCCACCTGAGGACGGCTGCTTGCGTTGTGGCCGAAACGTCGTGAGAATTTTTTAATTTTTTTTAATTTTTATTATTTTATTATTTCCATTCTACGTGACTTTACCGAAAGAACCAAGAACATACATGGAATTATTACGCTATGTAACAAATGTAATGTTTTTGTTCCTGGGTAGTGTTATTGTCCAATTGCTTCTGCCTCAACAGTACAGAACATTTATATTATTCCCCACAAACTTTGCTTTTGTGACCAGGACAGATATATTTTAAAAATTTGCATATTTTCAATGAGAAAACGGTTTTTTCGTTCACAAAGTCAGAAAAAAACTAAATATGAATAACAATTTACATATTCTTGGTTATTTCGGTAAAGTCATGTAGATAGAAAATAAAAATAAAATAAAAAAATACAAATTTTAAATAAAAATAAATTGAAAATAATAAAAGCAAAAAAAAAACCCACCTCACACCAACACACAACCTAATGGACAACTTCAGAGATAATCCCACACCAACACAATCTGGATTTGAAGCTTTTGTGACTGCAGGAATCCATACTCTTTGGTTCTTTCGGTAAAGTCACGTAGGTAAAAAATTTAAATTTAATAAAAGTAAAATAAAAATCACGACGTTTCGGAGGCAACACAAGCTTCCATCTTCAGGTGGAACCGTCACAGCACGCTTGCTGTATAATTTACTTGATATTATTAATTTAAATTTTTTCAAATCTAGCTTCAAATCTAGAATCTTTCGGTAAAGTCACGTAGGTCGAAAAAATAATAGATCGCACCGTTTCGATCGCAACACAAGCGATCGTCATAGGGTGAGACATTCAGAAGGGAAAGTGCTTAAACAGGCCTGATTCATTATTCTTTCTACCTACGTGACTTTACCAAATTAACCAAAGTGTACTATGTAACACAATTTTTGTTCCTGGGTAGTAAGTGTTATTTCCTAATTGCTTATGCCTAAAAAGTAGAGAAAGTGGCTATTACTCCGCACAAACTTTGCTTTTTTGGCAGTGATTTTTAGCAATTTACCTATTTACAATGATAAAACGGGCGTATTTGTGTCTTTTCGTTCACATAAAGTCAGAAAAAACAACAACATACGAATCAAAATTAACATGTATTTATACTTTTTAGGCATACGCAATTACGAAGTAACACTTACTACCCAGCAACAAAAATTCTGTTACATAGTCTTCTTGGTTCTTTCGGTAAAGTCACGTAGAAGGGAAATAATAAAAGAAAAAAAAGAAAAAATAAAAAATTATTATATTATAGTATTTTATTATATTATTATATTTTTTTATTATGTTTCATTTTTATTATTTTATTATTTCCCTTCTACGTGACTTTACCGAAAGAACCAAGAAGATGAATCCCTGCAGTCACGAAAGCTTTACATCGAAATTTTATGATGTTTTATTTTTAATTATTTTATTATTTCCCTTCTACGTGACGACTTTACCGAAAGAACCAAGAAGATGAATCCCTGCAGTCACGAAAGCTTTACATCGAAATGTGTTACATAGTGTTACATCATCATGCCCAACACCAGATCTCACTGCGGCCTCACCTGGTGATGCGTCTCCGATCTGCCACCGTTTGACCACCACCACCACCTCCTCCTGCATCACCTACAACGCTGAAATGTCGCTTCATGGTTGATGATGGTGGTGGTGGTGGTGACGATCGGCGTTTTAGTGTTAGAGCGATGGTGTTGTCATGGATGTCTCTGCAGCTACTGATGATGCTGACACTGCTGCTGATGATGATACTGCCGCTGACGATGATGATGACGCTGCTGCCAAGGATACTGATGATGATACTGCTGATGATAATACTGTTGATGATGCTGATGATGATGATACTGCTGATGATAATACTGTTGATGAGGCTGATACTGCTGCTGATGATGATGATACTGCTGCAGCCGCAGCTTCTGCTGCAGCTACTTCTAGCTGCTGCTCCTAGAACAACTATTGGCTAGTGGCTGGGTGACGCCCCTCTCGTCACTAATAGGCCGTCACCTGGGCAGGGGCGAGGTGGTGCCCGGGGCATGGTGACTCACACAGGTATGTGAGGTGACGTCACCCGGTAGACAAGTCACCCAGCACGTGCGTGGTGACGTCACCCAATGGGTTCGCTCCCGACTCTGACGACGCCTGCTGCTGTATATTTGGAGTCTGCATCTCTCTCTCTCATCATGATCACGGTGGCTAGGAGATGTTAACTACCGCGCCTGGTACGCAGGAGGTCGTGGGTTCGATCCCAAACCCTGACAACGCCTGCTGCTGCTGTATATTTGGAGTCTGCGTCTCTCTCTCTCTCATCATGATCACGGTGGCTAGGAGATGTTAACTACATCGCCTGGTACGCAGGAGGTCGTAGGTTCGATCCCAAACCCTGACAACGCCTGCTGCTGCTGTATATTTGGAGTTTGCCTCTCTCTCTCTCTTTATCCATGGAGATGTTAACTACCTCGCCTGGTATACAGAAGGTCGTGGGTTCGATCACGACCCTGACGATGCTTGCTGCTGTAGATTTGGAGTTTGCGGTGTCTCTCTCTATCTCCCTGTGGAGATGTTGACTACCTCGCCTGGTACGCAGGAGGTCGTTGCTTCGTTACCAACCTTGACGCCTGCTGCTGTATACTTGGAGTCTGCGTCTCTCTCTCTTCACCCATGGAGATGTTGACTACCTCGCCTGGTACACAGGAGGGCGTGGCTTCGTTACCAACCTTGACGCCTTCTGCTGCTGTATATTTGGAGTCTGTGTCTCTCTCTCCCCGTGGTCGCATGGATTTTTTCCTCCGGGTCCTCCGGTATTTTTTCCCCGCATCACGATAATAATACCACACGGTCTACACTACAACAGATATAAAAGACCAAAAAAAATAGCTAATATATCCTTTCTGGCAAGAAAACAGGGGGTATTAATCAGAGGTGTGGACTCGAGTCATGTGACTTGGACTCGAGTCAGACTCGAGTCATGAATTTGATGACTTGCGACTCGACTTGGACTTGCATAACAATGACTTTGTCCCACCTCTGGTATTAATATCACTTTCAAGGACAGTGCATACATTATCAGAGTGCTGTTTTTCTTAGCATTTTGTCCGCAGGTATTGTGGTTAATGCAAAACATGATCCCTTGTAAAAAGGTGTCAGTTTCGTTGCCTATTAAAGGCTAAAAAACCTATTATGGTATTAATATGTTCAAACACCTTTTGCAAGAAATCAGGTTACTACATTAGCCACACGGTACTTGTAGTGACCAAGCAAACATTTCTCTAAATTTCGATGTAAAGCTTTCGTGACTGCAGGGATTCATCTTCTTGGTTCTTTCGGTAAAGTCACGTAGAAGGGAAATAATTAAATAATAAAAATAAAACATAATACAAATATTTTTAAGAAAATATTTTTTATTATGTTTTATTTAATAATAAATAAAACAATACAAATATTTAAAAAATATAAATTTCAAAAAAAAAATATATTGAATAATAAATAAAACAATACAAATATTTTACAAATATTTTATTATGTTTAATTTTTTATAATTTTATTATTTCGCTTCTACGTGACTTTACCGAAAGAACCAAGAAGATGAATCTCTGCAGTCACGAAAGCTTTAAATCATAATAAAATATTTTACAAATAAAATATTTTACAAATAAAATATTTGTAAAATAAAATATTTTTAAAATATTTTTATTGTTTTATTTATTATTAAATATTATTAAATAAAACATAATTAAAATATTTGTTAAATATTTTTATTATTTTATTATTTCCCTTCTACGTGACTTTACCGAAAGAACCAAGAAGAAAAACAACATTGCTCTGATAATAATCTATGTTGCATTGTCTTTTAAACTGATTGGCCTACACCAGAGGCAGCAGGAGCAGCCTTCTTTATCGGCCTCGTCTCGTATCTATTTGCTGTTTGAACATCTTAACACAACTCCTGTTTTATTGATAGAAAGAGTAAAACCTATTCTTAGCTTTCATACTTTCATGAAAAAAAGCCATCCCATGATATAACTGCTCACCCCGAGTTATAAACGCTCCGATACGCGTGGCATTGTCCTTGTACTGTTCACATGTTGGCGTCGTTCTCTCGTCTGACACTGCTGGTGAGACTGGTCCATAGAGAACAAAGTTGCTGCTGCTGCTGTATCTGGTGTAGGCCAATCCGTTTCGAAGACAATCCGTGCATTTTCTTGGTTCTTTCGGTAAAGTCGTCACGTAGAAGGGAAATAATAAAATAATAAAAATAAAACGTAATAATAAATACAATTTTCACGACGTTTCGGCCACAACGCAAGCAGCCGTCCTCGGGTGAAGAACAGGTCTGTCGGAAAGGCAGACCTGTTCTTCACCTGAGGACGGCTGTTTGCGTTGTGGCCGAAACGTCGTGAGAATTATTGTATTGTTTTATTTTTATAAATTTATTATTTCCCTTCTACGCGACTTTACCGAAAGAACCAAGAAGATGAATCCCTGCAGTCACGAAAGCTTTAAATCGAAATCCGTGCATTATTATCAGAGCAACGTTGGTTTGCATGTTGACCACGAGCAGTTCTTTATGATGCCTTGCAAAAGCTATACTCTATTTGGTGTTTGAACATCTTAACACAACTCCTGTTTCGATTTAAAGCTTTCGTGACTGCAGGGATTCATTTCCTTGGTTCTTTCGGTAAAGTCACGTAGAAGGGAAGTAATAAAATAATAAAAATAAAACATAATAAAATTATATAAAAATTATTTTATTTTATTATGTTTTATTTTAATAAAAATAAAACATAATATACACTATGCACTATACACTACACTATACACTACACTATACACTGCACTATACACTACACTATACACTGCACTATACACTACACTATACACTACACTATACACTACACTATACACTACAGTAAACACTGCACTATACACTACACTATACACTACACTATACACTACACTATACACTACACTATACACTGCACTATACACTACACTATACACTACTACACTATACACTACACTATACACTACACTATACACTACACTATACACTACACTATACACTACACTATACACTGCACTATACACTACACTATACACTACACTATACACTGCACTATACACTACACTGTACACTACACTATACACTGCACTATACACTACACTATACACTACACTATACACTACACTATACACTGCACTATACACTACACTATACACTACACTATACACTACACTATACACTACAGTAAACACTGCACTATACACTACACTATACACTACACTATACACTGCACTATACACTACACTATACACTACACTACTATACACTACACTATACACTACACTATACACTGCACTATACACTACACTATACACTACACTACTATACACTGCACTACACACTACACTATACACTGCACTATGCACTACACTATACACTACAGTAAACACTGCAATAAACACTGCACCATACACTACACTATACACTACACACTACACTACACACTACACTATACACTACACTATACACTACACTATACACTGCACCATACACTACACTATACACTGCACTATACACTGCACTACACGATACACTACACTATACACTACACTATACACTACACTATACACTGCACTATACACTACACTATACACTACACTATACACTACACTATACACTACAGTAAACACTGCACCATGCACTACACTATACACTACACTATACACTGCACTATACACTACACTATACTATACACTACAGTAAACACTGCACCATACACTACACTATACACTACACTGCACTATACACTACAGTAAACACTGCACCATACACTACACTATACACTGCACTATACACTACAGTAAACACTGCACTATACACTACAGTAAACACTGCACCATACACTACACTATACACTGCACTATACACTACAGTAAACACTGCAATAAACACTGCACCATACACTGCACTATACACTACACTATGCACTGCACTATACACTAGACTATACACTAAACACTACACTAAACACTGCAATAAACACTGTACCATACACTGCACTATACACTACACTATGCACTGCACTATACACTAGCCTATACACTAAACACTACACTGTACACTACACTAAACACTGCACTATACACTACAGTAAACACTGCAATAAACACTGTACCATACACTAGACTATACACTAAACACTACACTAAACACCGCACTATACACTAAGTAAACACTGCAATAAACACTGTACCATACACTACACTTAACATAAACACTACACTAAACACTATACGTATACGTACATTCACGTCTCAGAAGCATGTTGGTGTCAGGCATAGTAGGCCAGGGATGTATCACCTGGCTGAAACTAAACTCAACAACAAGGGGGCGGTACGTACAGGGGCGGATGAAGGTTATTGTCGAGCCCTAGGCACGTCTGTTCCATTGGGCCTTCAGTGACGACTCTCTACCGTTGGTACTGCTGCTTCCCCCTGTTGCTGCTACTACCGCCGCTGTGGGGAGCGGTGGTGTAGTAGCGGCTAGCGCCACGCTGCGCTACGAAACCCGGCCACCGAGGTTCGATTCCCGCTCACGGCCAACGCTGGCGGCGATTTTCTGAAACGGTCATGGGCCTCCTCTGGGTCGATTCAGCCTCAAATGAGTACCTGGTGAGCTGTGTAAACATCGCCACTGGGGAGACAAAGGCGGTCGGGCGTGGTGTTGGCCACCCACCCTCTCGTGTGCCGTGCTGGCCTTCATAGATGCTCACTGTACGGTGTTTTTTTCTGCAATATTTTGCTGTCTTTTCTTGGATTTTCTGTTTGCACTCAGTCACATATTCATTTTAAGATTTTTTTTGTTCATGTTTTTGTTTGTTGCGGTTGCACCTGATTCAAGAGCCGAATGGCTCACAGGGCTACACCTAATACATGAACTTGAACTTGCCCCAAAAGTCTGTTACAGGTGTCAAGAAGCTCCTTGGAGACGGCCATTTTGTAGAATTAGGAACTTTATTTTTTATCGTACAGTATTTCGAGTTCCGAGCATAACAACTGCGACACCCGTAATTAGTACGGCTCTCTTCAGTTCCGATGGTCTCCACCAAGTTAAAAATAATAAAAGTAAGTCACAGCACGATAGCTGTATACAGCTATCGTGCTGTGACTGTTCCACCTGAAGACGGAAGCTTGTGTTGCCTCCGAAACGTCGTGATTTTTATTTTACTTTAATTAATTTTATTTTTTTTTACCTACGTGACTTTACCGAAAAAAAACCTAAGAATATGAATCCTTGCAGTCACGAAAGCTTCAAATCTAGAATTCCACCAAGTTGTTTCATGACCAGTCAGCGCCGATGGTTTCCACCAAAGTTGTTCACGAACAGCCGGCCCTGATGTCGTCCACCGCTGGTCGTCGATTAGTCCCCGAGCAAGTGCTCCGAATGTGAGCCTCACTCCCCCTGATATACCCGCTCAGCTCAGCTCCTATCGGATAGTGCCCCCCCACCCCACTCTGCTACACCACGCGTGTTCTTTATTGAATAATGAGTAACAGCGCCTTCTTAATAATCTCGACACGTGCCTTCTAGCACTTTCTCTGTACAGTCCCATGAACACAAGTGGACTGTGGGATCTCACAAGGGAATTTTCCCTGAGAACATGGAATGTTTAACATTTAACTTCGAGGTCAACGCATAACATTGGCCCTCGAAGCAAGTGGGGAAAGCGTAATGACCAACAATGGCCGCTGCATACCACAGGTATGGTCAACTAAGCTAACCTTTACGTTAACTACTCTTCTTGGTTTTTTCGGTAAAGTCACGTAGAAGGGAAATAATAAAATAATAAAAATAAAACAATAATACAATTCTCACAACGCTTCGGCCACAATGCAAGCAGCCGTCAGGTGAAGAACAGGTCTGTCGGGAAGACAGCGTCAGACCTGTTCTTTACCTGAGGACGGCTGCTTGCGTTGTGGCCGAAACGTCGTGAGAATTATTTTATTATGTTTTTTATTTTTTATTTTATTATTTCCCTTCTACGTTACTTAACCGAAAGAACCAAGAAGATGAATCCCTGCAGTCACGAAAGCTTTAAATCGAAAGTTAACTACTCTGTTAAGGGGGAACATTTCAACACAATGCAATACACAACCAAAAGGTACTCTCATATCCCCTGAAATCCAGTGTGTGTGTGTGTGGTTGAATGACACGTCCGTCCCAGCGACGCTCCTCCCTGGCGCTTTCTTGGATGACTCTGTCGGCTTCCCCCATCCTGCTGATCTTCATTGGGGTCGTTCCTGAGAAGAGGGTAAGAGAGTGCGGGAGCAGTACTTTCCAGAGAAAGATGCTTTTGTCCCTGGCTTTCGTCACGACACCCCAGTACCCGGCCTTTTTGAACCTGAATGATCCCTTGTGTCGGTGGTTCCTTTTGTGGCTTTAAACGTCTCGGATGGACCACCCATCGCCGGCGTCCCTTCAGGATGCATACACTTTGCGGGCGGAGAACTTGGGACGATCTCTACAGGACCCTGCAGGGACGGTGCGGCTTAGCTGATGTGCCCGCCCGGACCTAGGGACAGTCTAACCAGGCCCGATCACCCTGCTCGAAAGGCACTGGCGTTTCTGTCTTTTATATTCTTGGGTTTTTTCGGTAAAGTCACGTAGGTAAAAAAATTTAAATTAAAAATCACGACGTTTCGGAGGCAACACAAGCTTCCGTCTTCCTCTATTAATAATTAAAACCCTCTACGGGGAGGAATTCCACTTATCTGTTAGAGTTTTGAACAGACAACGAGACAAGAAGTCACAGCTTCTCGAGACGCTGGCCTTCCTCAAGAGATGCCACCTGAAGACGGAAGCTTGTGCTGCCTCCGAAACGTCGTGATTTTTTATTTAAATGTTTTACCTACGTGACTTTACCGAAAAAACCCAAGAATATGAATCCTTCCAGTCACGAAAGCTTCAAATCTAGAACTGATGTCCCCGTGGCTGCTGCTTCAACTTGTCTCGCAAGTTTTTTACATTTTGATTTATATTTTGGCCAAATTGTCCCTGCCATGTCACCCTGGGTCACCGCGATCGAGTGGTGTGCCAGTGATGATGGTGATGAGGGGTTTGATGATGAAGTACAGTATGTGAATGCATTCTTTGGTTCTTTCGGTAAAGTCACGTAGGTAGAAAAAAAATGACATTAAAAATAAAAATATAAAAACTCAAAACTCACGACGTTTCGATCGCAACGCAAGCAGTCGTCATTTCCGCCTGATGACGACCGCTTGAAAATAAAATAAAAATACAAATATATAAAACCAAAAACTCACGATGTTTCGTCGTGTTTTTGGTGTTTTATATTTGTATTTTAATTTTATTTTTTATCTATGTGACTTTACCCAAAACAACCCAAAAAATTATGAATTCCGGCAGTCACGAAAGTTTTAAGTCGAAGGTATGTGTACCGTCTGGCCGGTTGTCCAGGGTGTTTCAACTCACCTGATTCTTTCTCGTGAAGTCCCGCGAAGTCGCTTGGAGATGACTTTGTTGTCTCGTGTCGACTACACCCCAGCATCCTCTTGCCACGTGGCCCGGCCTCCTGCAGTGGTAGCAGTTGATCTCCGCACGACCCTGGGTACCTCTGTGAGTCTGCCACGGCTGCTGCTGTTGATCACGTCTTGGGCTGTTCAATTCCCGGATGGTCTCCAAGGTGGCCTGAAGATCGTTACCCACACTAGACCTGGTGGGGGCCGCTGTTGTCGCTGCTCCTGTCGGTTCCATCGGTCCTCTGGCTCCTCCGCTCTCTGCTGTTTCTGTCACCTGTGTTGCCATCTGAAATAGCGCTCTTGTTTCTTTGTATGATCGGAGGCACTTGACGAACCATAATCAACGTTTTTCGGTTTCGATCGCGTTATTTATAAATGTGTCGTAACCCTCCACCACCCGACACGGCCAATCAGAAAAAAGTGTCACGTTGACAAAAGACAAATAGTTCACTGCTTTAGCCCACCGGTGTGTTGAAGCGTGAAACCACAACATTTACAATTTGAGTACTACGTTTCGCTGGTAATTGCATCCAGCATCATCGGGCAATTCGCCAGAATGGTGAGGCTCTGCCAGAGAGCGACCACATCGAAATGTGGTCGCTCTCCGGCACAATCGTTAGCACAATGCCACTCCCTTGGATGAGGCCTTGCATCCGCTCAGCCACCAGTGCGTGCCGGGCTGCCCTGCTCATCCACGGAACACCACATTGGCGAGCACCAACAAGGCACTACAGTATGTCATGTTATCTTCCTGTCGTCGGGATGAATATCGCTGCCTGGCGCTAAACGGAACATCTCTTCGTAGGCCTGTCATAGCATGGCACGCCGACTCTTCAAAATCGTGTAGAAGGCCTTTAGCACTCTATCGTCGAGCACTAATGGCAGCACTCGAAGGGCCTCCTCCTCGCTCCACCTGCTGACTTTGACGGTGGTCTCAAATCTTTTAACAAACACTGCCCAGTCACCTCCGGTAGCCGTGAATTATTTCAAGGGTCCCATCCTTCGTAGGCGCTCCACCGGACCTCGGGTTGTTTCAGTGGAGGTCCATGGCGGTAGCTCGTGCGACTCATCTTCGGTTGGGATCACCACTGGACGTAGCTCCTGCATGGGCGAGGTGGTTGAGATCCACGATGCAACTCGTGACAGCAGCCAGACAGGTTGATCGGCTCCCACCTGATAATTGGTTTCTACCCTTTTATCTGGCAACAAAACTGACACCTTTTTTACGAGGAGTCATGTTTGCATAGACCACAATACCTGCAGTCATAATGCAAACAAAAAACACAACTCTGATAATGTATATTCACTGTCCTTGAAGTTGATTGGTCCACACCCGAGACAGCTTTCCTTAGAGCCTAGTCTCACATGGGTTGGACCAGATGACGCCAAAAAGGTGTCAGTTTTGTTGCCAGATAAAAGGGTAAAAAAAAATTATCATATTTTTTACTGGCAAATGAGGTACCAATGGTGTAAACGGCTCCCACCTGTTGCGCTGCGAGGGGGGGGGGGGGGCGGCTGCTCCAGGTCTGTTGTCTCAGTCCGCTGCACTGCGAGGGGAGGCGGTGGTGGCATCCCCGGAGATTTAGCTTGTCACATGGCAGGTGGAGACGGCGGCTTCCTCTCTGGAATCCGAGCTCGTCGCGTGGCAAGGAGAAGCGGCGGCGTTGTCTGCAGGCCGACAATGTTGACTCGGCACTCCGCGGGAATTAGCTGCTGCTCAGGTTCAGCGGCATCGGCTCCTCGGACTGCGGGGATCGGCGGCTGCTCAAGCCGCGCAGCATCGGCTCTTCCCCCCTCTCTTTCCTCGACGATCGCCGTCAGCTACCGATCAATTGCAGAGGTAAGGCGGTCCAGTTTCTCAGCTCTCTTGTTCCAGCTCTCCTGTTTTGGCGATTCTGATTCCCTGGTCCGTGGCGGGGCCTCCACCTCCCAAAGCACCCTGGGTCTCGGGGACCCAGGGTGCTTTGGGACGACGCCTCTTTCTCCAATAAAGCTTCTCTCCAGGTCGTCTTACAGGATACCGTAGACTGAATCCCACCGCTGCCACCAGTTTAAAGAAGCTCCTTGGAGATGTCCATTTTGTAGAAGTAGAAACTCGAAGAAGCTCCTTGGAGACGTCAATTTTGTAGAAGTAGAAACTCGAAGAAGCTCCTTGGAGACGTCCATTTTGTAGAAGTAGAAACTCGAAGAAGCTCCTTGGAGACGTCCATTTTGTAGAAGTAGAAACTCGAAGAAGCTCCTTGGAGACGTCCATTTTGTAGAAGTAGAAACTCGAAGAAGCTCCTTGGAGACGTCCATTTTGTAGAAGTAGAAATTCGAAGAAGCTCCTTGGAGATGTTCATTTTGTAGAAGTAGAAACTCGAAGAAGCTCCTTGGAGACGTCCATTTTGTAGAAGTAGAAACTCGAAGAAGCTCCTTGGAGATGTCAATTTTGTGGAAGTAGAAAATAGAAGAAGCTCCTTGGAGACGTCCATTTTGTAGAAGTAGAAACTCGAAGAAGCTCCTTGGAGACGTCCATTTTGTAGAAGTAGAAACTCGAAGAAGCTCCTTGGAGACGTCCATTTTGTAGAAGTAGAAACTCGAAGAAGCTCCTTGGAGACGTCCATTTTGTAGAAGTAGAAACTCGAAGAAGCTCCTTGGAGACGTCCATTTTGTAGAAGTAGAAACTCGAAGAAGCTCCTTGGAGACGTCCATTTTGTAGAAGTAGAAAATAGAAGAAGCTCCTTGGAGACGTCCATTTTGTAGAAGTAGAAACTCGAAGAAGCTCCTTGGAGACGTCCATTTTGTAGAAGTAGAAACTTGAAGAAGCTCCTTGGAAATGTCCATTTTGTAGAAGTAGAAACTCGATTTAAATCGTAACGTATTTACAGTTCCAAGCGTAACGACCGCCACACCTGTAATTCCTACGGCTATTTTCAGCCCCAATGGTTTCCTCCAAGTTCGTTTCATTAACTGTCAGTCCCGATGGTTTCCACCAAAATTGTTTACGAGCAGTCAGCCCTGATGTCGTCCATCTTGGTCATCGATTAGTCCCTGAGGAAGAGCTCCGACCACGAGCCTCGCTCCCCCTTATATATTCGCTCGGCCCTGCCCCTGTCGGAGAGTGGTCCCCCACTATACTATAACACATGTGTTCTTTATTGAATTATGAGAACAGTGCCTTCTGGCCACCCGTTCCTAATTATCTCAATGCGTGCCTTCTAGCACTTTATCTGTAGAGTCCCCTACAATAGGATTTAAATTACAGTGGTACCTCGGTATACGTCGTTAATTAGCTCCAGAAGGTAGGACTTATTCCAAAAATGTTGTAAACCAAACGCATTTTTCCCCATAAAAAATGAAGGGAAAGGAAATACTCCGTTACAGAGTATAAGAAATTATATTTTACATGGCATATTATACATTAATGGGGTTGTATAAAATAATTTAGACACTACTTATTACTAAAATGCTTACATCAATTAAAATAAATTTAAATAAAAATCAAATTTAACGTCACTTTACCTTGCTGAGAAGAGTTGATAGCCTTCGAGGATGGTGGTGAGGAAGGGGAGGAGGAGGAGATGTTATTATCATTCAAACTTCGGGAAATTTTTTATATTAAGTTCACTTGCTTGCGCGCTTACGACCGTGCAAATCTTTCGGTCGTTTTTGATCCCACTTCCCGTGATCCAATCGAGCTGACATTTTGCACACAGACTCGTTGTGCGTGACAATTTATTTTTGTGGTACCTCGGTACCACAAAAATAAAATACCAATGTGATAAAAATGAAAACTCTTACTCAAGAAAAACAGAAATGAATAATAAAATAAAACCAATGCCACTCATATAAAGGATTTATAGTGAAAAACTTTGTTTTTACGGGTTAATTTTTTTCTTTCTCTTTTTTGTCTTTTTCTTGACTTGGACCTGGTTGAGGCTCACCAGGTTTGAGTTTTACTAAAAACCTGTCCATTGAAGCTTGTTTTTGCCTTTTTCTAAGAATGTTCCTGAAGTGTGACATTGTCTGGTCATTCCACACAATACTCTTACGGCTTGTTGACTGAGGAGCGGCGCATTGTTTCAGTCGTGAACGGGGTCTACGCGGGTACGCGGTGACTCATCCCGACCCATACAAGTTCTAGCAAGCGCGTCGTATCCCAAGCAAGACGTCGTATCCCAAGACATTTTTTCTCTCGTCAAAACACGACGCATACCAAATTCGACGTATTCCAAAGTGGTCGTATACCGAGGTATGACTCTATATTTATTTTGAATACAAATTGTATTTCACTAAGTCGAATGCATTCTCCATCGATTTCCTTCACGTAAAATACCCAAGAACAATATTGCAGCCTCCTGTAAAGTTTCACTAAGTCACAACATAACATTTTTGGGTCAAGCGAGCCAGACTGCTGATGAGACACCGAAATTTGAAACCGGTTCAAAATTATTTCTTGAGTTGAATCAGTGGTCTAGGCAAGACTGAATGACAATGATGATTTGTTTTTTTAAATTACTTTCAGAGTTTTGTGGGAAAGTGGTGTCCTCTTCGGGGTGATTTCGGAGGTCGATCTGTGATATTCACTTCCACGGGCCATTCCCTAAACTTCTCCCCCCTCTTCCCTCCTCCCCTCTCCCCCTTTCTTCCCCTTCCCCCTACCCCTCACATATTCCCATCCCTGAAATTAAACAGGTCGATCCCTCTGCACCCAGACTTTAAGACCCTACCCTTCAGCGCCAGCCTGAAGGCTCCATTGAACGAGCGGTTGAAGACCATCAGCAGGACCGGGTTGACAGCCGAGTTGAGGTAAGGAAGCCAGCACACCACCTCCCAGGCGGCTCGGCTCGTCCCGTAGCCCAGCAGCGGCTCGCTCGCCACCAAGATGAAGTAGGGCATCCAGAGCAGAATGAATGCGCCCGTGATGATGCCGAGCGTCCGGGTCGCGTTGTGTTCCCGCTTCGTCGAGGCACGGTCGTCCCGCCCCGAGACCATCGCCGAACCCTCGATCCTTCTCGCCTGGGCCTGGGCGAGGCGGTGGATCTTCGCGTTCGCCACGATCATCAGCAGCATCGGCGTCACGTAGGCCACCAGGACGTTCGTGGCGGTCGACGCCGGGTTCATGTAGACGCGGCAGTCGTGGCGGCAGCTCGACTCGGCCACCTGGCGCTTGATGCCCACGAGGTTCCAGCCCAGCATGAAGGTGGCGCCGTACAGGGGGAGGCCGGACCATGAGAGGAGCAGCATGGCGGCCAGGACACGCGGCGTCACCATCTGACGGTAACGGAGGGGCTCGGCGATGGACGCGTAGCGCTCGAGGGAGATGCACGCGAGGTTGGCGATGGAGGAGGTGCAGGTGGAGAAGTCGAGCCACGTGTGAAGGCGGCAGAAGAGGTCGCCGTAGAACCAGCAGTTGTAGGCGGTGCGTGCGGCGCTGAAGGGCATGATCAGGAGGCCGACCAGGAGATCGGCGACTGCCAGAGACGCCACCAGGACATTGGAGCGAGATTGGAGCTGCCTGGACTCGCACAGAGACCGATAAACTCACGCAACAACAACAACAACTGGCAATTGCCACTCAGTGGTGGTGACATCACCATGACACTTGTGCCAGGCTATGTGCACTTTGAGGCGATGTGAAATATCGAACACCAGCTGGCAGGACGTCAAGGTACAGTCCCAGGTGCGATGGGTTCACTGACTAAGATCATCTAGATCTGAAGTTTTCGTGACTGCAATGATCAATACTCTTTGGTTTTTTCGGTAAAGTCGTGAGAAAGAACCAAAGAGTATGACTAAGATAACTTTCCAATGCAAAACATGTGCCACCTACCGTTCCAATTTGCTGTGTTTTAGCCGCCCAGCGCTCCGCTCGTTGTTGTCAGTGTAGCTCATCTGTCCTTAATTGTTTTTTGAGGGCGACTGCCTGCAACCGCCCAGTAGCCTCCTCCACAGAGGGTGATCTTGACACTGCTGGTATCCACCATTGGCAAGTCCACTCAGCTCCCCATTCTCTTGTGCCACATAATTTCATCGTTTCTCTATCCCTTGCCACGCCCGTTTAGCCCCCTCTATCCAGCTGAAGAGAATCTGTTCGGGTATTCTATTCTATTTCGAATTTATATAGCACCCTGTCCAGGGCGCTTTAAAAGGCAAGCCGACAGCATTCAGTGAGGGAGGTGACAGAATGGTTGGAGGGACAGGGGCTGGGAATGGAGCGGATGTTGCTGGGGTAGGTAAGGCAGAGATGATGGTATACAGCTCCAGAAAGGAAATGGTGGACAAAGCATTTAAGGAATAAGTAGTACGCTGGAGGGGTCATTAGGTGCAGGGATATCAGAAGGTTTCGCATTGATCATGGAGGAGTGGATGTGGGCGATCTTGGTCATGAAGCAATCGGAGAGGACCACAGGAATGGGGGCAGAAGTTGCAGGTGCAGTAGAAGATGGATGGAGCAGAGAGATTAGGGTATTGAAGAGTAGAGCAGGGTGTGACGATAGAGAGGAAATGGGGGAAGGAAGGTTTGATTGGCGAGAAGCCTCCAGGGCTGAAGTGTAATTTGAAAGTAGGGAATTATATGAGGAACGTGGGTTGGTGAAGTTCTCCAGATGTGCTCTGCTTTGTGCACGAGCCAGCGCTGTGACTTGAGCGTTGATGATAACCAAGGACATGGGGGGCGTTGCCGAGGGTGTAAGGGGAGCATAGGTACAAGCGTTTCGATTTAAAGCTTTCGTGACTGCAGGGATTCATCTTCTTGGTTCTTTCGGTAAAGTCACGTAGAAGGGAAATAATAAAATAATAAAAATAAAACATAATAAAATAATTCTCACGACGTTTCGGCCACAACGCAAGTAGCCGTCCTCAGGTGAAGAACAGGTCTGTCGGAAAGACAGCGTCTGAATGAACACCACCAAGCTTGGTAGCGTATATTTAAGCTGGGTTAAATATGCTAAATTCCTGTTGATATGCAAATTCCTTTGTCAAGGCTCCCTCCTCCTCTAACCCAGCTTAACTATACGCTGCCAAGCTTGGTGGTGTTCATTCAGACGCTGTCTTTCCGACAGACCTGTTCTTCACCTGAGGACGGCTGCTT
This sequence comes from Lampetra planeri, assembly GCF_965212315.1. NCBI lineage: Eukaryota > Metazoa > Chordata > Hyperoartia > Petromyzontiformes > Petromyzontidae > Lampetra > Lampetra planeri. The sequence goes on from NC_136161.1 coordinate 53,786, forward strand.
GCGTTGTGGTCGAAACGTCGTGAGAATTATTTTATTATGTTTTATTTTTATTATTGTATTATTTCCCTTCTACGTGACTTTACCGAAAGAACCAAGAAGAGGTACAAGAGTGTCCAAACAGGACGAAAGTACTGCATTTAGAACAGATGAAGCGGTGTCGGGGTGCATGGAGGAGAGACCAGAGATTGCGATGAGGAAACCAAGGAAAGAAATGCGCAGTGATAATTGGTTTTTTACCCTTTTATCTGGCAACAAAACTGACACCTTTTTTACAAGGAGTCATGTTTGTGTAGTGGTGGTATTGACGTGCGCCGACTGTGACAGTGATGGATCACGGGGCGGCGCGGGGTGCGGGGTTGGGCACGCGTTGTGGGCGTGGTGTGGACGCGCGCGCCGGGAGTGACAGATGACGGGGCGGCGCGGAGTGAGTGGTGAGGCACGATGAGATGTGGGAAAAGAGGATCGTAGCCAGCGCCCGGCGATTGGTCGAATAAGTGAGTGCTCGCAGCGACGTCCGCAGGTGGGGTATAAAGGGGGACGCGCGAGAGCACTCGGGGAGAGTTACCCAGTTGAAGACCCGAAGACGGAGCTGAAGACTTAGTCGCCGAGTAGCTAAGTGGATGTTGGTCATCCGAGTAGCTCAGTGGCGTTAGTCGCCGAGTAGCTAAGTGGATGTTGGTCATCCGAGTAGCTCAGTGGGCGTTAGTCGCCAATTAGCTAAGTGGGTGGTTGTCACCCGAGTACTAAGTGGATGTTGGTCATCCGAGTAGCCCAGTGGCGTTAGTCGCCGAGTAGCTAAGTGGATGTTGGTCATCCGAGTAGCTCAGTGGGCGTTAGTCGACAAGTAGCTAAGTGGGTGTTTGTCACCCGAGTACTAAGTGGATGTTGGTCATCCGAGTAGCTCAGTGGGCGTTAGTCGCCAAGTAGCTAAGTGGGTGTTTGTCACCCGAGATACAAAGTAGGTGTTAGTCACCTGTAACCAAGTTTGATAAAATAAAGAGTGTGTTACCCGTGAAGTCGTCTCCCGCCGAGTTACTACATTACAACTGGCGTCAGAAGTAAACCTGTCTTCAAGAAGTATGGTCACAAGGAAGACTACCCGTACCCACGAGCGAGGTCGGGATGACGACGGCGTACCGGGGACACCGACCTCGGGAGTAGAGGACGAGGAGTTGCCGCCGATGCAGCACTTCGCGGTGATGGCCGACGCTCCGCTTGCCTCCGACACCAGCCTCCAGGACGCGCACTCCCGGTTGGCGGAGTTGCTACTCGCCGCCGCCGCTGTCTTGGCGGACATCTCCGTTCCGGCGAGCGGAAAAACGGCTGCGGGGGTCGTGGAGGAAGCGACGTTGGAGGATTCCCGCCAAAAGGCGCTTCGCGCCAAAAGTCTGGAAGTTGCCGCCGTTTTTGGGGGGCCGCCACCGATTGGCGGGAAAGACGGACGCCACGTGGCCGGACACCTCCGCGCAGCGCAGCCCACGTCATCAGCGCGCGCCGGAGCCCTCCATTTTGCGCCTGACAACCGAGCCGACATTTTACACAACTCCAGCGGAGCGCGGGAAAATCTCTCCGACGTCGACGACGATCGGGTCCTCCAGCAAAGATTGCCCGCGCTGTCGGCGTTCAAGGCGGATGGGGGCGACTGGGGAGCCTTCCAACGAAGGTTCCTCGCTCATCAGGAGATGTCGGGGTGGTCCGACACCACTGCCCTGCGTGCGTTGCCAGCGATGCTTGACGACGACGCGCTTGCAGCCTTCACATCTGCTGCAAGGTCGTCCCGCTCTACGCTCCAGGCCGCACTACACCTGATGGCGAAGGTGTTCGGGCCGCCCTCCACGTGTCGCCACCAGTTCTACGATCGGCGGAAGGTGGCTGGGGAAACGACGCTAGCCTACCGCACGGCACTACTCGCCTTGGCGGACGCAGCTTTTCCCCGCATGGATAAGGAGGGGAAGGACGCCATGGTGACGGAGCAGCTGCTGGTGTTGGCCCACGAGTTGGGGGTCCCCATCAACGTGGCAGACGAGATGGAGATCTGCTCCCTGGCGATCGCCACGAGCATTCACGCATACGAGGTCCTCAAACGCAAGCCGGGGGTCGTCTGCAAATGGCCGGGGAACGCGGCACTGGCCGCCACGATCGCCGAACCTCAGCCAGCTGCGGTGCAGGAGCAGGCCTTCGCTGCATCGCGTCCGGGGGAGTGGAGAACGGGAGGTCGTTCGCCCACACGTTCGCCCCGCAAGCTGGAGCAACCGAAACCTACGACGTCCGTCGTCTGCTACAACTGCGGCCTTCGGGGTCACGTCGCAGCCGGGTGCCGGGCCCCGCGTCAGCGCGCCGCAGGACCACGTCGGGACGACGACCAGGGCCACAAGTCATCCCAACAAAACCCGGCAAGTCGCGGCACCTCACACGTTCGGTCCACAAACACGGCACATTCGGGTCGCCGCTTCGCGGTGGGGGGTTCGCGGCTGGGTGCCGGGGGTTCAATTCGGCGAGGGGGGTCCGTACGCGGCCCGCAAGCAGTCGAGTGGTCCGAATTGGCCCACAGGATCGTGGCTGCGTCGGCCGGGTCGTCCGTGGTAACGGGGTTCATTGACGGGGTTGAGGTCCGGGTGCTTGTTGACACGGGTGCGTCGGCCACCATCATCTCGGACCTTATTTATAACATTCTTCCCGTCCAATGTAGACCCCTTCTGCCGGTGGACGTGCCATTTTATGCGGCAAATGGGGGATCCCTGGGGATCATCGGCCAGATTCGGGCGACTATTTGCATTGGTGACATTAAATTAGCGGGCCCTATTTTTGTATCATCATCGCTGGCCGTTCCCTGTTTGCTAGGTACGGACTTTTTGTCAAAAATGCCCATCAAAATTCTTATAGATCAGGCCTGCATAGAGCTTCCGTCAGGTCGGCGGGTTGCCTTCTTGTCGAGCCCTACCAAAGTGCGCACGGTTTGTGCGACGGTGCAGGCGCTGGCGACTCACACTGTACGGGTGCCCCCGGGATCGCAAATGTTAGTACCCCTTCGGTTCAGGAAGCCACTCGAGGTGGGTGCGGAGGCACAGGGGGTGCTGTTGGGGCCGTCAAACAGAGCCAGTAAGGGCCTCGACTTAGCGGTTGCTCAAACCATGGTGAGAGGGGACAGTGAGCCGTTCGTAATGGTCCTGAATACGGGGTCGCGGCCGGCCGTAATTGCGCAGGGAACGGTGCTGGCTCACGCCGCGCCGCTACCCGTTGAGGAACGGCTCGTGGCTCAAGCAGATTTCACTGTCAAGTCGCATCCTCAAAGTGATGAGGGGACTGAGTGGTTGGACTCGCTGTGTGCGGGTTCTGCTAACTTGTCCGGGGTGCAATTGGGAGCATTGAGGGGTTTGCTCATCGAGTTTGCTGACGTGTTCAGCAAACATAAGTACGATATCGGCTGCACTGACCTGTTGCGCCACCACATAGCTACAGGGGACGCGGCCCCTATTCGTCAGAATCCCTTCCGGCTCAGCCCGGCCGAGAAGGAACATGTGCAATCGGCGGTTAATGATATGTTGGCGGCAGATATCATTTCGCCCTCTTCTAGTCCGTGGGGTGCTCCTATTGTCCTAGTAAAGAAACAGGACGGGTCCTTGCGGTTTTGTGTCGATTTCCGCCGCTTAAACAAAATCTCGATGGCGGATGCGTATCCGCTCCCCAGGATGGATGAGTCGCTGGATGCCTTGGCGGGAGCGCAGTTTTTTTCCACACTCGATCTGCTTTCTGGATTTTGGCAATTGCCACTCGATAACGAGTCTAAACCTAAAACTGCTTTCCGGACACCTGGGGGCCTATTTGAATTCAACCGTTTGCCCATGGGCTTACATTCCGCTCCCCCCACGTTCCAGAGACTCATGGAATTGGTTTTGTCGGGCCTCCAATGGGATACCTGTTTGATTTATCTTGACGATATTATCGTCTTTAGTCGGACTTTCGAGGAGCACCTCCAGCGACTGAGAGCGGTGTTCCTCAGGATGCGTTCCGCTAAGCTTAAATTTAAACCGGCTAAATGTTTTCTGCTTCGGGAATCGGTCAGGTATTTGGGCCATATCGTGAGTCGTTCAGGGATCTCGACGGACCCTGCTAAGACGCATTGCGTCAGCTCATGGCCAACGCCAACCTCGGTCACGGAGGTTCGTAGTTTCATTGGTTTTGCCTCCTATTACCGTCGTTTTGTCAAGCAATTTGCCACCATAGCCAAGCCCCTGCACGCTTTGACGGCTAAGGGTGTGAGGTTTCACTGGGGGGCGGAGGAGGAGGCTGCGTTCTGCTCCCTCCGTGACGCTTTGGTGCAGGCTCCCCCCTTGTGTTACCCCGATTTCACACAACCGTTTTTGCTTGACACGGACGCCAGCAATACGGGTATCGGGGGGGTGCTCTCACAGGTGGTCGGGGGGGTTGAACGGGTGGTCGCCTACGGTAGTAGGGTTCTTTCCCCCGCAGAACAACGCTATTGCGTAACTCGTCGTGAATTGTTAGCCATTGTGGTTTTTACACAGCAATTCAGGCCGTATCTTTACGGCCGTCATTTTACGGTCCGGACGGACCATGCGGCTCTACAATACGCTATGCGCGTGGCACAGCCATCGGGCCAATTGTCCCGATGGTTGGAGGTCCTTCAAGACTACCAATTCACGACGATTTACCGCAAGGGGTTGCGGCACTCAAACGCGGACGCCTTGTCGCGGTTGCCGCCGTGCACGGACTGCACATGTTTGTTGGGATCAGCGCGGTGCAAACCCCCGGTCGCCGGCACCCCGGGAGTTGCGCTCGCCGCCACTGACACCCCGGGAGAGGACGCCCCCACGGGGAGGGATTCGCTGTTGTCGTTGCCCCTCATTGAGTGGGGCCGCCTCCAGATGTCCGACAGCTCCCTACTTACGCTGCGTCGGAAAGTTGGCGCTCCCGAAGAAGGGGAGGCGCGGGTCGGTTCCTGGGTGTGCAGACAGGGCCTTTTGATGAGGTGGGACAACATGTCCCGGCGTCACGTGCTCGTTGTGCCTGTTGCTATGCGGGGTAGGGTTGTTCTGGCAGCTCATGAACGGCTCATGCATCTGGGTTTTCACAAAACGCTCGCCCTAATCCAGCGAGACTATTATTGGCCGGGGATGGGTAACGACGTGGCGAATATTCTTAAGGGATGCGTAGGGTGCGCCAAAAGGAAACCGCCACCATTGGCAGCTAATCCACCGCTGCAATCCATTCAGGTTTCGCGTATAAACGAATTGGTAGCGTTGGACATCTTGGGGCCCTTTCCGGTTACACCAAGGGGAAATAGGTTCCTGCTGGTTGGCGTGGAATACTTCACCCGATGGCCTATGGCATGGCCGCTCGCCAACCAGTCGGCTGCGGCGGTGGCGGACGCCTTTGTCCAGGGTTATGTGTTGGACAAGGGCGCCCCCGAACGCTTGCTGACGGATCAAGGGAAGAATTTTTCGAGCGTTTTGTTGCGCGAGGTGTGCGACCTGTTGGGTACAAAGAAAGTGCGTACTTCCCCCTACCACCCGCAGACTGACGGGATGGTTGAGCGTCTGAACAGGACGATTACGTCTATGTTGTGCCAGCAGGTCTGCGACGATCAGGTTGATTGGGACTTACAGGTGCCGGGGGTACTCGCGGCCTATCGAATGGCCCCTCATGCGGCGACGGGGTTTTCCCCATTTTTTCTTATGTATGGGCGGGAGGCCGATCCGGCCATGGACGTCCAACTGGGGATTTCCCAGCCACGTGCAAAATCTAAATTGGCAGACCACTTCAAATTTAATATCGCCAAATTGACTGAAGCGCGCGAGGCGGCAAGGTTGAATTCGCGGTCGCGGCAAATTGCAAACGAGAAATTGCATGAGCGGAGGGTGCATACGCATGATTGGAAACCAGGCGATAAGGCCTGGCTGCATTGTCCACATGCACCGTTGGCTACGTCCCCCAAGTTGTTGAGACCTTGGAGGGGACCGGTGGAAATTGTGCGGGTTGCACGACCCCAGAGTATACAGATTAAATGGGGGAAACGCCGTTGGTATGTGCACCCCTCCCGACTGAAGCCCTATGCGGCACCGTGTGACCCCGTTCTGTGCCGTGACGACCGGGCGTGTGATGTGACCGTCGACTCGGGGAGGGAGGTGTCGCAGGCTGATCCTCACGTGTCTCCACCTGACCCACCCCCAGGTGCCTCGGGCTTGACGGCTGCTGACCGTCGAGAGCCTGAATCCCGGGGCACGCACGAGTCCTCGATGCCTGGCCGATGTCTTCCTGAACCGCCGGCACCACCGGACGTTCAACCGCGTCTGGTGCCGTACGACGGACCGGCAAGGCGGACTCGGGCTAGGTCTCAACAATTTTCATGAAGACGGTTTTTTTGCTCTACACCGAGCTCGCCCGGTGTTCCCCTCTGCCGGGGTAATGTCCCGTTGTAGGGACGCTCGGAAGAAAAGGGGACACTGCACGAGTCGAAAGAAAAAAAAAAAATTTTCCATTTATTTTTTTTTTGTATACACATTGCTATTGTCACTCGCCGGTTTGTATATATTGTTCTATTGTCGCGGTGGCATTGGTTGAGGGTTGCGGATGGTAGTGTTCGCGTCGTGTTGTGTTGTTAGCTTAGTTGTTGTTCTTGTTGTTGTGTTGTGTTACGGGGCACACAGGGGGGGGTTTGTATATTTTTATAGCAGCCGGGGCGGCTGCGAGCTATGTGGTAGGGGGTGATGTAGTGGTGGTATTGACGTGCGCCGACTGTGACAGTGATGGATCACGGGGCGGCGCGGGGTGCGGGGTTGGGCACGCGTTGTGGGCGTGGTGTGGACGCGCGCGCCGGGAGTGACAGATGACGGGGCGGCGCGGAGTGAGTGGTGAGGCACGATGAGATGTGGGAAAAGAGGATCGTAGCCAGCGCCCGGCGATTGGTCGAATAAGTGAGTGCTCGCAGCGACGTCCGCAGGTGGGGTATAAAGGGGGACGCGCGAGAGCACTCGGGGAGAGTTACCCAGTTGAAGACCCGAAGACGGAGCTGAAGACTTAGTCGCCGAGTAGCTAAGTGGATGTTGGTCATCCGAGTAGCTCAGTGGCGTTAGTCGCCGAGTAGCTAAGTGGATGTTGGTCATCCGAGTAGCTCAGTGGCGTTAGTCGCCGAGTAGCTAAGTGGATGTTGGTCATCCGAGTAGCTCAGTGGGCGTTAGTCGCCAAGTAGCTAAGTGGGTGGTTGTCACCCGAGTACTAAGTGGATGTTGGTCATCCGAGTAGCCCAGTGGCGTTAGTCGCCGAGTAGCTAAGTGGATGTTGGTCATCCGAGTAGCTCAGTGGGCGTTAGTCGCCAAGTAGCTAAGTGGGTGTTTGTCACCCGAGTACTAAGTGGATGTTGGTCATCCGAGTAGCTCAGTGGGCGTTAGTCGCCAAGTAGCTAAGTGGGTGTTTGTCACCCGAGATACAAAGTAGGTGTTAGTCACCTGTAACCAAGTTTGATAAAATAAAGAGTGTGTTACCCGTGAAGTCGTCTCCCGCCGAGTTACTACATTACATTTGCATAGACCACAATACCTGCAGTCATAATGCAAACAAAAAACACAACTCTGATAATGTATGCACTGTCCTTGAAGTTGATTGGTCCACACCCGAGACAGCTTTAGACATTATCAGAGTTATGTTTTTTGTTTGCATTCCGACTGCAGGTATTGTGGTCTATGTAAACATGACTCCTTGTAAAAAAGGTGTCAGTTTTGTTGCCAGATAAAAGGGTAAAAAAACAATTATCATGTTTTTTCTTCTGGCAAATGAGGTTCCAATGGTGTAAATGCTTACCCCGAGCTCTCATACTCTGATGGTGCATTGTCTTTGAGTTGTGCGCCTTTTGGCGTCATCTGGTCCAACACCATGTGAGACTAGGCTCTAAGGAAAGCTGTCTCGGGTGTGGACCAATCAACTTCAAGGACAGTGCATACATTATCAGAGTTGTGTTTTTTGTTTGCATTCCGACTGCAGGTATTGTGGTATATGCAAACATGACTCTTTGTAAAAAAAGGTGTCAGTTTTGTTGCCAGATAAAAGGGTAAACAAACAATTATCATATTTTTTCTTCTGGCAAATTAGGTTATAATGGTGTAAATGCGAAGTGGTCAAGGGAGCGTAAGTTGCGGCGGAGGTGTGGGGGAAGGCGGGGATGGTGGGGGGGGGACAGAACGAGGAGTGTCACAGTCATTGGTAAGTGATCGAGTGGAGGGCGATGGTCAACTAAAGGATTGGAGGTTGAACAACCGTAAATGAAGATTGAATCTAGTGTGCTACCCGAGCAGAGAGTAGGGAGAGAGGGGATAGGCAGTAGGTGGAAGGAGCCAGTCAGAGGCAGTAGAGTGGCAGAGGTGGATAGGGATGTTAGATGCAAGTTAAAGTCACTCAGTAGGAAAAACGGAGAAGAGGTTGGAAATAGAGTTTTTAGGAGACAGTCTAGAATCTAGATCAGTGAAGACAGAGGAGCAGGGACCAGGAGAATCGTAAATGATGAGGTTGGAAATTGAGTGGGGTAAAGAGAAAGAGGAACATTGCAATTTGAAAGAGGAAAATGTGGGGAGGGATTCAGATAGGATCGAGAGGATGAGCAGGCCAATGCCCCCAGCAGATTTGAAGCTTTCGTGACTGCAAGGATTCAAATTCTTAGGTTTTTTCGGTAAAGTCACGTAGGTAAAACATTAAAATTAATAAAAGTAAAATAAAAATAAAAATCACGACGTTTCGGAGGCAACACAAGCTTCCGTCTGCACGATAGCTGTATCACTTGATACAGCTATCGTGCTGTGACGGTTCCACCTGAAGACGGAAGCTTGTGTTGCCTCCGAAACGTCGTGATTTTTATTTTTATTTTACTTTTATTAATTTTAATGTTTTACCTACGTGACTTTACCGAAAAAACCTAAGAATATAAGCCCCCAGCAGAGTTGCCAGAGAGACGTGGTGAATGGAGAAAATGGGTCATGGGGGTGGATAACGTGACGGGTAGTGGTGTTCAGTGGAGAGATCCAGGTTTCCGTTAATGCTATGGCGTCGAGGTTTTTTGAAAGGAAATCATCGAGGGTGGATGCAGGCTTATTGCAAACGGAGCGTGAGTTCCATAGGCCAAGGTGCATGGTGGTGATTTGTGGAGGTATGTGATGGCTGGGCATGCAGGCTACATAACCCAGCCAACGCAGCCTTGACTGTCAGAGGAGCTCACCGATCGGACTGTGTCCAGATATTTAAAGGATGTGTGAGCCCCTCACACAATCCAGACTGGTTTAACACAGGATGGATCGTTGGCACGCCTGCCTACATGTTTCTAACCAGCAACAATGTTCTATTAGGGGGCTCCACGTTTCGCAAGCATAGAGAAGGGAGGGCATGACCATGGTCTAAAAGACCTGAAGCTTTTTGTGGAGCAACAGACCAGGTAGCATCCATACAGCATTACACAGAAGATGAAAAGATGATGCCGCTCTACTGATTCGGAATGAGACTTTTGCTGTCAAACTGGAGCTGGTCATGAGCACACTGCCCATGTATGGAAACTGTTGTATTTTCTACAGAACTACCCCATCAATAGGGAGTTGAGGGAGTGGAGTATTTGATGATACAAAATACCCTGGCAGGTGCTTAGTTTTGCAGGGGGCTGATGGTAAGGTCCCACCTATTAGTAGCATGCTCCAGGTCAAGCAGCAGTGCCTCCAACTATTTCTCTGAGTGAGCAGCAATCACCAGATTATCCGCATACATAACATAGTTGACCAATAGGGAACCATCTCTAAACCACACGCGGGCATCGATCAGCCTCCCATTGCATATGTACCACATGGAGATTCTTCCGGTACAGCCATGGAAAGCTTCTCGAACTTCGTGGTCGAAAGAAAGAAGTGCAATAATGTGGGAGCCAGAGAACATCCCCATCACACGCCAAGGTGAACAGAGAACAGCTCTGAATCCTGCCCCTCCCACCGTCATGAAGGTCCTTAATTATTGCGAGCAGAGAGGCAGGGACTCCAAAAGCACGGCGAAAATCCAGAGCCCAGGCCTTTTGATCGTATCATAGGCCTTGACCAGGTCAATAAAGCAGAGATGTAGGTCTGCTATAGAAGACGAACACTTTTTGTTGTTTTTACAGTCTCCTGCCCCTAATAGAGGACTCTCCTCTCCTCATGGTGACTGGAGCCAGAACCAGTCCACTGGACATGCCAAACACTGCAGAGATCCAGGCGGTACGGGTCCAGCTCCCGACTGAGCATTCGAAAATTTCACGTGACCACTCGCAGTGACTTAAAGCGTTTTTCGAGCAACCCCGAGGGTATGGGTTCAGTCTCCTGGCTCCGACAAATCAGGTTTGGCCAGGAAACTTCACAGAAGCCAGTTCTCCCAGAGCTTCCGGCACGAGCTTAGTTCGATATTTTCCACGTGTTTTCACGGTTGTTAAATATAAGATGGATGGATTATCAGCCCCTCGAACCTGCCCGGAGGCCGCATTGGCCGCTGTAGTGGCTACAAGACCCACTGACTCCCACAGAGACCCATAGACTCACACAGATACCTATATACTCACATATAGATGCACAGACTCGCATAGAAACCTATATACTCACATAGAAACCAATATACTCAGATAGAGACCCATAGACTCACACAGAGACTGACCGACTCAAACAGAGGCCCACAGACTCTCACAGAGAATCATAGATTCACACAGAGACCCATAGACTCACACGAAGACCCATAAACTCACGCGGAGACCCATAGACTCACACAGAGACCCATAGACTCACACAGATTCCTATATACTCACAAATAGACATACAGACTCACATAGAAACCTATAGACTCACATAGAAACAATTTCCTCACACAGAGACCTGTAGACTCACATTAGGACTCAAATATTCACAAAGAAACCAATATACACACAAAGAGACTCATAGATTCATATAGAGACCTATGGACATACGAAGAGACCCATAGACTCACACAGAGACCCATAAACTCAGACAGAGACCCGAAGACACACACATAAACTCATAGAGTCAAAGACAGAGATCTAGACACACAGACTCTCAGACTTGGCCATAAACCCATAGCCTGTCATCGATACCCATATACTCACACAGAGACCCATAAACTCACACAGAGACTGATAAACTCACACAGAGATCCATATAATAACACAGAAACCCATAAACTCACAAAGAGACTGATAGACTCACACAGAGATCCATATAATAACACAGAGACCCATAGACTCACACAAACACCCGCAAACTCACAGAAAACCAAAGAATCACATAGAAACCAACAGACTGGCACAGAAACCCATAGACTCACACAGAGACTCGTACATGCACATATAAACCTATAGACTCACGTAAAAACCCCTCGACTCACACAGAGGCCCATAGACACACGTAAACACCAATAGACTCACACAGAAACCCAAATACCCAACCAGAGACCCGCAGACTAGAAACATAAAAACCGGCGGAATGATCAATGAACGGAGATCGTTGGTCACACCTGAAGAAGAGGATGGAGAGGACGATGAAGAGGTTACCGGCCACCGTGATCACCACGGCCCCCAGCAGCGTGCAGAGCAGAGCCGAGCAGCCGGCGGGGGTCAGGTCGGACGGGGGGCAGCTCAGGTCATAGAGAGAGGTGACGCAGAGGGCAGAGGAGGTAGAGGAGGTGGAGGAGTTTGGTGCAGAGGAGGCATTGAGAGGATGGATCATGTCTGTTTGCGGGGGGGGGGGGGGGGTTCCACAACAGGTTAAGCGCGCTTTTACATCACACCACGGAGGTCACAATCCAGAGTTCAGACGCGGCCACAGGCATGTGTACGTACGTACGTGTGTTGAACTTAATTCGCACAGCACATAGCTAACCGTGCTGATCGGAGGTGCTGTGGGAAAGGACAGGGTGCGTGTGCGTCTTTGGGTCTCTGTATGAGTTCGTGGGTCTGTGTATAAATCTATGGGTCTCTGTGTGAGTCTATGTATGTATTCATGTATAACTTATTTTTCACCATGCGTAGTCAACCGTGCTAATTGTAGGTGCAGGGTAAGGACAACAAACTATGGGTGTCTGTGTGAGTCTGTGGGTCTCTGTGCGAGTCTATGGGTCTCTGTGTGAGTCTATGGGTCTCTGTGTGAGTCTATGGGCCTCCTTGTGAGTCTATGGGTCTCTGTGTGAGTCTATAGGCCTCCTTGTGAGTCTATGGGTCTCTGTGCGAGTCTATGGGTCTTCGTATGAGTCTATGGGTCTCTGTGTGAGTCTACGGTCCTCAGTGTGAGTCTATGGGTCTCTGTGCGAGTCTATGTATGGTATGTGTGGTGGAAGGAAAACAAAACTAAACACAACAACAAGCAGTTCTAAATAAATGGTTTTTCAATCTGGATGATGATTTAAAAGTGCATAACTCCAGTGGCTTCATAACATTGGAAGGAATGAGTGCTCCAGACTGCCGCAAAAGCACATCTGAAAGCGCCGCTTGATGCAGTGACCGTCTTTGTGCGATGGCCAAGCCAACATTCGCCGCTGCTGCTGCTGCGAGGATGATGACGAGAGTTCTCGTGATCATGGTTCATAGCTCCTTACTGATGAGATCAGCAGCGAGGTGGTATTGTGGTTCATTTGTGGCAAGCCCTCTGTGCGTGTGTATGTAATGGGCGCGACCTCGTAGCGTATTTGTCCAGCAACCGCAAACGCAGCTCGGTGGAGAAAGAGGCTCATCACGTGGCTGACGACACCTTCGCGTGTAGAGAACCGCAGAGCTTTGAGCAAAATTTTGGCGCCGTCTAACCGCGTTACTGCCCTTCCTCCTTGTCTGTAGTTCCGAACACCTCTGCGTTATTCTCTCTCTCTCTTTCTCCACCAGAGTGAGCAAATGCTGTGGAGCGTGTTTACAAGTTGACATTATTATTGTTTCGATTTAAAGCTTTCGTGACTGCAGGGATTTATCTTCTTGGTTCTTTCGGTAAAGTCACGTAGAAGGGAAATAATAAAATAATACAAATAAAACATTATAAAATAATTCTCACGACGTTTCGTCCTAAGGACGGCTGCTTGCGTTGTGGCTGAAACGTCGTGAGAAATATTTTATAATGTTTTATTTTTATTATTTTATTACTTCCCTTCTACGTGACTTTACCGAAAGAACCAAGAAGATTATTATTGTTATTATTATTATTTCAGCAGTGGTTTGTCTCTCCAAGATTTTTTGGGGGCACTAAAAGGCCTTGACACAATGTGTGATAGGATCATCTCTTATTTTTTTTTTACGAGACTCCATATTGCAGACATATGGACGGATGGAAACACGGGGCCACTTGAGTTCATTTTGTTTAACCAGATGAGAAGTCATGAGACCAGGAGAGTCGCATTTGCGCGTAATCAGATAACCAGACAATTCGCCTCATAGAGACGGGGGCAGACTCACAGAGGAGACTCACAGAGGAGCTCCACAGAGGAGCTCCACAGAGGAGACTCACAGAGGACCCCCACAGAGGAGACTCACAGAGGAGCGCCACAGAGGAGACTCACAGAGGACCCCCACAGAGGAGACTCACAGAGGAGCTCCACAGAGGAGCTCCACAGAGGAAACTCACAGAGGAGCTCCACAGAGGAGACTCACAGAGGAGCTCCACAGAGAAGCTCCACAGAGGATCTACACAGAGGAGACCCACAGAGGAGCTCCACAGAGGAGACACACAGAGGACCTCCACAGAGGAGACACACAGAGGACCTGCACAGAGGAGCTCCACAGAGGAGCTCCACAGAGGAGACCCACAGAGGAGCTCCACAGAGGAGCTCCACAGAGGAGCTCCACAGAGGAGCTCCACAGAGGAGCTCCACAGAGGAGCTCCACAGAGGAGACTCACAGAGGAGACCCACAGAGGAGCTTCACAGAGGAGACTCACAGAGGACCCCCACAGAGGAGACTCACAGAGGAGCTCCACAGAGGAGCTCCACAGAGGAGCTCCACAGAGGAGACTCACAGAGGAGACTCACAGAGGAGCTCCACAGAGGAGCTCCACAGAGGAGACCCACAGAGGAGACTCACAGAGGACCCCCACAGAGGAGCTCCACAGAGGAGCTCCACAGAGGAGCTCCACAGAGGAGCTCCACAGAGGAGCTCCACAGAGGAGACATCAGCAACAACAACTGCTACTGTGCCCTCAAACCTGGCTACCCGCCATACCGAAGTTCTCTGGTGACGCCGTACACTTCAACCTATTGTCGAGAAACCTTCGCAGGGCAACACAAAATCTCCTTGAAACTCCCAGGACAAGGACCGTAATGCTTATTGTTGGTTCTTTCGGTAAAGTTGCGTAGATAGAAATTTAAAAGAATAAAATAAAATAAAAATAATGTTTCATTCGCCTGATGAAGACCGCTTGTGTTGCGATCGAAACTTCGTGGGTTTTTTTCTTTTTCTTTTAATTTTATTTTTGATTGAAAATTTTATTTGATTATTTTAATTTTCTCTCTACGTGACTTTACCGACAGAACCAAGAATATTAATTCCTGCAGTCATGAAAGTTTAAGTAAAAATGTAACCGTAATGCTTCTCGTCATTTGATAATTGTTTTTTTACCCTTCTATCTGGCAACAAAATGACACCTTTTTTTACAAGGAGTCATGTTTGCATAGACCACAATACCTGCAGTCATAATGCAAACAAAAAACATAACTCTGATAATGTATGCACTGTCCTTGAACTTGATTGGTCCACACCCGAGACAGCTTTCCTTAGAGCCCAGTCTCACATGGGTTGGACCAGATGACGCCATAAGGCGCACAAGGTGTCAGTTTTGTTGCCAGATAGAAGGGTGAAAAAACAATTATCATATATTTAACTGGCAAATGAAGTTCCAATGGTGTAAATTCTCGTCATTTCTCCATCGAAGCCTCCACCCCCCCCGCCCCCGTCACCTATTCACATCCTTAACGATCAATCATTTTCTTCGTTCTTCGTTCAAACACCATCTAAAGGCGCGCCTCTTCAACTCAACATTTGACCGAGTCTCACCGGACCACGCGACACGATCTGACAATGAGCTCGGCTCCACGCCTCAGATTTGCATCTTACGATGGCAACGCTGTTACTTCTGATTCTGATTCTGCTGCTTCCCGGCTGCTTGCGGCAAGGCCCTGCTCTTGCAGGACTCCGTTTGAGCGAGTCAAACTGTGTGGTCAAGCAATGCCTCTTCCCTCTTCCCTGGAGAATGGGGGTCCTTGCCAGGAACTTATCTTGACTTGGAATCGACAAGCCCATTCTATATCATCAAAACGTCACAGATACTATAGTAATATATTTTTACCCTTTTATCTGGTACAAAAATTGACACCTTTATACAAGGGATCATGTTTGCAATAACCACAACACAAGCAGTCAAAATGCAAACAAAAAGAAACAACTCTGATCATGATAATGATATGCACCGTCCTTGAAGTTGATTGATCCACACCCGAGACAGATTTTCTTAGAGCCTAGTCTCCATTGGTGTTGGACCAGATGACGCCAAAAAGTGTACAACTCAAAAACAGCGCACTATCAGAGTATTGAGAGCTCGGGGTAAGCATTTACACTATGAGACCTCCTTTACCAGTATCAAAATATAGTAATAGGTTTTTACCCTTTTATCTGGTACAAAAACTGACACCTTTATACAAGTTGTACGCCTTTTGGCGTCATCTGGTCCAATACCAATGGAGACTAAGCTCTAGGAATAGCTGTCTCGGGCGTGGACCAATCAACATCAAGGACAGTGCATATATTGGTAAGTTTTTACCCTACCATTATATTTTGCCACTGGTAAAAGAGATCTCATAGAGTGCATATATTATCAGAGTTGTGTTTTTTGTTTGCATTATGGCTGCAGGTATTGTGGTCTATGCAAACATGACTCCTTGTAAAAAAAGGTGTCAATTTTGTTGCCAGATAGAAGGGTAAAAAAACAATTATCATGATCAGAGATGTTTCTTTTTTTTGCATTTTGACTGCTAGTGTTGTGGTTATTGCAAACATGATCCCTTGTATAAAGGTGTCAGTTTTTGTACTAGTTGAAAGGGTAATAACCTATTATTATATTTTACCACTGGTAAAGGAGATGTCTCATAGTGTAAATGCTTACCCGAGCTCTCAATACTCTGATAGTGCGCTGTCTTTGAGTTGTACGCCTTTGGGCGTCATCTGGTCCAACAGCAATGGAGACTAGGCTCTAAGAAAAGCTGTCTCGGGTGTGGACCAATCAACTTCAAGGACAGTGCATATCATTATCATCATCAGAGTTGTTTCTTTTTGTTTGCATTTTGACTGCTTGTGTTGTGGTTATTGCAAACATGATCCCTTGTATAAAGGTCTCAGTTTTTGTACCAGATAAAAGGGTAAAAACCTACTACTATATTTTGATACTGGTAAAGGAGATGTCTCATAGTGTCACAGATACTGTGGTGGGACTCCCCAGCAGACACGGACCAGCATCCAATGTGCAGAAGAATTACAGTGTCGATCGGTTGACTCTCCGGTTTAAACTACACAAATTCCTTACCCCACTGTGCTACGATCTGCTGTGGAAATGCCGACCCCCATGTCGACCCTGTTCGTCACTTGTCGCAATGCCTCGCTCGTGCTTGTGCTGCAGATGTGGTCAGTTCTGCTTCTGCCCGACATTCACACGATCACGGAGGAGCGTCTTCATCGCCATACTGTTGCTGATGTTGGGCATCAAACCAAACCCTAGACCAGGGTTCCTCAACTTTGGATTGGTCAACGCACGCTCCATAGTCAACAAGGTGGCGCTGATCTACGATCTGATCGATGATTGTGGACTCGACGTATTGGCCGTCACTGAAACCTGGGAATATAACGACTCACTGGACGTAATTCATCATGGAGGCCGCACCTAACGGATATGCTATTGTAATCGTCGATTGCTTGTGTGGCGATTGAAAAGTCGTGATCTATAATTTTTTCTACCTACGTGACTTTACCGAAAGAACCAAAGAGTATGGATTCCCGCAGTCACGAAAGCTTCAAAGCAAGATTGTGTTGGTGTTGGATTATCTCTGAAGTTGTCCATTAGGTTGTGTGTTGGTGTGGGATTATCTCTGAAGTTGTCAATTAGGTTGTGTGTTGGTGTGGGATTATCTCTGAAGTTGACCATCACATTGTGTGTTGGTGTGGGATTATCTCTGAAGTTGTCCATTAGGTTGTGTGTTGGTGTGGGATTATCTCTGAAGTTGTCAATTAGGTTGTGTGTTGGTGTGGGATTATCTCTGAAGTTGTCAATTAGGTTGTGTGTTGGTGTGGGATTATCTCTGAAGTTGACCATCACATTGTGTGTTGGTGTGGGATTATCTCTGAAGTTGTCCATTAGGTTGTGTGTTGGTGTGGGATTATCTCTGAAGTTGTCCATTAGGTTGTGTGTTGGTGTGGGATTATCTCTGAAGTTGTCAATTAGGTTGTGTGTTGGTGTGGGATTATCTCTGAAGTTGACCATCACATTGTGTGTTGGTGTGGGATTATCTCTGAAGTTGTCCATTAGGTTGTGTGTTGGTGTGGGATTATCTCTGAAGTTGTCAATTAGGTTGTGTGTTGGTGTGGGATTATCTCTGAAGTTGTCAATTAGGTTGTGTGTTGGTGTGGGATTATCTCTGAAGTTGACCATCACATTGTGTGTTGGTGTGGGATTATCTCTGAAGTTGTCCATTAGGTTGTGTGTTGGTGTGGGATTATCTCTGAAGTTGTCCATTAGGTTGTGTGTTGGTGTGGGATTATCTCTGAAGTTGTCAATTAGGTTGTGTGTTGGTGTGGGATTATCTCTGAAGTTGACCATCACATTGTGTGTTGGTGTGGGATTATCTCTGAAGTTGTCCATTAGGTTGTGTGTTGGTGTGGGATAATCTCTGAAGTTGTCCATTAGGTTGTGTGTTGGTGTGGGATTATCTCTGAAGTTGTCCATTAGGTTGTGTGTTGGTGTGAGGTGGGTTTGTTTTGTTGCTTTTATTATTTTCAATTTATTTTTATTTAGAATTTGTTTTTTTTTTCTACCTACGTGACTTCACCGAAAGAACCAAAGAGTATGGATTCCCGCCGTCAGGAAAGCTTCAAATCAAGACTTCGCTATTGTACATCAGAAACCGTCCCGGTGAAGTTTGGCACCGGAAGCCCACATTGTGGAGGGATCGCACCAATTCAGAGTAAATCCATCTGCCAAAGCCCCTGAGTGACTCATTAACAATCACCGCCATTGGAGCTGCTGCTTGTGAAGATAATGAACAGCATGGGGGGGTTGGGAGGGGGGCTTAAGAACGCTCCAGTCTATCGACCGCCATCCTCACCGCTATTGGAATTATTTTACGAGCTGTCCTGTCTGCTAGACTGTGTGATGGTCACTTGGCTCATGCTCCATCATCTGCGGTGACCTGAACTGTCCCGGACCAACCGGTTCTTGTAGTAAAATCAACAGCGATAATGCCGACATTATCCAGTCACAGTTTAACTCAGCACGTCAGCAGCACAACATGTCACTCGGGAAATATTACCAGATCACATATTCGCAGCCGCAAATGCTGTAACTGTGACCGATGTTGTTATCGAAGACGTGGGTATTTCAGATCACAGTCTCGTGATGTGTAAAGTGGCTTTAACGGTTATTTGCCCACCCATCACAGCGATATCATACAAGACTGCAAACGACTGGACGATGATGTTTTCCATCAGAAGATCCAGTGGCAATTATCATCGGCGTGTCCAGATCTTGCATCGACGGCCAATTCATTTTCAGCTAAATTAGAAAATGCCATCATTAATGTTCTTGATCAACTCGTGGCCATCATCTGAACAACGGGCACATAAATAATGGGGAAAGTGCACCGCAGTAACTGGCCGTCACCATAAGGCGATCGCTGCGAATCAGACGTGAAAAAGGCTCGTTTGACTACTCGCGTACAAAGCCACCTGCAGATCCACCAACCGACTCATGAATGGGTCTAGAATATCGTTTCTCTGCTCTACGCATCACTGAGTTGGGTCACAACCCCTGTTGCACTACAACCACCCATCTACTAGTCAACCCGGGTCCGTACACAGCACTTGCGACGTTCTTCACCAATAAAACAGTAACGATCAAGACCGCAGTTTCAAAGTTGAAGGCAACACTTTCTCCCGCTCTGCCATCTGAGTTCGATCAACCTGGAACCAAAACTCGAGACCCTGGCACCAACATCGATGGCAGAGGTGTCGATGTTCATCGCACGGCTGCCAAATGAAGACATCGCCGCTCGACTACACCCACACGTCGATTTCTCAAATCGTGCTCGGACGTTGCTTGCGCCGCTGATTTTCCACCTGGCAAATCTTTCATTCAGCGAGGGCTGTTTCCCAGACCGGTTCAAAATGACGCAGATAACACGCCGCTCGCCCGATCTCAATCCTAAGGTCACAGAGTGCGTGTGTCTGAGGCGGTTACTGCCCCACGTCACTTTGATGGGCAGATTAAACCGGTTGCAGTCGGCGTACCGGAAGTTGCACAGCACTGAGATGGCTCTTACTAAAGGTCACGGATGACCTCTACAAGATCACGGATGACCTCTACAAGATCACGGATGACCTCTACTAGATCACGGATGACCTCTACAAGATCACGGATGACCTCTACAAGATCACGGATGACCTCTACAAGATCACGGATGACCGGTGCGCCACAGCGTTGGTTGGCCCTTGATCTCTCAGCCGCCTTCAACATCATTGACCATGAGACACTCATCGGGCGGCTAAGGTCAAGGTTCGGTGGACCGGATACAGCACAGGAGTGGATTGAGTCATACATGTATGGCCGATCACAGTTCGTCAAGCTGGGTGACGAACAGTCATCGCCAATGCCGTGCCTAGTTGGCGTACCATCCATTCTATCCTCGACTGAACCACAATACAGGGTGTTTTAAAAAGATGGACCCAATTTAAAAGCAGTATATTTCACGATGGCAACATGTTACAGTTACACAAAAAGTTACAAACGGTTCAATGAGTGATCAAGTTTTACTAACCATTTTATAAATGCTCGATATGCCCTCCACCTGCTGTACGGACAACATCGAGACGATAGTTGAATTCGTCCCAAATGCCTCTCTTCTCACGTTTTCCTACGGATTCAGTCTTGCTGAACTGCAGAACGCAAAACGCCCCTTGTGTGTTGCGGGGTCACCATCTTGAGAATGACTGAGGCTAGGGGCTGTTTGTGCGCTGGGAGAGGCATCTAGCGGTAATCATTTGAAACTCTCTATGCCCCGCCCTTTCAAGTGGTTAGAGTTTAATTCATGGGCGGTTCGTGGTTGCAAGAGATATAGCGATTACAAATCAGGTCCATGTTTTTTAAGACACCTTGTACTTTTCTGATCTAGTCAAGGAGCATAATCAATCATGCGAACTCCGGCCATCCTCACAACATCAGCTTTTATATAACCATCGAACAAAAGATGATCACTGCATCGCGTGTTTTCAGATGTGCTTCTACGACCATCTGAAATGCTCTACCTTCTGATATCAGGAAGCAACTGGAGCTATACAATTTAAAATCTAGATTGAAAACGAATTCATTTGAAATAGATTTTTGTGTTTAGTTTGTTGTCCTTCCCCAACACCACCGATTATCGCGGTTGGCTACGTACAATGCGAAAGAAGTTCAACATGCATACACTAAACCTCCTCAACAATGCTCACTCACAGGAAGGGACTTTAACAACGTTCGTGCGGTCAATGATCCACCAACTCTCGCCTCTACAGTGGTGGACTAACGGTCACCCGCATAGCCACACCCCCACTTGTGGTCGTGGTGGTGGCAGAGGTCGAAAACGGGTTTTGATTACTTACCCGTATCCGTACCCGGCCGCACCAGGGTCGGAAACGGGTACCCGTACCCGTACCCTACCCGATACCCGGCTACCCGTACCTGGCCGGGTATCGGGTAGGGTACGGGTACCCGATTGCGACCTCTGGGATGAAGCCATGTTGCAGGCACGGGTGGGTTGATTCCAGGAACTTGAATTGTGAGAAGAGACAAGACGTTGGGAAATGAGTGACAAATGGTTACTCACCAGTGACTCACGGCCTACCCGTACCCGGCCGCACCAGGGTCGCAAACGGGTACCCCTACCCGTACCCGGCCGGGTACGGGTAGTCGGGTAGGGTACGGGTATCGGGTACCCGGTTGCGACCTCTGGGTGGTGGTAAGGGGAGCAGCGATGCAGCGGTTAGAGGGCTCTTCCATGAACTCACGGACCCAAGTTCGTATTCCTGCTCATGGTCACCAACACTGGTGATGATTTTCTGAACCAGTCCTGGGTCTCCTCCCAGAGGTCGACTCAGCCTTAAATGAGTACCTGGTGTGGCGTACGTAGTAGACAACGCCATTAGGGAGACAAAGGCGGCCGGGCGTGGTGCTGGCCACCCACCTAGTATGCCACCCTTCATAGGTGCTGTTACTCGCTACGAACAGAACTTGCGCCAACATGCACGGCCAGCGCGAAAGCAGTAGGAGGCCAAACACCCCCCGAGTGTGATGAGCGGGCGATTGCAGATGGAGCCGCACCTTTACCTGCGCGAGCGAGTGGGCCACCGATCAAGCGACGTGGCGTCGGTTCTCTCCTCTTTCTCCACTGCCGCTTCCTCTCCGCTATCCGTCGCATGCCTCGGATCGCCCTTTTTGTCCTCCGAAACCCACAGTCCCTCCCCCCCTCTCCCCCTCCTCCTGCTCCTTGTATGAGTCCGCGTGGACTCAGCCACGAGGGAGGTGCGCCCACACAGTTTCGAGTCTCCGGAGGACTCGAGGCTCTAATTGAGGCCCCTTACATCCCCATGGGAAGGGATGGGTGGGGGAGAGTGTGGGGGGGGGTGTTGGGGGGTGGTGTGTTCACACTCAGGGTGATAATGAGAGCAATTAGCCGGATGAGATTGAGTGCGCCACGGGAGGCAATTGCACAAACACCTACACAATTACCAACTGCGCTTATTTGTGAAGGAGTCTAATGAAGAGTGGCGTTGGAAATAGGTCTGCGTATGCATGGCAAAACTAAAAATATACAAGATAGTGTTGTATTGGATTTAAAGTACATTGCATCGTACGCAATCTATTTCCTGCTTTTTGCGTTTTAGTTTGTTGTCCTTCTCCCGTACCTCCGATAAGCACGGTTGGCTACGTACGGTGCGAAAGAAGCTCAATGTACATACATAGACTCACACAGGGACCCATCGACTCACACAGAGACCTATACACTCATAATCATTAAGGACCTTCATGATGGTGAGCAGGTCCCAGTAAAACTACTTGGCCAGGAGTTGGAGTCATTCCCTGTTCACCTTGGGGTGCGACAGGGATGTCCTCTGGCTCCCATATTTCTTTAATATATTTTTTGACCACGTAGTTTGTGAAGACTTCTATGGCCGTACCAGAGGAATCTCCATCAGCTACAGATGATATGGAAAGCTGATCAATCCCCGGCTGTGCGGTAAATTGATGGCTACCTATTGGTCAACCATGTTATTGAACCTGGATTGTGCCACTAATAGGTAGGGTCTTACCATCAGACCCACAAAAAAGTAAGCACTTTCCTTCGTATTTTGTGCCATCAAACACTCCACCTCTCACCTCCCAATTGGTGATGGGGCAGATGTGGGAAGAGTTGAGATTTTCCCATACCTGGGCAGTGTGCTCATGACTACCTCCGGTTTGACAGCAGAGGTCTCACTCTGAATCAGTCGAGTGGCATTATCTTTTGATCGGATGCATAACGCTGTGTGGAAGCAACCTGGTCTGTCGCTCCACACGAAGCTTCAGGTCTACTCGACCACGGTCATGCCCTCCTCGCAAAACGTGGACCTCCCTATTGGAACATCTTTGCAGATCAGAAACATTTTGGCTGGCCTACTTACGATCCATCCTGGGCTTAATCAGGCTGGATTGTGTGGGGAGCTCACAAACCCTTGAAATATCTGGACAAAGTCCCATTGGTGAGCTCCTCCGGCAGGCAAGGCTGCTGGGTTATGTGGCCTGCATGCACAGCCACCGCATGCCTAAACAGTTTTTTGTTCGAGCCAATAGACATACTTAAATGGGTGTGGCATGGGCTCGAGAAGAGATGGGATGATGCGATGCAGGAGTATGTGGAGCTGAGTGGACTTGTCAATGACTGGTACCAGCGGTGTTAAGATCGGCCTCTGTGGAGGGAGGTTCGTGAAGGACGCTGCTACTGGGCGGTCAAAGGTAGTCACCCTCCAGCAACAATGGAGAACAGAGGAGGGATGCTCACAACAACGAGTGGAGCAGCATGTGGCTAAAACACAGCAAGTTGGCACAGTCGGGGGCAAAGGTGGTGCTGCGGCCAGTCATCTCAGTCACTCAACCCATGGTACCTGCTGGGTCCGTCCCGTGATTTCTTGCAGATTTGAGTAGATAAAAGTACGTACAAAATAACCCTAACCCTTTAAAAAGGCTGTTAGAAAATAGCCCTTAGGAGGGCTTGTTGAAATAGCCTTTAAAAAGGCTGTTATTTGAGAAAAAGATGAAAAAGTCTCTGAATATATTAGTGGCGTACCAAGCAAGAAAACAGGCATCAGTCAATGGGTTTTCTACCAAGAAATGTCTTGTATACCTGCCTGACACAGAGATAATTATGTTGCTTGAATTTCAAAAGATAACTTTTTTTTATTATTTGAACAACCAACAAAGGTTTCTGATAAGTCAGTGAAATGGTTTGGTGGAGACGATGCACATAGGCCACACCTCATCGATGGGGAGGGGATAAAAAGACCTCGTAAGAGATGTCGACAATTTGCATGTCAACGTCAGCATTTTTTACTTCCGTGGATCTACTGTAAAAACTGACGGTCTAGGAAAAAATGAATGGGGTTATCCTTAATCTTTAAGTGTGGATTGGGTATTTTATATATGAGTTAGTGTATGAAAAAAGTATAGCTTTCGGTATATATTTTTTAATGTTTCACAAAACCGCGGGTGTATTTTTAATAATTGATTTGTCAACAGCTAAGCTCTCAACAAATGACGAGCCCTCGGTCTCACTAGCTGGCTTTTTAGTGCAGCTAATTTGGTTGAAAGGGCAAATAGCTGGCAAAAATGGAAGCTAGCTAACTAACTTCTGTTAACAAGTTTAATACTATGGGCAGCTAGCTAGGGAAAATGGGCAGCTAGATAAAAAAGAGATGGCTAGTTACGGTAAGTCATATAACGGATGGCTTGCCATAATATGACGCCCTTCAAACTGTCCTGTTATGCAGAATGAACTGACTTGTTGGTGAATATTGTACCATGTCACAGCATATTGTACCGTGCCAACCAGTGGCTCAGTTGTACAGAAGCGCTGTACTCTACGAGAGGCTCTCGTTTTAAGCATGCACTGCATGTGTAGAGGAGTAAAATGGGGACGTGACATCAGGTGTGCCGTTCAGTGCGATGACGTCACGTCTCCTAGGGTACTTAAGGGATACCCCGTGACGTAAGCGGGGTCACTGTGGGAACGGGTAGAGTAAGAAGGGTGAAGAGGGAACCAGGCGTAGAAAGGGATTGAATAGTGAGTCTGGGGAGAAGCCGGTGGTAGCCGTAGAGGTGCTTCTCTCTCCGGTCGGTGGAGTCGGCAGAGTCCACGATCCGACACGAGAGAGAGAGACCGCAGCTAGCCGGCAGGGACCCGGACTCAGAGTAGGACCCCCCTAGCCCCTGGGAGTTGTGTACCCTGCTGTGTAATATTGTAACAGCTTTAATAAATCCTGGCGGAAGCCCTTAACTTACCTCCGTCTCCGAGTACGTCCGTGGGAGCTTCTCCACATGTACCAAGGGGCCCAGCTGTTACGCTCGATGTAAGCACCGAGAGGCCTGGGGGCCCTAGTGGTCAGATCACGCTTTAAGCCCCAGGGGTCTATGGGCCCAAGTGGTCAGCTCACTCTTTAAATGCTAAGGGGTCTGGGGGCTCTCACATTGTAAGCGCCAAGGGGTCTGGGGGGCAGTTGTGGTCAGTTCACGTTTTAAACACCAAGGGGTCTGGGGGGCCCACACATTGTAAGCACTGAGGGGTCTGGGGGCCCTAGCGGCGAGCTCAAGCTTTAAGCCTAGTGGTCAGATTTCGATTTAAAGCTTTCGTGACTGCAGGGATTCATCTTCTTGCTTCTTTCGGTAAAGTCACGTAGAAGGTGGTCAGTGGTCAGCTTGCGCTGTGTGCACTGAGGGCCCTGGCGTTCAACTTCCTTTGGAAGTCTTGGGCCACGCACCGTTGTGCGGCCTGAGGCTTGGAGGCCCTCTGGCAGTCCAAGGCCTCGGGGCACTGGCCCCACTGGCCCGGTCCATAGTCCAGCCTTGCACCCGGTAACCCCATGGGATGTGTGAGCGGGCCACTTTGAGCACAAGCTTGGTGAAACGTTCTTGGTGTTATGGCTTTGGTGGAATTTGGGAGATAGTGCGCTTGCCGTCTTCAGTAAAAGGTTCGCAGTTTGCCTTTCTTAAGTTGTATCGTGGCACGGGAGTGGACGCGACTGTTGTGATTTCGACCCCGATATGCACCAAGACCGGCCTGTGCTGACTGTTTAGGAAATTGTCCAGAACCCTTCTAGGATTACACAGCGGTTAGACCCGAACTGGAAAACGGTACAAAGCACAGGTCAGAGTTTCAATCCTTCCTACATTGTGCAGAATGGAAGGTACCTCGATCTTTAGCGTCGAACAGGAGGAACAGGTTACCACTTGCTGCCCAGTGAATGACTTATTCTGCAAATTTCATCGGTTGCATAGCCCCAGGCCATATGATGGCTGTTAAAGTCACCAGCGAAAACTACGGGATGAATTGTTCAGGCAGCATGTTTGGGCTCCATGCTGTACTTGGAGGTGTGAACTGTATGCATTTATCATAGATAAATCCGTCCTATGGGCCCACCATCTGCAGGACGAAGGGTAAGGGGTGGGTAAGATGCCAGTATGGCAGGGAGAGAGATGCTCTCAGATAGACTGGACCCTGGCGATGGACACTAAGTTATTGGGACGTGGAATGTTACGTCACTGGGGGGGAAGGAGCCAGAGCTGGTGGAGGTAGAACGGTACCGTCTATATATAGTCTGTTTCACCTCCACACATGGCAATGGTACTGGAACCAAACTTCTAGATCAGGGGTGGTCTCTCAACTATTTCGGAATAAGCCCAGGTGAGAGGCCTAAGGGGTGGGTGTGGGGATACTAACAAGCCCCCGGCTGGGTGCTGTTCAGTTTGAGTTTGTCCCAGTGGATGAGAGGGTCACCTTAATGATTCTTCGGGTCTCAGAAAGGAAAACTCTGATCGTTGTCTGTGCTTATTCACCAAAGTATTCGGCCTTCTTTGAGATGGTGGATGCATTGTTCGAGAGAGTGCCGCCTACAAACTCCATAGTCTTACTGGACGAATGAAATGATCACGTAGGGAACGATGGAGAAACCTGAAGCGCTGGTATTGGGTGGAATGCCCCATTGGTCTGAACTCGAACTGTGAGATGTTATTGGAATTCTGCACTAGTCACGGAATGTCAATAACAGACACCAAGTTCGAACACAAGGATGCCTATAAGCATACTTGGTGCCAGAGCACCTTGGGTCAAAGGTCAATGATTGACTTTACAGTTGTATCATCGGATCTAAGGCCATATGTTCTGGACACTCGGGTGAAGAGAGGAGCAGACCTCTCAACGAATAAACTCCGAGTGATAAGTTGGATTCGACGCTTCGGGGCACTGACCAGATAGACGTGGAAGGCCCAAAATAATTGTGCGGGTTTTTGAACGTCTAGCGGAAGAACCAGTGCAGAAAAATGTCAACATCCACCTCGGGGAAAATTTATCCTGCACTCCAGGGGAGGTTGTGGACATGAGTCCGAGTGGGCGATGTTCAGCACCTCGGTTGTGGATGCAGCTGTGAACATCTGTGGCCTGAAGGCAGTTGGTGCCTGTCATGGCGGCAACCCTAGGACCCGCTGGTGGACACCAGTGGCGAAGAAAGCTGTCAAGTCGCTCGGAAAAATGTCTCCCGACTCGATTTAGAACTATCGCACTGTACATAGTCTACTGTGCTAATCGGAGTGTCACGCAATGCGAAGAGTACGTGATCAGGGTGGGGGGATTGGTAGTCTGACTGCACCCGAGGTCTTGCTGGAACAGTGGATGCTCACCCAACGACAACTCCTGCCTCTCTCAGGCCCTCGTGAGCCATCGTCGCTCTGTCTCGGCTTGCAACTCCTCCGGGGGCGCATCGTGGGACCCTCTACCACGCTGCCGGGCCTCCATACGAACTCGACAGGCCCACTGCCTCTGGTGGATCTTTACCTTAATCTAAGTTGTCTTGTGGTTGTTGTTGTTGTTTGACTTGCATCCCACTGGGATTTTTGCACACAGTGTTGGTGTACGGTGCTTTTTCTGCAATATTTTGCTGTCTTTTCTTGGATTTTCTGTTTGCACATAGTCACTTTAAGATGTTTTTGGTTTTTTTGTTTGTTGCGGTTGCACCCGATTCAAGAGCCGAATGGCTCACAGGGCTATACCTAATAAAATAAATAAATGAAAACTTGAAACCTCTTCCTAGTGTCGTCATCCCCTGTATAGGACAGTCCTTCCTCTGAGCAACGCCATTCCTGGAGGGTACTTCCCCTCCCCCCCTCCTCCGTGTGCGCCGCCATGTGCCACCAGTTTGTCATTCCACACCCCAGCTGGGCAATCACTCTGCACCTCACGACCTCGCCCAAGGGCTAATACGCCACCCACCGCTTTGTTGAGTCGGAGGCACCTTTGCGATCTTTGGTTAGTGTGTCTCTTCGTAGGTGGATATCTCTCTACAGGGGTGGTGTCAACACAACTCAAGGTCAGCCTCTCACGCCACACTCATGGCGAATCTACACTTTTCCCACGTTTTCGCAACGTCTGGCGGCGCGGGGCATGGTTATATTCGGCCATGCCTGGACTCGCCTGATCAAGGGGGAACTGCTTTGTTCACGATAAAAATTACTCGGCGGTGGCCCCTTTGCGGGTGATGTGAGCACGGCCTAAAGTTAGCCCCTCGCCCCAAGCACACACCACCCAATACCCCCCTCCACGAGGTTAAGCGGCGTTCCCATGGCTCAGGGAGGCGGTTCTAAACTGAGGATCTCCCGTTCGGGCCGAGCCTTCTCATAGAGTTAGCTACCTGGCTAACAACAGCAGTCACTTGCACACCCACAACGTACCACCAACAATGTGAAGACCAAGACGACAATCTTGATTTGAAGCTTTCGTGACTTCAGGAATCCATACTCTTTGGTTCTTTCGGTAAAGTCACGTAGGTATTTTGTACCAAGACGACACTCACTGTGTAATATGTAATCTCTCACCTCGGGTTTGGCTGGGCAGAGCAATATTATGGAGTGTTTCTAGCTCGTTTGCACAGTGCTGTGGCACTACAACTCAGAAGGTTACGACTTCCCATTCGTCCACCCACGTCAACTCTCCAGCGTGTCCTCCTCCAGACTAACCCGCTTATGTACTGTGCACCCCCCTTCCTGGTTTATGCCCACTAGGCCCTAGATCCCTGATGCACTACCGATTGTGGTGGAATCATACGGGATTCGCCAGTGCCAATCATGTGACTCCGAATGTCCCATTCCACCCCTCCCTGCCGCACTCAGCGGCCTGCCAACTGTCAATCAGCTTTTGAGTTATTCCCAGTGAGAAGTGGTAATTCCCACGGGATTGGGGACCGCCATGTATTCGATCAACATTGAACCGCATATGTTAGGAAAACACAGAGTCAGCCCTCCAACTTTCAGCGACTTGGCCTAGAAATCTTTACTCTTTGGTTTTTTCGGTAAAATCACGTGGAAAAAAAAAAAATGAAAACAACTAAACAAAATGTAGTTGTTTAATTTTTTTTTCATTTTTTTAATTTAATTTAATTTTTTACCTACGCGACTTTACCGAAAAACCCAAAGAGTATGGATCCTTGCAGTCACAAAAACTTCAAATCTAGAACTAAAAATCTTTGTTTATTGTGGTGTGGAATGGCGGTCCCAGCATTAACAGAGAGTGAGAACGACTCATAAACAACGTCTCCCATATTCCGCTTGCCCCTCCGTCGCCAACACAGGGACCCCTAGCCCGGTGATGTATGGCTCAACATAGTTGCTACTCGCTAACAGCACTTGGCTCAACACGGGTGATCTTTGTATTTGTCTTTTTGGGAAGTTGTCACTGTCATCATAACGTTTGATGATCTGTATCTCACTCAGTCTTCGTTGACTAAAAGCACTACTTTGTTGAATATTTGTGTAGAGGAGTAGTGGGATGACGTCATGTCATCTGTAGAGGAGTGGGATGACGTGAGGTAATGACGTCATGTCATCGAGGCGGTGGAGTACGATGGCGAGGTCGCCGTGTGGAGAGTGAGGTAGTCGCCATAGGGGAATGAGAGAAGATGGGAACGAGACCCTGCATGGAAGACATCCCAGCCACCGCCGAAGAAGGGCTAGAGATGTAGAGGTCTCACCTCATCACTGGGTGGTGATGGGTGAGCCCCCGCCCGGGGCAGACGAGGTGATAGACATAGGGGAAGCCGTACCGGAGCATAGATAGCTGAGGAATGTCCGCGTAAAGTACATAGTTCTGACGTGCGCCATGACGGGTGTAAGCGTCGAGTGTAGAGAGTGTGTAATGAGAGCCATGTATGACTCACGTGGCGATCGGCTTGCCGGTCCCGCTTTGTAGCCAATGAGGGGAGAGCCTGGGAGCATGATCTCGGCGTGATCACGGCATGTTAGCTAAGGTGATTGGCTTGGCCGATCTTGGCCTCAGCTAATGGGAAGCCGGATCAGAGGCGTGGTCCTGGGAGTTGACGGGGAGTGATCTGGAGTGTTCGACGCGGACTACTGGAGATTGGCTTAGGGGTACCACGTGACCGAGGGGTTAAGAGGGGGGAGAGACGGAGGAGTCGGGAGCAGACCTGGGAACGAAGATAGCAGGAGCCACGTGCGTACGGGGCTCTGGGTGCCAAGTGAGCAGTGCGTATTTGCTGGCTGTCTGCCCGCTTCCCGTTGCCTGCCAGCAACGGGGAGTGTGTGTGTAAACTGTGGAAGTGGGAAATAAAGGACTGATTCCAGGAGCCGTCTCCAGAAGGTTTATTACAAGTGTATAAGAGTGTGTAAGAGTGTGTAAGAGTGTGAATGAACGGCAAGCAGCCCTATGTAAGAATCCTTGTCTCCGTCTGGCTCTATTAACACTCATTCCCTTTATTAATGCTACCCCTATCCCCTTCCTTTGATGCTGCTAATCCTGCATAATGCACGGGCATAAGTAGTACTATTCACATACCTGCATTTCCCATATCCCCTCCCTTTGATGCTGCTAATCCTGCATAATGCACGGGCATAAGTAGTACTAATCACATACCTGCATTTCCCACATCCCTTCCCTTTGATGCTGCTAATCCTGCATAATGCACAGGCATAAGTAGTACTGATCACATACCTGCATTTCCCATAAATATGCTAAATTCCTCTTGATATGCATATTCTTTTGTCAAGGCGCCCTTTTCTTCCCTTCCAGCCCAGCTTATATATATGTGTAATGCGGGCATAAGCGACCTTCCGGATGTGACGTCACGGGAGGTGGAGTCATGTGACGTGGGTGGAAGGTTCGGGTCCTTAAGCGGGTAAACCGGAAGGGGAAGTCAGTCGGGGTGTGAGCGGAAAAGAGTGAGGCCACGCGGGCGAGTGAGAAGAGGGGGGGCACCGACGGCCATCGGGAGCCAACCCCGAAGACAAGAGGAAGCTGCGGGGTGGTGTGCAGCTGCAGAGGAGACAGCCAGAAGGGCTGCGTGTTAGAGGCAGCGGTGTGGCTGCCAGGTGGAGCTGCGGAGAGAGAGAGAGAGAGACAGCACGAGGCTGTCAGAGCTGCGGAGGGAGAGAGGAGTTGCAGCGAGTACAGCCAAGGGGGGCTGTGTGAGAGAAACAGCAGCGGGGCTGCTGTTGTGGATCGGGCCGACATTGGAGTCAGCACCGTGGAGAAGCTACAGAGTAAAGACAGCCGTGTGGGTGTACAGCACGAACCGAATAAAGGACACTGAGCCAGACATCGTGGTCCAGTCGTTTATTACACTGGTGTCGGAAGTGCAACGGCATGTCGAAACAAGTGAGGAAGAAAGTTAATCCGGCGCCTGCATCGGCTTCTTCGTCCGACGACGACGAACTCCCTCCAACCACGGATCCTGTTGGGGTGGTGGGGGAGAGCCCGGCTGAGGCGACCACGGGAACGGGAGTGGAGGATGTTGGCGCGGTGGCGGGTCCGTCGACATCATCAGACGCGGATCAACGATGGCAAGCGATGGCGGTACAACTGGAGGCACTTAAGGACGTCCTGGCGCATCTGTGCCATCTCGTCGCGCCAGGGACGATGGAGGACGCAGTTGGTGCTCAGCGGGCCGCCACGTTGCCTGTCCTGCCGCCGCCATTGCCCACGCGGCAAGAGGCCGCCATTTTGCGCGCTCCGCGGCGCCAAACCGCCATCTTGGCCACGCCGCGGGCCGACGCCATTTTGAATTTGCCACCACAACCACCACCATTGGAAGACGGCGGGAAGAGGAGTCGGAGTCGCCACCTTACAACGGTTAAAGAATTTTCCGTCGGTGGGGACTGGAGCGCGTTCGCCTGCCGCTTCTTGGCGGCGGTACGCACAGCAAGATGGACCGATGCGGAGGCTTTGGAGGTGTTGCCGACTCTCCTGGACGACGAATCTGTCCGATTCTTCCGTTCCATAACGACCGATAAGAAGGCAACTTTATGTGGTGTTTTTCAAGAAATGGCCGATGCTTATGAGCCACCAGATGATGCGCATTGGCGATTCGCTCAACGACAACGAGCACCAGAGGAGTCGCCCGTAGCGTTCAGGGGTGCGGTGCTGGAGCTGGCCATGGCAGCTTATCCTGCGACGCCACAGGACCTGCTCGAGCCTCTCATATTAGGGAAAATGTTGGAGCTGTCTCGGGATCTAGGGATCCCCATGCCTGTGTGTGGGCATGAGAAGCTAACTTCCCGGACGGCTGCTAAGTGTCTCGATGCGCAATTCAACCTCCGTCGCTGGAAACAAGTGACGGCGTGGACGGGGGGGCCCGTCAAAGAAGGGGATGCGCTGGGGTGGAACCCTGCGCAGGCTGTCTATGTTCCGGATGACCGGGGCCCTCAACAGCTGACGGCCGCCTCCGCTCCATGGACGGGACGCGGCGGGCCGAGACCGCGCGCGGCGCTACCAGAACGGGGTCGTCAGGAGGCAAGGCCTGCGCTTCGGCGCAACGAGGCCGAATGTTTCCGCTGCGGGCGTAGAGGCCACTACGCCAGAGACTGCTGGGCCCGCTTCCCGGCTCCGCCGCAGCAGGAGGCCTCGGCACCGGACAAGTCGGCTAGAGATCCTCCGAAACAGGCCGGCCGTGACATTGCGGGGGACGATGGGCCCTGCTCGGAGGACGCCTGCCAGGTCTGCGGGACCTTCGAGCCCTGCAGCCCTTCCGACCCAGCTGCGGGCACGGTCACAGGACAAGCCCAAGACTAACTCTTTAGGGACACGGGACGTCGGTGGACTTCCAGCTGCGACAGGGGGATTACCCCCTGTCATTCCTCGACTTTCATCGCGTTCCCGTTCTGCGAGTGGGCCGCCGACCGTCCGGGACGGGCCGGCGACCCGCACACGTTCCAAATCGCTTACGTTTCGTTGATTGTTGCTGTGTTGTTAATTTTTTTTCTTACAGTTGTATTTATTGCATGCTTTTTGTACGTTCGTTGATGTTAATTGCGTTGTTGTTGTTGTTCTTGCTGTTACATTTTATGCTTAGTGTCCTTTAGGGGGGGAAGCTCGGTTCGCCGCATTACGATTTGCTATTGGTCAGCCAAGGTCGGCTGGGATTTTTCTACGGGGGAGGGTGGTGTAATGCGGGCGTAAGCGACCTTCTGGATGTGACGTCACGGGGGGTGGAGTCATGTGACGTGGGTGGAAGGTTCGGGTCCTTAAGCGGGTAAACCGGAAGGGGAAGTCAGTCGGGGTGTGAGCGGAAAAGAGTGAGGCCACGCGGGCGAGTGAGAAGAGGGATGGCACCGACGGCCATCGGGAGCCAACCCCGAAGACAAGAGGAAGCTGCGGGGTGGTGTGCAGCTGCAGAGGAGACAGCCAGAAGGGCTGCGTGTTAGAGGCAGCGGTGTGGCTGCCAGGTGGAGCTGCGGAGAGAGAGAGAGAGACAGCACGAGGCTGTCAGAGCTGCGGAGGGAGAGAGGAGTTGCAGCGAGTACAGCCAAGGGGAGCTGTGTGAGAGAAACAGCAGCGGGGCTGCTGTTGTGGATCGGGCCGACATTGGAGTCAGCACCGTGGAGAAGCTATAGAGTAAAGACAGCCGTGTGGGTGTACAGCACGAACTGAATAAAGGACACTGAGCCAGACATCGTGGTCCAGTCGTTTATTACATATGTAATAAAAGGACTCTTTCACAGTGTAGATCTCCGTTGTCCTTTATTCGGGTTCTTGTCTCTCTCTCGCCCCTACGGCGTCCTCACTCAGACCCGCGCCTCCTCCACCGTACACCCTGCAGCCACACTGCTGCTCCGCTCCGCAGCTACACTGCTGCTCCGTCTGCAGCCACACCGCTGCTCCGCTCTGCAGCCACACTGCTGCTCTGTGTGCCCCGCACACTCTGCTAGCTCTTCACGCCCGGCTAGCTTCCCACACTCCACTAGTTCTGCTGTGCTCCACGTACACCGCTGGCCGACGGTGCCATGGCCTTCCACCATGTGGCAATCGCGCCACTCTCTCGCCACTGCCCAGCGTGGCCTCCTCCTGTTTCCACTCCTTCTCAACTCCCCGATCCCTTCCGGTTCTCCCCCTAAATCCTCTCCATCACGTGACCCAGATTCCTCCTTCTCCTCACGTGACCCAGACTCTGCCCCCTCATTCCTTGCTCGCATTACATGACCCCCCCCTCCCCCCTGATGAAAAACCCAGCCGTCCCCGGCTGCAACAGAACAAAATAATGCGAGCAATTTACAACCATCGGGCATCACCAGACAACGGAGATCATAACAACACAACAAGAACAACAATTAACGAACGACAACAACAAGAACAACAATTAACGAAACGAAAGGGACTTGGAACGCGTGTGGGTCGCCGGCCCATCCCGAACGGGAGGCGGCCCCCCCACAGACCGTGACCGCGACAGGGTTTTAAGAGCGGCGGGATCGGAACCGCCCGCCGCTGTTGGAGGCCCATCAACACCAAAGTCCCGTTCCCCAGAGAGACCCGTCACCGGGGTCTCCCGCAATTGCGTCCGTGGTGGGGTTGGAGGGGCGGCGGGGTCAAGTGTCCCTGTCGCCGTGGTAGGCCCACCCGGAGCAGGATTGGCTGCATCTGCCTGTGTCACGGCCGGTTCGTCTGTAGAAGGCACGACAGGCGCGCTTGCAGGTTGAACAGGCAAAGTCAGAGGCGCGTCGGATGGACGTACCAGCGCCGCGATCCGAACCGAACACGCGCGGACTGCGGGTTAGGAACCTCAATAAGCTCAACCGACCCCTGCCATGGTTTGTGCAACTTAGGGGAGGTCCCCGCCCGCACCTGCGGGCAGTGCAGCCAGGCCATGTCCCCCACTCGCCAGGGGGATTTCCCATTCGAGCGCCGAGCACAACGTTGGTTCCGGGCCTGGGTCTTGGCCGTAGCCAATCGGGCCCCCTCCCGTGCCTCTGCCACGCGACGAACAGCATCCTGAATGTACTTGGGGTGAGGCTTAACAGGACCCTCCGTCCCCGTACCCAGCTGCACGTCCACCGGCGGCACATTCTCGCGGCCGTACATTAAAAAAAAAGGCGAATACCCCGTCGACGCATGAGGCGTCATCCGGTATGCGGAGAGTACCCCAGGGATATGCAAATCCCAATCAGCCTGTTTTTCGCTAACCGTGTGACATAGCATGGCTGACAGGGTCCGATTTAGACGTTCCACCATGCCATCCGTTTGCGGGTGGTAGGGAGACGTCCGAACCTTCTTGGTTCCCAGTGCAGCACACACCTCGGCCAACAATTTAGAAGAAAAATTCCGCCCTTGGTCCGTGAGCAACCTTTCCGGCACCCCTTTGTCCATTACATATCCGAACAGGAACGCGTCCGTGATAGACGCCGCCGACTGGTCGGGTAAGGGCCAAGCCATCGGCCAGCGGGAAAGATATTCCACCCCGACCAGCAAAAATGTATTCCCCCTAGCGGATGGCGGGAAGGGCCCCAAAATATCCAACGCCACCAACTCATTAATCCGAGACACCTGTATGGACTGCACTGGCGGCACATATGGGTGTTTAGGTGGCTTCCGCCGGACACATGCCAGAAGTAGTCCCGCTGCAATGTAACAGAGTCTCGGAGTGCAGAGTCCGAACCAACTCGTACCGTAACGACGACGGCACCACCAGACGCCAGCGATCGTGCAACCCTTCCCTCCACATCAGCAAGCCATCCCCTTCGCAGCCTGACCCCGCAAGGCGCCCAGCGACTCATCAAGCAATTGCTCGCGAATCCATACCGAGCGCGGCAGGTTCAAAACCCCATCAGCCGGTCCTGGGCATACGGGAGCCTCGGGCACCTCGACAGCTGACACAACAGGCCGAGGGGGTTGCGGAACCCACGTACACCTATTCGTACCCGAAGCGCAAGCGCAAGGGGATCCCTGCGGCAATCTGGAGAGTGCGTCCGCGTTCGTGTGACGCGACCCCTTCCGATACTGAATTTCGAACGAAAATTCCTGCAGGGTTTCCAACCATCGTGCCAATTGGCCAGATGGTTGGTCAACTCTCAGGGCATATTGCAAAGCCGCATGGTCCGTCCGAACAATAAACGTACGGCCGAATAGATACGGCCGATATTGGTGGAGAAAATGCACAATTGCCAATAGTTCACGGCGAGTAACGCAGTAGCGGGTCTCTGCCGGAGACAGCACACGGCTACTGTAAGCCACTACGCGTTCAACGCCGCCCTTGGACTGTGACAGAACGGCCCCAATCCCGGTGTCACTAGCGTCAGTATCCAGAATAAAAGGGTGATCAAAATCCGGATAGTCCAACGTCGGTGCCGTCGCCAAACGATTGCGTAGGCCCTCAAACGCTGCTTCCTCCGTCGGCCCCCAGCTGAATCTCCGGCCCTTCGCTGTAAGGAGGTGCAACGGCCTAGCGATCGTCGCAAAGTTCGGAATGAACCTGCGATAATATAAAGCGAACCCAATGAACCAACGTACGTCCCCCACAGTGGCCGGAGTCGGCCAGTTACGAACGCACGCCGTCTTCTCTGGGTCCGTGGCCACCCCGTCCGCACTGACTATGTGGCCCAAATAACGCATGGATCATTGCAGTAGGTGACACTTCTTGGGTTTAAATTTCAAATTGGAGGAGCGCATCCTAGCAAACACCGCGTCCAATCTCTGCAGATGTTCCTCAAACGTGCGGCTGAAGACGATAACATCATCTAAATATATCAAACATGTCTCCCACTGCAGACCCGTTAACACAAGCTCCATCAGCCGCTGAAAAGTGGCGGGGGCAGCGTTTAAACCCATTGGAAGACAATTAAACTGAAATAAGCCCTGCGGCGTACGGAAAGTCGTCTTTTCCCTCGAGGACTCGTCCAGGGAAAGCTGCCAGAATCCCGACGAGAGGTCAAGCGTAGAAAAAAACTTTGCCCCAGACAAGGCATCGAGGGAATCATCCATACGCGGCAGGGGGTACGCGTCTGCCACCGACACTTTATTAAATTTGCGAAGATCTACACAAAATCGCAATTTCCCATCCTTTTTCTTCACAAGGACCACCGGCGCGCCCCACGGGCTGTTGGATGGGGAAATAATGTCAGCAGCCAGCATATCCTCCACTGCGCCGCGAACATGATCCCGCTCCGTCGGACTCAACCGATGCAGGTTCATCCGAATCGGAGCGGCATCCCCCATATCAATATGGTGGGAGAGCAAGGAGGTGCATCCCAAGTCGAAATCGTCCGAACTAAAAACGTCGGAATACTTTTCCAACAGCACGCGAAGCGCGGACCGTTGGTCCCCAGTCAAAGACGCGTTTTCCTGGCACAACTCGGCAATCCACCTATCATCCTGCGCCGTGGAGGCCGAGACCCCTCCTACAAGGCCCCGGCAGTGCCGGTCGTCATGGGCCGTGAAAGCCGTCGTAGCGTGAGCCAAAACCGTTCCGGCCGGTACACTAACATTTTCCGCGCTTCCATTCAACACTTGTAAAAACGGAGGCTGACCCCGCCGGACAATCGTCTGTGCCCCGACCAGCGTCGAGCCACCCGTTATAGCCATGGACGGCGATAACAACACACCCGCTGCTCCCTCAATGCCAGGCACAGGTTTCCGATACCTCAACGGAATAAGCATCTGCGAACCAGGTGGAATATCAACAGATACCTCGGACAGCGCCTGTACCTGGCAGACAAGAGCAGACTGGCCCCAGGGCGACAGCAAGAATGACATTTTCCGACTCCCCGGTAATTCAATACAATTATGATTCACCCTTATTTGAATGGGCATTTTTGCCAGGAAATCGGTCCCCAACAAACAGGGCACCGCGAGGGACCTGGATATCAACACGGTCCCTGAAGCCGACACCCCCCCAATTGATATGCTGGCGTCCACCTGGTCCACAATGCCCATACTTCCCCCGTTCGCCGCCATGCAAGAGTCATAAACCGGTCGCACCCTCCCCGGCGGAATGGCCAGGAGATGGAAAATGACGTCTGAGATAATAGTCCCGGACGCACCTGAGTCCACCAAAATGCGCACATTGACCCCTTGGATCGAAGCAGGCACAGTGGACGACCCAGTAGCGGCCGCCACCACCCTCCATGCCAATTTCCGCCACTGCGACAGCGAGCGACACGGGTCAACCACCGCCCCCCCATTATTAATGGCACACGGACCGCGCGGCGATGGTGATGCATGAGATGACAGGCCTTGCCGGATGTCTGATGCGTACCGACTTGCCTGTCCTGGATGGTCCTGCCACGTCGCGTCCATGGTCGAGGCCTCCTGCTGGGGCGGCCGCAGAATGCGAGCCCAAAAATCTCTGGCGAAGTGGCCTTTACGGCCGCAGCGGAAACACGCCAAGTCGGTTCGCCGTGCAGCACCCCCTCTGTCTTGGCGCTCCCGTGCCGGCGGGCCGGAGCGCAACCCCACTCCCCCTCGAGCAGGCCACTGGGTGGATGCCGTCGTCAACTCCTCAGGACTCCTGTCGTCTCGAACGTAGACAGCCTTCTTCGGGTCCCATCCCGTCGCACCGCCTTCGACCGAGGGGCCCCCCGTCCAAGCTGACACCTGTTTCCACCGTCGCAGGTTAAATTGGCACTTAGCCGCCGCACGGGACGGGTCATGGGGATGTCCAAGTCCCTGGATAACTCCAACATCTTTCCCAATATCAGGGGTTCCAACAAATCGGGCTCCGTCTCTGGATATGCGGCCATAGCTAGCTCCATCACGGCGCCCCGGAATGCCACCGGCGATTCTTCAGGTGCCCGTTGCCGCTGCATGAACCTACAATGAGCATCGTAGGTTCATTTCTTCAAACACCCCCTGTAGCGTCCTCTTCTTTTCGGCCTTGATGGAGCAGAAGAACCTGACGGACTCGTCGTCAAGAAGTGTTGGCAGGACCTGCAAGGCTTCCGCGTCCGTCCATTTCGCGGATCGTACAGCCGCTCGAAAACGGCAGGCGAATGCGCTCCAATCTCCGCTGATGGAGAACTCTTTCACAGTTGTTAGATGATGGCTGCGGGTCCTTGCTCCGCCGTCTTCCGTCGATGGTGATTTGTGCGGCAGTGACAAGTTGGCATCACTCCGCAACGTGTTCAAAATGGCGGCTCCCCGCGATGGAGGCAGAAAGATGGCGGCTTCCCACCATTCCTCCTCAGCCACGCCCAAGATGGCGGTTTTGTGCCGCGTGTTGGAGAGGGCTGACAGCGACGGCAAGGCCCCAGTCGGATGGTCCCCGCTTGGCCTCCCCGAACTCGTCGTGAGCGTCACAAGGGTGCATAGCTGCGTTAAAACAGCCTTCAGCGACTCAAGTTGGGCCACCACGTGTCGCCATCCTCCATCGGCATCCACCAACGCGGACGGACCTGCTGAGCCGGCAACGTCCTGCACCCCCGGCGCGTCACTCGTCCCTGCGTCGCCTCCTCCCTCCATCGTCGGTAGCGCCACCGCCGGAGGAAGATCGTCTTCAGAAGATGGTGCAGAAGATGGTGCAGGGACGTTCTTTCTTCTGAGCTGTTTTGACATGCCGTTTCACTTCCAACACCAATGTAATAAAAGGACTCTTTCACAGTGTAAATCTCCGTTGACCTTTATTCGGGTTCTTGTCTCTCTCTCGCCCCTATGGCGTCCTCGCTCAGACCCGCGCCTCCTCCACCGTACACCCTGCAGCCACACTGCTGCTCCGCTCCGCAGCTACACTGCTGCTCCGTCTGCAGCCACACCGCTGCTCCGCTCTGTAGCCACACTGCTGCTCTGTGTGCCCCGCACACTCTGCCAGCTCTTCACGCCCGGCTAGCTTCCCACACTCCACTAGCTCTGCTGTGCCCCACGTACACCGCTGGCCGACGGTGCCGTGGCCTTCCACCACGTGGCAATCGCGCCACTTTCTCGCCACTGCCCAGCGTGGCCTCCTCCTGTTTCCACTCCTTCTCAACTCCCCAATCCCTTCCGGTTCTCCGCCTAAATCCTCTCCCTCACGTGACCCAGACTCCTCCTTCTCCTCACGTGACCCAGACTCCGCCCCCTCATTCCTTGCTCGCATTACATATATGCTCCAAGCACGTGTGCTGTTTCATTCAGACGCTGTCGCCTCGACAGACCTGGTTTTCACCTGAGGACGGCTGCTTGCGTTGTGGCCGAAACGTCGTGAGAATTGTTTTATTATGTTTTATTTTTATTATTTTATTACTTCCCTTCTACGTGACTTTAACGAAAGAACCAAGAAGCTGTATCACTAATTTCACAAGCTAAACATGTACACTTAGAACATAGGTTTTCATAGCCTCGCAGTAGGAGTGGAATGCTAAAAAATGTCCACATTATTTCTACACTACTTGACAGCGATTATCACGTTTACAAATATATATTATTTTTACGTGCCAATCTGCTGATCAGATCATGACCAATAAAGCCCCTGATCCGATGTCTTCATATTTCGTGATTGAATTTGACATCATCATGCAATGACGTTTCACTCAAACCACTTTTATGCTTTACCACCAGATAGTGAGCTCGTGCTATTGTTGTATCGTGGCAACCACCGTGATTATTATCCAATTATGAACCTGACACGAGTGACTTGAGTGAAGTTACATTTATTTCAATCTCTGTGTGTATAAGTCCATAACATAGCAGATACAACCATGCCAGATACAAATGAATCAAGTCCAGATAATACCCAGATGAAGCAAAAGTGGATAAAAAAAGCCAGGTAAAACTAATCTCAGATTAAATCATAAAAAAAAATAAAAAAATTCAAGTGTAACCCAAAATATCCAACTGTATAATGTACAGTGTTTACTGTACCTTACCACTCCAATCTGGAAGACTGTGCATGGGGTAGTACTACGCTCTTGTTTCAACAACAACAATTTGATTTTGTTTGACCATCGCAGGACTAGGGCAGTTTTGCCGGTTTCGCCGAATTGGCCCGAGACCACCAGGTAACGTTGGAAACCGGATAATTGTGTGCCGCGTAATCGATTATCAATTATACTTTCAAGTCAATTTCATATTACTTATATTGCGCAGCTCAAGAAAGGTATTGACATGAATTTCTCACCTCTTCTGGAAGTGTGAGATTGCCTTCTTCCCCATGATATGTCTCGAATTTTTTGTAACTCAGAGAGTGGTAACCCGACATTATTATTACCTGGAGGATTCAGCCCTAAATGCAATTCTGGACACAATTATTGTACAGCATTTTGGAATGCAATGAGCATGAATGACGCTATATATATTGTGAAATTAGTATTGTTATCATTACTTAAAGCCAAATAAGATAATGGATACAGTCAGGAGCAGAGGGAGAGATGCGGGCCTTCAGGGCAGGCTGTCCCTCAGGCGCAGGTCAGTGGCGGCCATTTTCTCTTTGTAGTCCTGCTCAAAGGTCTCCAGCTGAGCCGCAGAGAAGTGATTCCTCCAGTCACCCACATCCCCTGCAAAAACAAAACAAAGACAAAGATTCCCGGTATAGGCTTAACAAACTGTTGGGCTAAGTTTCGATTTAAAGCTTTCGTGACTGCAGGGATTCATCTTCTTGGTTCTTTCGGTAAAGTCATCACGTAGAAGGGAAATAATAAAATAATAAAAATAAAACATAATAAAATAATACAATTCTCACGACGTTTCGGCCACAACGCAAGCAGTGGTTTGGCTGCTACAGCTCCTTACTATTAAAATTCCTTCCCGTTATTACTGCTAACCCTACCTCCTCCCTTTGTTGCTGCTAATCCTACATAATGCACGGGCATAATATGACTTTGAGACCCCCCCCTCCCCCCTCCTACGCATTCCACAAGTAGTGACTAATCCCATATCTGCATTTTCCATAAATATGCAAAATTCCTCTGTTGATATGCAAATTCCTTTGTCAAGGCACTCTTCCTCCCCTAACCCAGCTTAAATATACGCTGCCAAGCTTGGTAGTGTTCATTCAGACGCTGTTTTTCCGACAGACCTGTTCTTCACCTGAGGACAGCTGCTTGCATTGTGGCCGAAACGTCGTGAAAATTGTATTATTTTATTATTTATATATTTTTTATTTTATTATCTCCCTTCTACGTGACTTTACCGAAAGAACCAAGAAGATGTTGGGGTAAGGGCTGTTAGTGAGCACCTATGAAGACACACAAGGGCATGGGAGGTCATCACCACGCTCGACAGCCTTTGTCGACTTTGGGGAGGCCCAGGGCCAGTTCAGATTATCATCACCAATGTTGGCTGTGAGCCGGAATCGAACTCGGGTAGCCGGGGCAGGGTGCTGTAATTCGTCACCATCAACAACCGCCACTCTCCACTAAGTGATGGTGACATCACCACGGCGATTGTGCCAGGCTATGTGTACTTTTAATGCCACGTGAAGTGTCGAATGCCCAACTGGCAGGAGGTCATGCGACAGACCATAGGTGGACCGATTGAGATGACTGGAAGATCTACCACCTATGCCCTCTACTATGAAAACTTGCTGTGTTTTAGCCGCCCGGTGCTCGGCTCATTGTTGTGAGCGTCGCTCCTCTGCCCTCCGTTGGGTAGTTGGAGGCAACTGCCTGAGGCAACTGCCTCCAACTGCCTCCAACTACCCAGGAGCGGCATTCACGAGCCTACTGCTCCACTGAGGCCGATCCTGACACCGCTGGTATGAAGATCATCCCCATCCTACCACCACCTTCATTATTATCACAATGCGCCCCAACTGAGCCTCCAAAAACCTTGTGATCTTTACCCTTGCGCATGAAGGGCGACACGGAGTGGTCCAAGAACTCGGTGGGCAAGGTGCTGTAGTTCGTCATGGGGTTGTCGCGCATCATGGTGAAGGTGCTGAGCTTCACCACCTCACGCAGCTGCTGCTCGGACAGTGGTCGCTCCAGGAAGTCGGCGATGCGGGACACCTCACGCATGGGGTCCTCAGCACACACAAGGGGGAAAGAGGAGGTGGCAGGAGCTTTACGCTCACAATCAGTGACGAGGCTAAGGGACTAAACAACTTGGGTCCCTAGGCTTTTTATAAAGACACACAGCCAGCCCCAAATTGTCTGTGGCGGTTCGCATTGGACCCATTTGGGAAGAGGTCCAAAAAAAACTAATGGGGGGCTGCCGAATACTACTCTGATCATAATTGAGCGGGCCTGTCGACTGCTGCCCCATCACAACACAATAAAACTAAGAGAAAGATCCCCCGTATAGCATTAACAAACTGTTGGGGTAAGTTGCTGTTTGCGAGTGACACCTTTGAAGGCTGGCACAGCTCACGAGGGGGTGGGAGGCCACCACGCTCGTCCGTCATTGTCTCCCTGAGTGGCGAGGTTTACTACACACCGCACCAGGTACAAATTTTGAGGCTGAGTCGACCTAGGGGAGGCCCAGGACTGATTCAAATAATTGTCACTGGTGTTGGCCGTGAGTGGGAATCCAACTCGGTCGGCTGGGGTTCATAGCGTAGTGCGCTAACCGCTGCACTACCGCTCGCCACGGTACGTAATAAATTCATACTCACAATACATAATGAATGTATGCATTCATCAACTCATGCTTGTGATGTCGACTGATTTCAGCCCACACTACAATTCCCTCCACACAGACCTCTGAATGTTTTTGTTGGATCATAATAAGAAAAACAGTGAAATGTGGTGGCATTGGCTAAGATGACCACTTTGCCTTGGTTCTGACTCAGGCCATGTCCACCAAACATCAATATTGTAAATGTCGTGGGTTTACTCTCCAACACAACGGCGTGCTGAACTAGTAACTACTAATTGGTTGTGTCGGGCGGTGGCGGGTTTACCGACACATTTATATCTAGGCGATCTAACCAAAAAAAAAGACAAACCTCTATTTTTGGTCCATATTTTTAAAAGTCGTTTTAAAGTCTGAGAGCCGTGCTACTTATGTCCTAGACTGCTCTGCGACCTTACTTCCTTCATGTCCTCGAAGAAGAGGTAGAGCATCCGATGCCGCTCCCTCACGTTCCACCACCCGGTCACGTGATCATACCACGGGCCGAAGCACACTGTGGGAAAGGGGATGTGGAGCAACCGTGTTGACACATTAAAAGTCGCGTCAGGATGCAATAAATTGCATCCCTCTAGGTCAGGTGGCTGGTCAGGACTCTAAAGTATTTGACTTGTCCAGTAGTCCCTTGGATAACAGTGTGACATCCTCCATAATAGGGTTTTTTGGGTTTTAATTGCGTAAATATATAAATGTATCGTTAAAAACATCATACTGAGATTGTAAATGTTGTGGCTTGGCTCTCCAACACACTGGTGTGCTGTACTAGTGACGAATTGGCACGTTCTGTTTACGTGACAACCCTTAATTGTTGGCTGTGTCTGGCGGTGGCGGGTTTTAAGGACACATTTATAAATTTACACGATCAAACCCATTAAACCTGTATTATGAATGGTATATGTGTTTACGTTATGCAAGTGTAATGTAGTAACTCGGCGGAAGACGACTTCACGGGTAACACACTCTTTATTTTACCAAACTCGTTCACAGGTGACTAACACCCACTTAGTATCTCGGGTGACAAACACCCACTTAGCTACCCTGGCGACTAACGCCCACTGAGCTACTCGGGTGACCAACACCCACTTAGCTACTCGGCGACTAACGCCCACTGAGCTACTCGGGTGACCAACACCCACTTAGCTACTCGGCGACTAACGCCCGCTGAGCTACTCGGGTGACCAACACCCACTTAGCTACTCGGCGACTAACGCCCGCTGAGCTACTCGGGTGACCAACACCCACTTAGCTACCCTGGCGACTAACGCCCACTGAGCTACTCGGGTGACCAACACCCACTTAGCTACTCGGCGACTAACGCCCACTGAGCTACTCTGGACACTCCCTGCCCGGGGTGTCCGTCTTGACTGTGGGTCCCCAGCCCGACCCACGTGGGCGTCGGACCCCGGGTCCCACAGTCTCGCCTCCGAGCCACACAGGGCCCCGGTCCCTACAAGGACGGCGGGACTAGGGGTCTCGGGGCACTAGGTCTTCAACTCCGTCTTCGGTCTTCAACTGGATAACTCTCCCCGAGTGCTCTCGCGCGTCCCCCTTTATACCCCACCTGCGGACGTCGCTGCGAGCACCCATCCTATTCGACCAATCACT
Organism: Lampetra planeri; assembly: GCF_965212315.1. Classification (NCBI taxonomy): domain Eukaryota; kingdom Metazoa; phylum Chordata; class Hyperoartia; order Petromyzontiformes; family Petromyzontidae; genus Lampetra; species Lampetra planeri. The sequence continues at coordinate 98,735 of NC_136161.1, forward strand.
GGGCGCTGGCTACGATCCTGTTTTCCCACATCTCAGCATGCCTCACCACCCACGCCGCGCCGCCCCGTCATCTGTCACTCCCGGCGCGCGCGTCCACACCACGCCCACAACGCGTGCCCAACCCCGCACCCCGCGCCGCCCCGTGATCCATCACTGTCACAGTCGGCGCACGTCAACACCACCACTACATCACCCCCTACCACATAGCTCGCAGCCGACCCGGCTGCTATAAAAATATACAAACCCCCCTGTGTGCCCCGTAACACAACACAACAACAAGAACAACAACTAACGTAACAACACAACACAACGCGAACACTACCATCCGCAACCATCAACCAATGCCACCGCGACAACAGAACAATATATACAATCCGGCGAGTGACAATAGCAATGTGTATGCAGAAAGAAAAATAAATGGAATTTTTTTTTTTTTTTTTTTTTTTCTTTCTTTCTCTCGACTCGTGCAGCGTCCCATTCTTTCCGAGCGTCCCTACAACGGGACATTACCCCGGCAGAGGGGAACACCGGGCGAGCTCGGTGTCGAAAAAAAATGTCTTCATGAAAATTGTTGTGCCCTAGCCCGAGTCCGCCTTGCCGGTCCGTCGTACGGCACTAGACGCGGTTGAACGTCCGGTGGTGCCGGCAGTTCAGGAAGACATTGGCCAGGCATCGAGGACCCGTGCGTGCCGCGGGGTTCAGGTTCCCGACGGTCAGCAGCCGTCAAGCCCGAGGCACCTGGGGGTGGGTCAGGTGGAGACACGTGAGGATCAGCCTGCGACACCTCCCTCCCCAAGTCGACGGTCACATCACACGCCCGGTCGTTACGGCACAGAACGGGGTCACACGGTGCCGCATAGGGCTTCAGTCGGGAGGGGTGCACGTACCAACGGCGTTTTTCCCATTTAATCTGTATACTCTGGGGTCGTGCAACCCGCACAATTTCCACCGGTCCCCTCCAAGGTCTCAACAATTTGGGGGACGTAGCCAACGGTGCATGTGGACAATGCAGCCAGGCCTTATCGCCTGGTTTCCAATCATGCGTATGCACCCTCCGCCCATGCAATCTCTCGTTCGCGATTTGCCGAGACTGCGAATTCAACCTCGCCGCCTCCCGCGCTTCAGTCAATTTGGCGATATTAAATTTGATGTGGTCTGCCAATTTTGATTTTGGGAAATCCCCAGTTGGACGTCCATGGCCGGATCGGCCTCCCGCCCATACATAAGAAAAAATGGGGAAAACCCCGTCGCCGCATGAGGGGCCATTCGATAGGCCGCGAGTACCCCCGGCACCTGTAAGTCCCAATCAACCTGATCGTCGCAGACCTGTTGGCACAGCATAGACGTAATCGTCCTGTTCAGACGCTCAACCATCCCGTCAGTCTGCGGGTGGTAGGGGGAAGTACGCACTTTCTTTGTACCCAACAGGTCGCACACCTCGCGCAACAAAACGCTCGAAAAATTATTTCCTTGATCCGTCAGCAAGCGTTCGGGGGCGCCCTTGTCCAAAACATAACCCTGGACGAAGGCGTCCGCCACCGCTGCAGCCGACTGGTTGGCGAGTGGCCATGCCATGGGCCATCGGGTGAAGTATTCTACGCCAACCAGCAGGAACCTATTTCCCCTCGGTGTAGCAGGAAAGGGCCCCAAGATGTCCAACGCAACCAATTTGTTTGTGCGCGAAACTTGAATGGATTGCAGCGGTGGATTAGCTGCCAATGGTGGCGGTTTTCTTTTGGCGCACCCTACGCATCCCTTAAGAATGTTCGCCACGTCGTTACCCATCCCCGGCCAATAATAGTCTTGCTGGATTAGGGCGAGCGTTTTGTGAAAACCCAGATGCATGAGCCGTTCATGAGCTGCCAGAACGACCCTACCCCGCATAGCAACAGGCACAACGAGCACGTGACGCCGGGACATGTTGTCCCACTTCATCAAAAGGCCCTGTCTGCACACCCAGGAACCGACCCGCGCATCCCCTACCTCGGGAGCGCCAACTTTTCGACGTAGCGTAAGTAGGGAGCTGTCGGACATTTGGAGACGGCCCCACTCAATGAGGGGCAACGACAACAGCGAATCCCTCCCCGTGGGAGCGTCGACTCCCAGGGTGTCAGTGGCGGCGAGCGCAACTCCCGGGGTGTCGGCGACCGGGGGTTTGCACCGCGCCGATCCCAACAAACATGTGCAGTCCGTGCACGGTGGCAACCGCAACAAGGCGTCCGCATTTGAGTGTCGCAATCCCTTGCGGTAAATCGTCGTGAATTGGTAGTCCTGAAGGACCTCTAACCATCGGGACAATTGGCCCGATGGCTGTGCCACGCGCATAGCGTATTGTAGAGCCGCATGGTCCGTATGGACCGTAAAATGACGGCCGTAAAGATACGGCCTGAATTGCTGTGTAAAAAACACAATCGCTAACAATTCACGACGAGTCACGCAATAGCGTTGTTCGGCGGGGGAAAGAACTCTACTACCGTAGGCGACCACCCGTTCAACCCCCCCGACCACCTGTGAGAGCACCCCCCCCGATACCCGTGTTGCTGGCATCTGTGTCAAGCAAAAACGGTTGTGTGAAATCGGGGTAACACAAGGGGGGAGCCTGCACCAAGGCGTCACGAAGGGAGCAGAACGCAGCCTCCTCTTCCGCCCCCCAGTGAAACCGCACACCCTTAGCCGTCAAAGCGTGCAGGGGCCTGGCTATGGTGGCAAACTGCTTGACAAAACGACGGTAATAGGAGGCGAAACCAATAAAACTGCGAACCTCCGTGACCGAGGTTGGCGTTGGCCATGAGCTGACGCAGTGCGTCTTAGCAGGGTCTGTCGAGATCCCTGAACGACTCACGATATGGCCCAAATACCTGACCGATTCCCGAAGCAGAAAACATTTAGCCGGTTTAAATTTAAGCTTAGCGGAACGCATCCTGAGGAACACCGCTCTCAGTCGCTGGAGGTGCTCCTCAAAAGTCCGACTGAAGACGATGATATCGTCGAGATAAATCAAACAGGTGTCCCATTGGAGGCCCGACAAAACCAATTCCATGAGTCTCTGGAACGTGGCGGGAGCGGAATGTAAGCCCATGGGCAAACGGTTGAATTCAAATAGGCCACCAGGTGTCCGGAAAGCGGTTTTAGGTTTAGACTCGTTATCGAGTGGCAATTGCCAAAATCCGGAAAGCAGATCGAGTGTGGAAAAAAACTGTGCTCCCGCCAAGGCATCCAGCGACTCATCCATCCTGGGGAGCGGATACGCATCCGCCATCGAGATTTTGTTTAAGCGGCGGAAATCGACACAAAACCGCAAGGACCCGTCCTGTTTTTTAACTAGGACAATAGGAGCACCCCACGGACTAGAAGAGGGTGAAATGATATCGGCCACCAACATATCATTAACCGCCGATTGCACATGCTCCTTCTCGGCTGGGCTGAGCCGGAAGGGATTCTGTCGAATAGGGGCCGCGTCCCCTGTAGCTATGTGGTGGCGCAAGAGGTCCGTGCAGCCGATATCGTACTTATGTTTGCTGAACACGTCAGCAAACTCGAGTTGCAAACCCCTCAATGCTCCCAATTGCACTTTGGACAAGTTAGCAGAACCGGCACACAACGAGTCCAACCACTCTGTCCCCTCGTCACTTGGAGGATGCGACTCGACAGTGAAATCTGCTTGAGCCACGAGCCGTTCCTCAACGGGTAGCGGCGCGGCGTGAGCCAGCACCGTTCCCTGCGCAATTACGGCCGGCCGCGACCCCGTATTCAGGACCATTACGAATGGCTCACTGTCCCCTCTCACCATGGTTTGAGCAACCGCTAAGTCGAGGCCCCTTCTGGCCCTGTTAGACGGCCCCAACAGCACCCCCTGTGCCTCCGCACCCACCTCGAGTGGTTTCCTCAACCGAAGGGGTACCAACATTTACGATCCCGGGGGCACCCGTACAGTCTGAGTTGCCAGCGCCTGCACCGTAGCACAAACCGTGCGTATTTTGGTAGGGCTCGTCAAGAACGCAACCCGCCGACCTGACGGAAGCTCAATGCAGGCCTGATCTATGAGAATTGTGATGGGCATTTTGGACAAAAAGTCCGTACCTAGCAAACAGGGAACGGCCAGCGATGATGATACAAAAATAGGGCCCGCCAATTTGATGTCACCAATGCAAATAGTCGCCCGAATCTGGCCGATGATCCCCAGGGATCCCCCATTCGCCGCATAAAATGGCACGTCCACTGGCAGAAGGGGTCTACTTTGGACGGGAAGAATGTTATAAATAAGGTCCGAAATGATAGTGGCCGACGCACCCGTGTCCACAAGCACCCGGACCTTAACCCCGTCAATAAACCCCGTTACCACGGACGACCCAGCCGACGCAGCCACTATCCTGTGGGCCAATTCGGACCATTCGACTGCTAGCGGGCCGTGTACGGACCCCCCTCGCCGAAGTGAACCCCCGGCACCCAGCCGCGAACCCCCCACCGCCAAGCGGCGACCCGAATGTGCCGTGTTAGTGGACCGAGCGTGTGAGGTGCCGCGACTTGCCGGGTTTTGTTGGGATGACTTGTGGGCCTGGTCGTCGTCCCGACGTGGTCCTGTGGCGCGCTGATGCGGGGCCCGGCACCCGGCTGCGACGTGACCCCGAAGGCCGCAGTTGTAGCAGACGACGAGGGACGCCGTAGGTTTCGGTAAGCTCCAGCTTGCGGGATGAACGTGTGGGCGAACGACCTCCCGTTCTCCACTCCCCCGGACGCGATGCAGCGAAGGCCTGCTCCTGATCCGCAGCTGGCTGAGGTTCGGCGATCGTGGCGGCCAGTGCCGCGTTCCCCGCCAATTTGCAGACGACCCCCGGCTTGCGTTTGAGGACCTCGTACGCGTGAATGCTCGTGGCGATCGCCAGGGAGCAGATATCCATTTCGTCCGCCACATTGATGGGGACCCCCAACTCGTGGGCCAACGCCAGCAGCTGCTCCGTCACCATGGCGTCCTTCCCCTCCTTGTCCATGCGGGGAAAAGCTGCGTCCGCCAAGGCGAGCAGCGCCGTGCGATAGGCGAGCGTCGTTTCTCCAGCCACCTTTCGCCAATCCTAGAACTGGTGGCGACAGGTGGAGGGCGGTCCGAACACCTTCGCCATCAGGTGTAGTGCGGCCTGGAGCGTAGAGCGGGACGACCTTGCAGCAGATGTGAAGGCTGCAAGCGCGTCGTCGTCGAGCATCGCTGGCAACGCACGCAGGGCAGTGGTGTCGGACCACCCCGACATTTCCTGATGAGCGAGGAACCTTCGTTGGAAGGCTCCCCAGTCGCCCCCATCCGCCTTGAACGCCGACAGCGCGGGCAATCTTTGCTGGAGGACCCGATCGTCGTCGACGTCGGAGAGATTTTCCCGCGCTCCGCTGTAGTTGTGTAAAATGTCGGCTCGGTCGTCAGGCGCAAAATGGAGAGCTCCGGCGCGCGCTGATGACGTGGGCTGCGCTGAGCGGAGGTCTCCGGCCACGTGGTGTCCGTGCTTCCCGCCAATCGATGGCGGCCCCTCAAAAACGGCGGCAACTTCCAGACTTTTGGCGCGAAGCGCCTTTTGGCGGGATCCCTCCAACCTCGCTTTCTCCACCAACCCCGCAGCCGTTTTTTCGCTCGCCGGAACGGAGATGTCCGCCAAGACAGCGGCGGCGGCGAGTAGCAACTCCGCCAACCTGGAGTGTGCGTCTTGGAGGCTGGTGTCGGAGGCGAGCGGAGCGTCGGCCATCACCGCGAAGTGCTGCATCGGCGGCAACTCCTCGTCCTCTCCTCCCGAGGTTGGTGTCCCCGGTACGCCGTCGTCTTCCCGACCTCGCTCGTGGGTACGGGTAGTCTTCCTCGTGTCCATTCTTCTTGAAGACAGGTTTACTTCTGACGCCAGTTGTAATGTAGTAACTCGGCGGGAGACGACTTCACGGGTAACACACTCTTTATTTTACCAAACTCGTTCACAGGTGACTAACACCCACTTAGTATCTCGGGTGACAAACACCCACTTAGCTACCCTGGCGACTAACGCCCACTGAGCTACTCGGGTGACCAACACCCACTTAGCTACCCTGGCGACTAACGCCCACTGAGCTACTCGGGTGACCAACACCCACTTAGCTACTCGGCGACTAACGCCCACTGAGCTACTCGGGTGACCAACACCCACTTAGCTACTCGGCGACTAACGCCCACTGAGCTACTCGGGTGACCAACACCCACTTAGCTACTCGGCGACTAACGCCCGCTGAGCTACTCGGGTGACCAACACCCACTTAGCTACCCTGGCGACTAACGCCCACTGAGCTACTCGGGTGACCAACACCCACTTAGCTACTCGGCGACTAACGCCCACTGAGCTACTCTGGACACTCCCTGCCCGGGGTGTCCGTCTTGACTGTGGGTCCCCAGCCCGACCCACGTGGGCGTCGGACCCCGGGTCCCACAGTCTCGCCTCCGAGCCACACAGGGCCCCGGTCCCTACAAGGACGGCGGGACTAGGGGTCTCGGGGCACTAGGTCTTCAACTCCGTCTTCGGTCTTCAACTGGATAACTCTCCCCGAGTGCTCTCGCGCGTCCCCCTTTATACCCCACCTGCGGACGTCGCTGCGAGCACCCATCCTATTCGACCAATCACTGGGCGCTGGCTACGATCCTGTTTTCCCACATCTCAGCATGCCTCACCACCCACGCCGCGCCGCCCCGTCATCTGTCACTCCCGGCGCGCGCGTCCACACCACGCCCACAACGCGTGCCCAACCCCGCACCCCGCGCCGCCCCGTGATCCATCACTGTCACAGTCGGCGCACGTCAACACCACCACTACACAAGCAAGTGCCATTTTCGGCCAATCAAAGGGCTCGTAAGTGGGGCTGAGCCATGCCCGCAGCCAATCAGCAACGCCCATTTATGAGCGTTTAGACCTCCACTGGGCTTTGTTACATTATGTTTTCTGTTTCGGCAGTGGAAACAGCTCTCTTGTAGACTCAGTGATTATTCACTTATTTTTCAACTTATAAGCGTATTCATTGTGATTGCAATTTTTCTATTGCCGCTCACGGCCAACACCAGTGACGATTATTTGAACCAGTCTGGGCATCTCCAAGGTCGCCTTATTGATTAGTACCTGGTGCGGCGTTGAAACATCGCAACTCGGGAAACAACAGCGGTCGGGTGTGGTGCTGGTCACCCACCCATTCGTGTGCTGTACCGGCCTTAATAGGTGTTGCTGGCTAACAGCACTTGCCCCAACGGTCTGTTAAGGCTAAACAGATCATTTTTGTCTTTGTACCTATATGTGTGTGCGTGGTCATGTCGAAACTAAGTTGCAGGCCACGTGAAATGAATTCGGTTCCTCACTACCGGTATAGTAGTGGGGGACCAGCAGGGACTGTGGTTGCAATAACCCAGGTGCCTTCACCATTGCCGGTTATGAAACGATGCAGGTATTCCTCCCAGGTGCCAGGCTCCGGCTGCAACTTGTTCATTCGTTCAAAGTGGAAGGAGGATACGGCGTTGTCTTTGGCATTACGTGCAATGTAGATCACCTGGGGAGGAGACAGCAGATGTAGGGGTTGGGGAGAGTGGCACAGGGAGGCACTAAACTAAAACTGCATTCCCTGTTCACCTTGGGGTGCGAGAGGGATGTCCTCTGGCTCCTACATTATTTAACATCATCTTTAACCACGTAGTTCCAGAAACTTTACATGGCTATACCCGAGGAATTTCCATCTGGTACAGATACAATGGGATGCTGATCGATGCCTGGTGTGGTCGAGGGATGGCTTACTATTGGTGAACTAGGTTACGTATACTAATGATTTGGTGATTGCTGTTCATTCAGAGGATGAGTTGGAGGTGCTCCTGCTGAGCCTGGAATGTGCCACTAAGAGATGGGGTCTTACCATCAGCCCCACCAAAACTAAGCACCTTCCTGGGTATTTTGTGCCATGAAACACTCCACACCCTCAGCTCTCCATTGGTGATGGAGCAGTTGTGGTGAGAGAGGAGAGTTTCCCATATTTAAAGCCAGCTCAGGTTGACACCAGAGGTCTCCCTCCAAATCAGTCGGGCGACATTATATATGCATCGGCTGCGTAACGCTGAATGGAAGCTACCTGTTCTGTCCCTCCACACGAAGCTTCGGGTCTTCTCGGCCACAGTCATAACCTCCTCTCTCTACGCTTGTGTAGGTCTTTCTAAGTTCTTTATTAACTCATATAGTTTCACATCTCCTTCGTCGGCATCACTCAATGTCCCTCCGTACTCTTCAACCCACAACTCCCCATCAACATCACTAAATGTCCCTCCGTTCGCTCACTCCGCTGGCTTCGCTCGCTCTCCTTCTGCTCCTCCAGCGACCCTCCTCTCTGCTCTCTCTTTCTCTCCAGCTCTGTCGCTCTTTGTTAACTCTGTCGTCCCACTCCGTCGTAGCTCTCTCCACCAAGGTCTGTGACTCCTCTGCTATCCTACGCTGTACTCGCTCCGTCCACTGATACTCTATCTAATACTCTCTATGTCCACTGCTACTCTAAACTATACTCTCTTTGTCCACTGCTACCTTATACTATAGCCACTATATCCGCTGCTCCGTCTCTCCCTCTGTTCGTCACTCGTCCCAGGCACCAACTCCCGTTTTTCTCCAGGCTCTCCGCCTTTGTCCCTGAACCAATTGCCCTTAATTAATTGGATCATCCCCCGCTTCGCTACTCGCCCCCAGCCCCCAGTGCCACGTGGCGTTGTTGTTGTAGACACAGCGGCGCCAATTTTAGACACCCATACCTCTCGTCCAATCACCGGCCTGCGTCCTCAATTACCCCTGGCTACCTGCGGCCCCCCTTAACTACCATGCCACCTTAATTGGTACAACAACAACAGTAAGTCGTTCAGCGCCCTGTGTCCCCGTTTGCCCTCACTGTCCGCCACGTGCACGCATCTCAACCCAGCGCGTGACGCGTGTTTCTCAAGTCCTACACTTGTAAAATGTGGACCCCTCTAATGGAACATCTGAGCTGGTTAGAAAGATTCAGGCTGGCGTACCTACGATCCATCCTGGGTTTAATCAGGCTGGATTGTGTGAGCGCTGGGAGCCATCTCCGCGTCGCCACGTGGCCGATGGCTCACGGAGACTCCCGACGTGGCCCAACTTCCAGCTCTCACTAACTCCCCCGAGCCCCTTCTGGCTCCCGCTTATATCCCCTTTCCACGTCACCCAGACTCCGCCCTTCGCCACACCCCTTAAGAACCTTCCAGATAATACCCCTCCCTTAACGCCCCCCGGCTCCGCACTTAAACCCTGCCCCCGATGCTTCGTGGCGCCTGATTGGCTTAGGGGCTGGGGCGGCGAAACCCCACATACACTCGCATTACATCTGTGAATGCAGCCCAAAGCGGGTGGTAAACGCCATCTAAGACTTGAAGTGCCATACGGATATATGAGTTCGGGGACGCATTGGCTTAGGTGTGAGCGTTGGGTTAAAGGGATTATCCTGTAACACATTGTGAGTGTACTACCATGGTAGCTTGTCTGGAAATGAAAGAGAGACCAACCCTATTGAATCGCTTCAGACGAATGGTCTCGATTTATCTCGATAGACTCGAACCCACACAATATACACGGAAGTGGCCTGGCTAAAAAAAAATATGATCGTGCCGCCAATGAAGGGCAGCCTGGAAAATCAAGCAAGAGACTAAGCGTGGTGGTGGTGGTGGTGATGGTGGTGGTGATGGTGGTCCACCTTGCAATCGTTTTCCCAAAACGAGGGAGGCACCAGCTGGTAGGGCAGGTGAGTCTTAATCGTACGAGGAGACGGCAAATCATTCAGCACCTCCACTCCTGGAGATACATGACCACGAACATCACAATCGCAATCAAAATATTTAAACTAAACTTTTTTTTTACTTTACCACTTCTAAGGCTCTTTATTTCAAAAGCGACCTGGTCATCATAGCTCAACAAAGTGGCGGATTACACTGGGAAACAAAAAAATAAAATTCTGGCCTGGACTTTTGCAGCTGTTCTAGACTAATTTCAGAGTGCTGATTCCAAATCTGATCTCAGATTTGCTCTATCACATCTCATTTTTATGCTATAGGCATACCCCATTTTAATTGATTTTACCCGAAATTAACTCTGTCACTTATGATTGCAAGTTGTTGCGAGTCAGTGACTGCTTTAGTGTTAAAATATGGTGCTGTATTTTTAGGATAGTGTGTTTATAATATAATTTTATGTAGATACCCACACATATTTAATATTTTTCTTCTGCAGTTTTTATTGAAAATACAATATTTTATATCTCAAAAACCTGATGTGGGAGACAAAAACTGATGCCAGATTGGGAATCAGCACCCCAAAATTACCTTAAAACCGTTGGAAAACCTTATTCCAGCTGCAAAAGTCCAGGCAAAAAAAAACGTTTTTTTGTTGACCAGTGTTATCAATAACGACACATTGACTTGATGTAGCCAAAAAGCACCATTATTATGAATCAGCAATTCGACTTTCTTTTGGCTGCAATCATATTCCACGTGGTGATGATGTAGTAGACATTTATTTTGATGCCACTTCGTTGAGCTATGATTCGTGATGAACAGGTCACTTTTGAAAAAGAGCTGCATCGCTCAGTGGAGCCTTACCTGGTAAAATAAAATGAAAAATAGTTTTGTTTTAGTCCGGATCTCTATGAGTATGGGTCTCTGTGGGTCTCTATGAGTATGGGTTTATGTGGGTCTCTATGAGTATGGGTCTCTTTGAGTATGGGTCTCTGTGGGTCTCTATGAGTATGGGTCTCTGTGGGTCTCTATGAGTATGGGTCTCTGTGGGTCTCTATGAGTATGGGTCTCTATGAGTTGATTTGCGTGGGTCTTTATGAGTATGGGTCTCTGTGGGTCTCTATGAGTACGGGTCTCTGTGGGTCTCTGAGTATGGGTCTCTATGAGTATGGGTCTCTGTGGGTCTCTATGAGTATGGCTCTCTATGAGTTGATTTCCGTGGGTCTTTATGAGTATGGGTCTCTGTGGGTCTCTATGAGTATGGGTTTATGTGGGTCTCTATGAGTATGGGTCTCTTTGAGTATGGGTCTCTGTGGGTCTCTATGAGTATGGGTCTCTGTGGGTCTCTATGAGTATGGGTCTCTGTGGGTCTCTATGAGTATGGGTCTCTGTTGGTCTCTATGAGTATGGGTCTCTGTGGGTCTCCATGAGTATGGGTCTCTGGGGGTCTCTATGAGTATGGGTCTCTGTGGGTCTCTATGAGTATGGGTCTCTGTGGGTCTCTATGAGTATGGGTCTCTGTGGGTCTCTATGAGTATGGGTCTCTGTGGGTCTCAATGAGTATGGGTCTCTGTGGGTCTCTATGAGTATGTGTCTCTCTGAGTACAGGGTCTTTGTGGAGGTTTATGAGTATGGGTCTCTGTGGGTTTCTATGAGTATGGGTCTCTGTGGGTCTCTATGAGTATGGGGCTCTGTTGGCCTCTATGAGTATGGGTCTCTGTGGGTCTCTATGAGTATGGGCCTCTATGGGTTGATTTCTGTGGGTCTTTATGAGTATGGGTGTCTGTGGGTCTCTATGAGTATGGGTCTCTGGGGGTCTCTATGAGTATGGGTCTCTCTGGGTCTCTATGAGTATGGGTCTCTGTGGGTCTACATGAGTATGGGTATCTATGAGTTGATTTCTGTGGGTCTTTATGATTATGGGTCTCTGTGGGTCTCTGAGTATGAGTCTCTGTGGGTTTCTATGAGTATGGGTCTCTGTGGGTACGGGTCTCTGTGGGTGTTTATGAGTATGGGTCTCTGGGGCTCTCTATGAGTATGGGTCTCTGTGGGTCTCTATGGGTATGGGTCTCTCTGAGTACAGGGTCTCTGTGGGTGTTTATGAGTATTGGTCTATGTGCTTGAGTATGGGTCTCCTCTGAGTGTTGGTCCATGAGTATGGGTCTCTGTGGGCCAGGTAATATCTGAAAAGAGCTATGTAGCTGAATGGGGGACTTACACCTGGTAAAAGTAAAACATAAATAGCTGAGTTTAGTTCGCTGCTGCTGTCACCTTTGCGAGACGTCATGTAATTTGTGTCCGTCCACTCCATGAAGACGATCCTTTCGTACACGGGGCCGCGTTTGCAGTGTTCTACGTCTACTCCACTCTGAATCAGATCCACGATCTCCTGGATCCACGTCGTACCTAAGAGACGTAGGGGATGGGCGGAGGGGGGGGCAAGATGGAGGTGGTGATGATTATGAATGTGGTAGTTGTGGTGTTGATTATGATGGTTGCTGTGGTGGTAATGGTGGTGGTGATGAAGATGGTGGTCATGATAATTAGGAATGTGGTAGTAGTGGTGATGATGTAGTAGTGATGATGGCACTAGCAGTGATCGTGATGAATATGTTGATGATGGTGGTGATGGTGGTGATGTTTATGAATGTGGTAGTTGTGGTGTTGATCATGATGGTAGCAGTGTTTGTGATGAAGGTGATGCAGATGGTGTTGATTATGATGGTTGCTGTGGTGGTAATGGTGGTGGTGATGAAGATGGTGGTCATGATAATTAGGAATGTGGTAGTAGTGGTGATGATGTAGTAGTGATGATGGCACTAGCAGTGATCGTGATGAATATGTTGATGATGGTGGTGATGGTGGTGATGTTTATGAATGTGGTAGTTGTGGTGTTGATCATGATGGTAGCAGTGTTTGTGATGAAGGTGATGCAGATGGTGGTGATGATGGTGGTGGTTATTATTATTATGAATGTCGTGATAGTGGTGATGATGGTGATTATGGTGGTAGCAGTGGCGGTGATGAAGGTGGTGGTTGTCATGATGGTGGTTATGATGATGAATGTGTTAGTCGTGGTGTTCAATGAATAGCTCCGTATTGCCTAAACAACTTTTGTTCGGCCGGATAGAGAGGGATAAACGGGCGCGGCACGGGCTAGAGAAGAGATGGAGTGACGTGGTACAGGAGGATGTGGAGCTGAGTGGACTTGCCGATGATTGGTACCAGCGGTGTCAAGATCGGCCTCTGTGGAGGAGGCTCGTGAAGGACGCTACTGGGTATTTGGAGGCAGTCGCCCTCCAGCAACAAAGGAGGGCAGAGGAGCAACGCTCACAACAACGAGCGGAGCGCTGGGTGGCTAAAACATAGCATGTTGATACAGCAGGGGGCACACGTGGTGCACCGGCAAGTCATATCAATCATTCAACCCATGGCACCTGCTCGGTCTGTCCTGTGACCTGCCAGCGGGCATTCGACACTTCACCATCATCAGCCTGGCACAGGCACCGTGGTGACGTCACCACCACTTCTTGGCGGTTGGTGTTGTTGTAGATGGTAGAAGTGGTGATGAAGGTGGTGGTGGTGGTGGTGTTGTTGTAGATGGTAGAAGTGGTGATGAAGGTGGTGGTGGTGTTGGTGATGAAGGTGGCGGTGATGATGGTGGTCGTTAGGATGTTTATAAATATCGTAGTGGTGATGATGGTGATTAAGAAAATGGTGGTAGCAGTGATCGTGATGAAGGTGGTCGTGGTGATAAAGGTAGCGGCGATTATAATATGTACCGTATTAAGGTAGTGGTGGTGGTGATTATAATAATGATGATCATGCTAATTCTGATTGATGGTGATGATGATGAAGATGATTATGATTGTCATCGCGATTGTCACGATGCTTATGAAGGTGGTGAATGTTGTGGCAGTGGTGGTGGTGATGATGACGATGATAATGAAGGTGGTAGTGATGCTGATGGTGGTGCTGATGGTGGTGCTGCTGCTTTTGTTAATACTCACCCGCCTTGGGGTAAGTTGCTATCAGGAGGTCTCCGGGCCTGGCTTTAAACGACTCCACCAGGCTCCACTCCCTCGCTATGAAGTCCAGCATGGCGACTCCATGCACCGGCAACAGTTTGGGCCTCTCCATACCAGCAGCTCAGCAAGTAGGATGCTGGGAGAGATGGGAGCAGATGAGGAGGAAGGAAAGCCGTTGGTTGAGTCGTCTGCCCGTTATTGATCCCGAGGACTTCGTTGTTAATTACAGGAGACCTGGGTTTGAGTCAGAGTTTTGTATACATTGGAGTTCATCAGCGATCTCCCAAGCTACGCACTGCCAATGGAAGCCCCCTTGTGTGTTTGTGTGAAGGTGAGTGTGTGGGGGAGCGGTAGTGCAGCGGTTAACGCGTGGAGCCACGAACCCAGGTTCAAATTTCCTCTCACGGTCAAAACCAATGCCGGTCATCTGAACCAGTCCTGGTGCCCGCCTCAAATGATTAAATGGAGCAGTGCGTAAAAACATCGCGGCCGTGCGTGGTACTGGTCACCAACCCCCTCCATAGGCGCTGCTACTCGCTAACAGCACTTGGCCAAACAGTATGTTAAGGCTACACGGGGGATCTTTGTCTTTGTAGTGTGGGTTATTTCGTTTCTTAAAGCTCACAGAAGAGGGCAGCACATTCCCACCTACTCGGTCACGTGAGAGAAACGTTTGTTGCCTGGCAGTCCAAACCGTTTTTTAGCAAAATTTGAATGTTCATGTTCTGATTACGTATACCTATGCGTACGTCTTCAGTTTGTCTTCTTGTTCCATTCCGATGATGCACATGGTACATTCTGATGACGCTCATTTGTTGCGATGTACCACATACGGAACGGGAATCAAAGCTAAAATTAAAGAACTATCGGTACCTCGGCTCCCACAATGCCATGCTTCTGTGGCACAGTATTGGCGCCAACTATTGGAGAGTGGTGTGGCATATGTGTACATCATCAGGTTTTATTCTGGTTCTGTTCCGATGATGTACATGGTAAGTTCTGATGACGTTAATTCGTTCTGATGACTTATGTGGTACATTTGTACCACGTACGAAACTGGAAGCAAAACTAACATTAAATAACTATCGGCACCTCGGCTCCCACTGCCATCTTTCTTTGGCGGAGTTTTTGCGTCAACTATTGGAGAGTGGAGTGGCCGTCGTGTCACTACGGTTCTCTGCGGTGAATAAAGACGTCTTCATGAACAACAAAGGCGAAGCTTTAACTGCGCCTCTCTGTAAATAAAGTTAATGCCAAGCCGCCCGCGTGGGTTCCGAGATGCGGCGGTGAAAGGGACCCCATCATAGACTCATCACACAGAGACCCACAGACTCACCACACAGAGACCCATAGACTCACCACACAGAGAACCGTAGGCTCACCACAGAGACCCATAGACTCATCACACAGGGACCCATATACTCATCACACAGGGACCCATAAACTCGCACAGAGACCCGTAGACTCGCACAAAGACCTATAGACTCACACAGAGACCCGTAGACTTGCACAACGACTCATAGGCTCACCACACAGAGACCCGTAGACTCGCACAAAGACCTATAGACTCACACAGAGACCCGTAGACTTGCACAACGACCCATAGGCTCACCACACAGAGAGCCATAGACTCAGAACACAGAGACCCATAGACTCATCACACAGAGACCCGTAGACTCACCACACAGAGACCCATAGACTCACCACACAGAGACCCACAGACTCACATAGACCCATAGTTTGTCATCCCTCCACTGCACCGCCAATGAGCACGTTTGGCTACTTACATCATCAGTCTGTCAACTCCAGATGCCTGGGTGAATCGTTTGCTAAGTGTTGCCCAATCCTAGCCGGCTGGCTTAACAACTTAATAACGTTGGAGGAGGTGGGCATATCCACACTTTACCCCACCACCACCACCAGATGATCAGCTGATCACAGACTCACTTCGGATGAACCCATTCCCATTGCTCGGGGGATAGAGGTGGAGGGAGGGAGTTATCGATTTTAACCACCCTAATTTGAACCCAGCATCTCAGCTCTCTGACTTATACACCGTGAAACCACAGTGGCTAGGATATGTTAAATACCTCGCCTGGTATACAGGAAGTTGTGGGTTTCGTTGTATTCGCTTTCTTTTTATTTTTATATATCTTATATCTACGTTACTTTACCGAAAGAACCAAATGATATGGGGCAAGTGCTGTTTGCGAGCACCTGTCAAGGCCGGCACTGTGACACACGAAGTGGTGGGTGGCTAGCACCACGCCCGGCCGCCTTTGTCTCCCCACTGGCGATCTTTACTACACACCACCGCACCCGGGTCTCATTTTGTGGCAGAGTGGACCTAGAGGGAGGCCCAAGACCGGTGCAGATAATCGTCACTGGAGTCGGTGACCTTGAGTGGGAATTGAACTCGGGTCGCCGGGTTCGTAGTGCAGTTCACAGTCCACTGCGTGCCCGCTAGGCACTCTTGACACACTCAAATTTCATGCATGTAATTTGAACTTCTTATGCACCGTACGTCGCCAACCGTGCTTATAATCGAAGGTGTCTCTGTGTGAGTCTGGTGTTGCTGTGTGAGTCTGTGGGTCTCTGTGTGAGTCTGTGGGGTCGCTGTGTGAGTCCGTGGGTCACTGTGGGGTCTCTGTGTGAGTCTGTGGGTCTCTGTGTGAGTCCGTGGGTCTCTGTGTGAGTCTGTGGGGTCGCTGTGTGAGTCCGTGGGTCACTGTGGGGTCTCTGTGTGAGTATGTGGGTCTCTGTGTGAGTCTGTAAGTCTCTGTGTGAGTCCGTGGGTCTCTATGTGAGTCTGTATACTCATTTATGTTGAACTTCTTTCGCACCGTACGTAGCAAACCCTGCCACTCACCTGATATAGCCGCACACACTCGAACAAATACACTCACACTGACACACAGAGATAATTAGTTTCCCTGTGTGTCAAGTAAGTGTGACCCGTTCTGCTCAACACACCTGGGCGCGCATTAACCTGGATGCGGACAAACAGCTGGGCGTGGATGAACCACCTGAACATGCATGAACCACCTGAACACGCATTAACAACCTAAACACGCATGAACAACCTGAACACGCATGAACCACCTGAACACGCATGAACACCTCGCACGGATGAACAATTGACACGGGCGAGAAACCTGAACGCGGATGAACAAACGAACGCTGGTGAACGCCCCGACACGCGTGAACATCTGAACAAGAATGAACCCACCTTAACGCAGACGACGAACCAACCCCGACGCTTGAAATCCCACAGCCTCCGCCTTGCGGCTCAACGGTGGCGCGATGCGATGCCAAACTCCCCCCCCCCACCGACGCCGGCAAACTGAGAGCCCAGAGCGGATGGAGACCTCGCCTACGCGACACAGGCCGCGGTGCCTCACAGCTCAGGGGTTGGGTGAGGCTGTGGGTGAACTCCCGTTGCTGCTTAAGAATCAGAGTGGGCGGTGCGTGGGGTGGGGGTTTGCGCTGTGCTGACCGAGGACACGGCGTTCCCCCACACCCTGGCCCCACTCGCACACAAAAGCAAAGATCCCCCGTATAGCCTTCAATGTGTGCCTATGTACGTCTCTCTCTATGTATCTCTGTGATATCTGTCCCTACTTATGTGTCTGTCTATATGTCTCTGGTTCTGTGTTTTATCTCTCTCTCAAATTTAGCATTCTCAGGAAGAACGTAATCAACCAGGTAGGGTGTTGACTGTTATGTTATCCGACTCTCTGTTGTATTACATGACAATTCTAAGTATACTAGATTTGTGTTTCTATTTCATTTATACCTGATGGTGATTGCTTGTGTTGCAATCGAAACGTCGTATGCTAGTATTTAATTTATTATTTTCTCTTTATACGTCACTTTACCGAAAGAACCACAGAGTAATTCATGCAGTCACGAAAGCTCCAAATTAAGCATACTTCAATAGACAGTTGTGGCAAGTGATGTTGGCGTCCAATGAAGGTCGGCTCAGTGACACACGAGGGGGTGGGTGGCCAGCAACCACGCCCGGCCGCCTTTGTCTCCCCAGTGGTGATGTTTACTAGACGACACGCCAAAAGCTCATTTGAGGCTGAGTAGACCTAGGGGAGGAGGTGTGTGTGGCCCTGAGCGGGAATCGAACTCGGGTTGTAGCGGGGTTTGTAACGTAGCGTAGCGCTAACCGCCGCACCACCGCTCCCCATTTCCACACTTTCACCACCACCATCATCACGTGACCTGCTATTCAGACTCAACTGGGATGAACCCATTCACACTGCAAGGGGTGGAGAGGTGGGGGGGGGGAGTTATAGATTTTAACTAACGTACTTTGATCCCGGGATCTCAGCGTTCTGACATCCACAGTGGGTGACCCGTTGGCTAGGAGATGTCAACTCCCTCGCCTGGTATACAGGAGGTCGTGGGTTCGATCTCGACCATGACGACGCCTGCTGTATATTTGGAGTTTGCGGGCCTCTCTCTCTTTTTTTTACGATCAGTGGAAACAAGAAGATGCTCGGTGTAGTCGGCACTTTGCTTCGTTCATCATTTTGTAATTTTTGTTTGATTTTGTTTTTTATAACTTTGCTTTATGTAAACCCCCACCTCTCGCTCACTCTCTCGCCCACTCTCTCGGTCACTCTCTCGCTCACTCTCTCTTTCTCTTCCCCGTGGTCGCGTAGATTTTGTTTTTCTGGTCCTGCGGTTTTTCGCTCCACATTCCGAATGAACATCACGGCGTTTAGACTATTTGGCTGCTTTACAATTCAACGCGATGATGATGATGATAAGCCCACGGCGTTGAGATGGCCAGGTAGCTTCTAAAACTAAGAGCAACTATATAGCTCAGCGGGTCCTTACCTGGTAGAATATAAAATAATTTAGTTCGGAGTGAACTCCAGTGCTCTTGCTTTAAAAGAATGAGGGTGGGCTGGTGTGCTGTGTAAAAGGTAGGAAGGGTTGAAGTGCCTGTGTGTATGTGTGTGTACGTGTGTGTGTGTCTGTATGTGTGTGTGTGTCTGTATGTGTGTATTTTATTTTACTTTTATTAATTTAAATTTTTTACCTACGTTACTTTACCGAAAAAACCTAAGAATATGTGTATGTATGTGTGTGTGTCTGTATGTGTGTATATGTGTGTGTATGTATGTGTGTATGTATGTGTGTGTATGTGTGTGTGTCTGTATGTGTGTGTATGTGTGTGTTAGTGCGTGTGTATGTGTGTGTATGTATATGTGTGTGTATGTGTATGTATGTGTGTAGGTGTGTGTGTGTAAGTGCGTGTGTCTTCATTGTCCAGCAAAAAACAACCCCCTACCTCCTCGGTGGTGCTGGACTGTGACGCCTCTCTCTCCCTCCTTCTTTCTCCCCCCTTCCTTTCCCTCTCCACCCCCTCTCTCCGCTCCCCCCTCTCTCCACACCCTCTCATCTCTCCCCCTCGCTCCCCTCCTCTGGTTGCACTCTCTCTCTCCCCTGACTACACCATCTCCCCCCCCCCTCTCTCTCTCCCCTCTATTTCTCCCCCTCTCTTATTTTTTTTCAGATCTTTCAACGTTGATTGCTTCCACAACGTTCCGTGGTTTTACACGAGGAGCCTCGGCCCCAGCAGGACGGCAGCACTTGTCGTAGTTAAGAAAAGAGAGCGAGAGAGCGACATAGAGTAGGTAGGAAGGGGGTAGAGGATATGGTGGTCTTCGAACCGATCCTCAGGAACACACAGACAAAGCTGCCATCCACCACCGCCACCCCCGGCATGGAGAGGCGCCTAGCCAATGCGCGGCTCATCAGGATTGGAGATCTGGTGGAGCCTGGAACACGGGGCCGGTGGCTCGGACCAGTAGACATGGCCGCAAAGACAGGGCTGCAGTCGCTCCGGATGGCTGCCCGGATCCTGGCCGAAGCCAAGGGGGCCTTCTCAGCGGCAGCGGGGAGATCGCCCCCCATCGGAGCGTGCCACTACCTGCCTGGGTATTTTGTAGCATCGGACACTCCACCCCCTCACCTCCTCGTTGATGATGGGGCAGTTGTGGAGAGGGTGGAGAGTTTTCCATACCTGGGCAGTGTGTTTGTGACAGCAGAGGTCTCACTCTGAATCAGTCAAGTGGCAATATCTTTTCATTGGGTGTGTAACATTGCATGGAATCTCCCTGTTCTGTTGCTCCACATGAAGCTTTGGGGCTTCTCAGCAATGTACATCGCCTCCCTTCCCTATGCTTGCGAAACGTGGAGCCCCCTATTGGAAATTCTTCGCTGGTAAGAAACATCTACGCTGGCCTGCCTAGGATTCATCCTGGGTTTAACCTTGCTGAATTGTGTGAGGAGCTCACAAATCCTTGAAAAATCTGGACAAAGTCACATCTGTGAGCTCCGGCTGGGAAGGCTGCGTTGGCTGAGTCATGTAGCCTGCACGCCCAGCTACCGCATGCCGACATAGCTTTTGTTCAGCCGGATAGAAGGGGCTAATCTGGTGCAGTGAGTGCTAGAAAGGAGATGGTGTGATGCGGTACAAGAGGATGTGGAGTTGAGTGGACTTCCCGATGACTGGTACCAGCAGTGTCAAGATCGGCCTCTGTGGAGGAGGCTCGTGAAAGACGCTACTGTGCAGTTGGAGGCAGTCGCCCTCCAGCAAGAATGGAGGGCGGAGGAGCGATGCTCACAACAAACGAAGCGCCGGGTGGCTAAAACACAGCAAGTTGGCACAGTAGGTCACACAGGTGGTGCATCTGCCAATCATCTCAGTCAGTCAACCCAAGGCACCTGGATCTGTCCTGCGACCTCCTGCCGGCAAGTGTTCGACACTTCACGTGGCCTTAACGTGGACATAGCCTGGCACGTGGGGAATGGCGGTTGTTGTTGAAGGTCGCACTCATTACACACAAAGTGCTTGCTACAAATGAACCACACCACCTTGCCGATCCTGTCAATGCGCATAAACCAACACGCAAACTCTGGTCTCCTCGCAGCAGTTGCAGTGTTTGGCTGGCTATCGAACAAAGGTGGTCAATGCAATTCGCGCTTTCAGATGCACTTCTGTGCCCATCTGCGATGCGATCGCAATCGAAATTTATACTTGATAGCGATTATTACCTTTATAGATATGAATTGTACGTTCCAATCTGTTGATCCGATTATGACAAATAAAGCTTCTTATCCGATGACGTCAGATTTCGTGACTTAATTTTACATGACCATGCGATGACTTGTCACTCAAACCACTTTTACGCTTCACCACCAGATAGTGAACTCGTGCTATCGGTGTATCGTGCCAACCAAAGTGAGAATAGTCCGATTGTGAGCACTGCACCATTGAGTTGAGTAAAGTCACATTTATTTCAATCTGATCTATCAGATACAACCATGCAAGATACAAATGAACAAAGTTCAGATCATACCCAGATGAATCAAGAGTGGATTAAAAAAAGACAACTCAGACTACTCACAGATTAAACCAGGTACAAACAAAATCAAAGAAAATCAAATCGATATAAAAATGCAAAAGTATAACCCAATTGGATCAAATTCAGATTGTCCAATTCAAAACTAGAGTTGCCACCTGTCCTGACTTTGCCAGGATCGTCTTCTAGTTGAGGTATCTGCCCACAGAAATCCGTAACTCTTCCCCGGGGAAGATCAACGTCACATACGGCAGATCACCAATCATTCGGCAGCTTTTGGTGGAAGGGGATTTCCAAACGCTGGATAATCACATCATGATATAAAATAGCAAATGTATGCACATTATTGCATAACATACAGATTTTAGTTATTTTGCATGTAAAATTTACTGTACCTTACCACTCCGATCTCGAAGACTGCATGGTGAGATGTACGTAGTACTATGCTCTTGTTTCAACAACATACATGTGTTTGACGATCGCCGGACTGGTACAGCCTTTGGAGCAATTTTACCGGTTTCTCCGCATTGGCCCCAAACCGCCAGATAATGTTGGAAACTGGATAATCGGGCGCCGGATAATCGATACTGTACTTTCGAGTCAATTGCATATTACTTATATTGTGCCTTTCAATAAAAGATATTTACGTGAATGTCTAACTTCTTATGGAATTGTGAGATTACCTTCTTTTTCCCTATGATGTCTCAATTTTTTGGTAACTCAGAGAGTGACAACCCTACTTTTTTATTACCTGGAGGTTTTCCTTTACTTAATAATTGTTTAAAATTGGATTCAGCTCTAAATGCCATTGTGGACATAATTATTGTACAGCGTTGTGGGATGCAATCAGCATGAATTACGCTATATATTACGTGAAATTAGTATTATTCTATCATAACTTTAACCCAAATCAGTCAATGGATACAGTCAGGAGCAGAGGGAGAGATGCGGGCCTTCAGGGCAGGCTGTCCCTCAGGCGCAGGTCAGTGGTGGCCATTTTCTCTTTGTAGTGCTGCTCAAAGGCCTCCAGCTGAGCAGCAGAGAAGTGATTCCTCCAGTCACCCACCTCCCCTGCAAAGACAAAACAAAGACACAGATGCCCCGTATAGCCATAATAAACGGTGAGGTAAGTGCTGTTAGGCACCTATGAAGACACACGAGGGCATGGGTGACCAGCACCACGCCCGACCGGCCTTTGTCTTCCTAGTGCCAATGTTTACGCATCGCACTAGGTACTCATTTAAGTCGACCTAGGGGAGGCCCAGGGCCAGTTCAGATAATCATCACCGATGTTGGCCGTGAGCCGGAACTTAACTCGTGTCGCCGGGGCACGGTGCTTCGTCATGGGGTTGTCTCAATGTGGTCACCATCAAAAACCGCCATTCATCACTAAGTTGGGTTACCGGCGATTGTGCAAGGCTTTGTGCACTTTAAGGCCACGTAAAATATTGAATGCCCGCTGGCAGGAGGTCATGGGACAGACCCATGTGCCATAGGTTGATTGATTGAGATTATTGGCAGATGTACCACCTTGCACCCTACTGTGCCAACTTGCTGTGTTTTAGCTGCCCGGTGTTTCGCTCGTTGTTATGAGCGTCAGACCTCTGCCCTCCATTGTTGCTGGAAGGCAACTTCCTCCAACTGCCCAGTAGCAACCTTCACGAGCCTCCTGCTCCACACCTCTGGTATTAAGATCATCCCCATCACTACTACCACCACCTTCATCATTGTTACCGTGTCTCCCGATTGAGCCTCAAAAAAGGTTGGGATCTTTACCCTTGCGCATGAAGGGCGACACGGAGTGGTCCATGAAGTCGGTGGGCACGGTGCTGTAGTTCGTCATGGGGTTGTCGCGCATCACGGGGAAGGAGGTGAGCTTCACCACATCACGCAGCTGCTGCTCGGACAGTGGCCGCTCCATGAAGTCGGCGATGCGGGACACCTCACGCATGGGGTCCTCAGCACACGCAAGGTGGGAAAGAGGGGTGCGGGAGCTTTATGCTTACGATCAGTAACGAGACTGTGGGATTTCGATTTAAAGCTTTCGTGACTGCAGGGATTCATCTTCTTGGTTATTTCGGTAAAGTCACGTAGAAGGGAAATAATAAAATAATAAAAATAAACAGTCTCCTCCGATAATAAAATAATAAAAATAAAACATAATAAAATTCAATTGTAAAAACATAATAAATTGTATTTTATTATGTTTTTTTTTATTATTTCCCTTCTACTTGACTTTACCGAAAGAACCAAGAAGAGACTGTGGGACTAAATAATTCGGGTCCCCAGGAATTTTATAAAGACACACAGCCTGCCCCAAAGTGTGCGATCTAAACGGCGTGGGTTTTTTGCTTTAAATTTTTATTTTTGTTTTAACTATCTACGTGACTTTACCGAAAGAACCAAGAAAATGAATTTCTGCAGTCACGAAAGTTTCAAGTCTACATAAATACAGGACTAAAGAAGGTCCTTGGAGACGTTCATTTTGTAGAAGTAGAAACTTTATTTCTATCGTAACGTATTTGCAGTTCCGAGTGTAACAACCGCCACACCTGTAATAACTACGACTCTCTGCAGTCCCGATGGTTTGTTCATGACCAGTCAGCGCCGATAGTTTCCACCAAATTGTTCACGAACAGTCTTCCCCGATGTTGTCCACCTTGGTTATCGATTATTCCCCGAGCAAGTGCTCCGACGCGGGCCTCGCTCCCCCATATATACTCGCTTGCCCCCCCCCTTATCGGACAGTCGCCCCCCCACTCTACTATACCACGCGTGTTCTTTATTGAATAATTACTACTGTGCATTTTGGCCATTTGTCTCTAGTTACAGTGAGGGAAAAAAGTATTTGATCCGCTGCTGATTTTGTACGTTTGCCCACTGACAAAGAAATGATCAGTCAATAATTTTAATGGTAGGTTTATTTGAAAATTGAGAGACAGAATTACAGCAACAAAATCCAGAAAAACGCATGTCAAAAATGTTATAAATTGATTTGTATTTTAATGAGGGAAATAAGTAATTGACCCCTCTGCAAAACATGACTTAGTACTTATTCTGTCTCTCACTGTTCAAATAAACCTACCATTAAAATTATAGTCTGATCATTTCTTTGTCAGTGGGCAAACGTACAAAATCAGCAGGGGATAAAATACTTTTTTCTCTCACTGGACTTGTTTGTCCCCGCCCCTATTGGACAGTGCCCCCACTCCCCCACTCTACTATAACACGTGTGTTCTTACACTATGAAACCTCCTTTACCAGTGGCAAAACATAGTAATAGGTTTTTACCCTTTCAACTGGTACAAAAACTGACACCTTTATACAAGGCATCATGTTTGCAATAACCACAACACAAGCAGTCAAAATGCAAACGAAAAGAAACAACTCTGATGATGATAATCATCAGTGCATATCATTATCATCATCAGAGTTGTTTCTTTTTGTTTGCATTTTGACTGCTTGTGTTGTGGTTATTGCAACCATGATGCCTTGCATAAAGTTGTCAGTTTTTGTACCAGTTGAAAGTGAGTTGATTGCCTTTTGGCTATCTGTTCCTATTTATATCAAGCCATGCCTTCTAGCACTTTCTCTGTACAGTCCCCAACACATGCATCAACGCATGCTTGTGATGTCAACCATGTTCGGCCCACGCAACAATTCCCTCTATCCCAGACCTCTGAATGTTTGTTGGATAATAATAACAAAATAATGAGATATGGTGGCATTGGCTAAGATGACCACTTTGCCTTGGTTCTGACTCAGGCCATGTCCACCAAACATCAATATTGTAAATGTCGTGGGTTTACTCTCCAACACACCTGTGTGCTGTGCTAGTAACTAGTTGGCACGTTTTGTTTAAGTGCCAAACCTTACTAATTAAGTGCCAAACCTTACTAATTGGCTGCTGTTGTGGAGTGACTCATGCAGCCAGCTATGGCTGCAGGGTTTTGGTAGTACATGTTGTGTATGTCATTTATTGTGAAAATTCCATCACAGTTCCTATGATCACTGTTTCATTGCTTTATTTTTGTGATTTCGAAAAGTTTACTGGTTTGGCCATGTTTGTTTGTTGTAGTACAGAGTTAGACTGATGGCCTTAATCTAAGATGTCTTGTGGTTGTTGTTGTTGTTGTTTTACTTGCATTCCACTGGGATTTTTGCACACAGCGTTGGTGTACGGTATTTTTTCTGCAATATTTTGCTGTCTTTTCTTGGATTGTCTGTTTGCACTTAGTCACATATTCACTTTAAGATGTTTTCTAGTTCATGTTTTGTTTTTTGTTTGTTGTGGTTGCACCCGATTCAAGAGCCGAATGGCTCACAGGGCTATACCTAATGAATGAACTTGAACTTAATGACACATTTATATCTATGTTATCTAACCCCAAAAAAACTCATAGATTCATATTTTTAAAAGTCGTTTTGAAGTCTGGGAGCCGTGGTACTTATGTCATAGACTGCTCTGCGACCTTACTTCCTTCATGTCCTCGAAGAAGAGGTAGAGAATCCGGTGTCGCTCCCTCATGTTCCACCACCCGGTCACATGATCATGCCACGAGCCCCAGCACACTGTGGGAAGGAGGAGGTGGAGCGCCCGTGTTGGCACGTTAAAAAGTCACGTCAGGGTGCAATAAATTGCATCCCCCTCGGTCAGGTGGCTGGTAAGGACTCTAAAGTATTTGACTTGTCCAGTAATCCCTGGGTTAACAGTGTGACATCCGTTAACGGTTTCTGCGGTCAACGTTTCGCCCTTCCTAAGGAACCCCAATGGTTTCGGCTTTCAATCCAAAGGATATGCTCACATGTCCTTTGGATTGCACTCTCATACTCACATGCCCTTTGGATTGCACCTTTTCGGTTGCACTCATGCCTTTGGATTGCACCACTCTACGATTTTACATTAACATGCTAATTTCTCACGTTATCATCACTAATCCCGCCCACTTTTTAATACCCTTGGGCTATACCCATTTTAAACCTTTTAAAACAGTATGCCTCAGCAGCAGACCATGCTTTCCCACCTGATGACGGACGCTTGTTTATACCTACATGACTTTACGAAAAGAACCACAGAGTATGGATTCCTGCAGTCACGATAGCTTCAAATCAAGAAAGTTACTCCAAGTTTACTCAGAACTGAATCTATCTGAAATGGTCTGGAAAATAGGTAAATTTCTAAATATCAATGTCCTGGTCACAAAAGCAAAGTTTTTGGGGAATAAAGCCATTTTTTGTACTTTTGAGGCATAAGCAATTAGGAAATAACACTTGCTCTCCAGGAACAATAAAAAAAAAAGTTAAACAGTGTTATCTGAACCAGTCTTGGGCCTCTCCTAGGTCGACTCAGCCACAAATGAGTAACTGGTGTGGTGTGTAAACATTGCCACTAATGAAACATTGGTGGTCGGGCGTGGTCCTGGCCACCCACCCATTCGTGTTCTGTGCCGGGCTTTATAGGTGCTGCTCGCTAACAGCACTTGCCCCAACAGTCTGTTAAGGCTACATTTTGAATCTTTGTACCTACATGTGTATGTGTGCGTGTTCATGGTGCAATTAAGTTGCAGGCCACGTGTAATGAATTCGGTTCCTCACTACCGGTATAGTAGTGGGGGACCAGCAGGGACTGTGGTTGCAATAACCCAGGTGCCTTCACCATTGCCGGTCATGAAACGATGCAGGTATTCCTCCCAGGTGCCGGGCTCCGGATGGTGCTTGTTCATTCGTGCGAAGTGGAAGGAGGATAGGGCGTTGTCCTTGGCATTACGTGCGACGTAGATCGCCTGGGGAGGAGATATCAAATATAGGAGTTGTGGAGAGTGACACAGGGAGACGCTAGACTAAAACTCCAATTTGTTTTTATCAGGCAAGGCCCCCCCCCTCCCCACCGAAAGATCGTAACCTCATCGTGGTGGCGGCGTTTGCGTGTTCCAATGACCCTCATAGCTACTTCGCCTGGAGTCTTGTACTTCTGGTAGTGTCTCGCTTGGCGAACATGTCTGGGGAGGGGGGAGGTTGCAGATAAATAGCTCTCCGAAAAAAAACCCTTTAAAATCGGTGAGAAATATACATATCTTGAGTACCTCACCGGACAAGGTATACATGGACAACCCTCTGGAACCAGGCCTGGCGATGGTGCTTGCCGGCAAGTGTCTGGTCGTGGCTAAGGGCGGAGCCAGCCACGCCTCAGAGAGAAATTGTGCTGTGACTGTTCCACCTGAAGACGGAAGCTTGTGTTGCCTCTGAAACGTCGTGATTTTTTATTTCTATTATTTCTTATATTATTTGTATTATTTATTATTTATTTTTTACCTACGTGACTTTACCGAAAAGACCTAAGAGTACGCCTCAGAGAATATAAGCCGGGTCCCGAGAGGGACCAGTGTTGTTGTTGTTCATCCTGGAAGAAACCTTCGCCTACGTTCTACGTTTTCCGTTCAACGAGTCTCCAACACGTGCACCTGGAACCGAGTTGTGGTCACGGTCCGTAGTAGCAAGTTACATTGCAATTAGTGTAGTTAGCCTGGTGGTCACCACCATTTTGTTTTTTCATTAAGGGGAAGTTACCCCGTGTGTTGAAGTTAAATAAATGTGTTGCCTCCAAGTATACATCTGCGACTCAGTTGAACTCACTACAGATGTAACAAATACAGGGGCATCTCCCTTAGTGTGGTAGGAAATATCCTGGCAAAGATTATTCAACATCACCTTGCCAGGCACGCTGAGGAGAGACTTGTGGAGCCCCAATGCGGTTTCAGACCAGGGAGGTCCTGCACAGATGCCATATTCTCTGTCCGTCTGCTACAGCAGAGGTGTAGGGAATTCCAACAAGGCCTACCTGGTCAAGGCCTATGATACCATCACCAGGACAGGCCTCTGGACCGTTAATGATTGCTTATAATAAATAAGGGTCTTCATAAATGTGGGCAGGCACGAGTGAAGCTACATGGCCAGGAGTCGGAGCCATTCCCTGTTTACCTTAGGGTGCAATAAGGATGTCCTCTGACTCCCACATTATTTAACATCATCTTTGACCACGTAGTTCGAGAATATTTCATGGCTACACCTGATGAATGTCTATCTGACAACAGTTATAATGGGAGGTTGATCGATGCCTGCGTGCGGTCTAGGGATGGCTCCCTATTGGTGAACTATGTTACGTATGTTGATGATCTGGTGATTGCTGTTCACTCAGAGGAGGAGTTGGAGGTACTCCTTTTGAACCTGGAGCATGCAACTAAAAAGTGGAACATTACCATCAGCCCAACCAAAACTAAGCACCTGCCTGGGTATTTTGTGCCATCAAACACTCCACCCCCTCAGCACCCCATTGGTGATGGAACAGTTGTGGAGAGAGTGAAGAGTTTCCCAAACCTGGAAATGTGTGCTAAAAGCCAGCTCTGGTTTGACAACAGGGTTCTCCCTCTGAATCAGTTGGGCGGCTTTATGTTTTAATCGGCTGTGTAATGCTGTGTGGAAGCTACCTGGTCTGTCATTCCACACGAAGCTTCAGGTCTTCTCGGCCACAATCATGCCCTCCCTTCCTATGCATGTGAAACGTGGACCCCTCTAATGGAACATCTGTGCCAGTTAAAACCATTCAGGCTTACAAATCCTTGAACAATCTGGACACATTCCAATCAGTGAGCTCCTCTGGCAGGCAAGGTTGTGTTGGCTCGGTCATGTAGGCCACATGGCCTGCTCCCACATGCCCAAGCAGCTTAGATGGGGCTAGACCAGCATGACAAGGGCTGGAGAAGAGATGAACTGCTGCGGTACTGGAGCATGTGGAGCTGAGTAGACTTGCAGAAGACTGGTACCAGCAGTGTCAAGATCCGCCTTTATGGAGCACTGACGTCAGCAGAGCGACGCTCACAACAACGAGCGGCCCATTGGGCCGGTAAAACGCTGCAAGTTAGTACAGTAGCGGGCACAGGTGGTGCATTTTCCAGTCATCTCAGTCAGTCAACCCATGGCACCTACTGGGTCTGTCCCGTGACCTCCGGTCAGCGAGCCTTTGACAAGTCACGTGGTCTCATAGTGCACCAGGTCTGGCACAGTCGCCGTGGTGACGTCACCGTGACTGAGTGGCGTTTGGCAGGTATTGGTGATGATGGTGATGATGATATTGGTGATGATGGTGTTGAAAGTGATGGCGGTGATGATGATGGTGTTGATGATGGTGGTTGTCACATGGTAGGAGGTTGTGGAAAATCCGTTTTCTGGGAGAAAGGAAGGAGAGATGGAACCACTTGCACGGAGTAATTAAAAAGTATAAAGATGTGCAGCAAGTTGGGCTATTTTGGAACAGGTGGAAGACTAGATTCCATCAAGGTGTTAATCACTATTGAGCGACCCAACCTAGCCCAGCTTCCTATAAATAGGGACCTCCCCTCCAGCCCCTACCACACAATAGTGGTGCAGAGTCAATGCAGGATGAGCCCAGACGCATGCATTTCTGACTCGGGCTCCAGCCAGCAGTGGAGAGAGGATCGGTCCAAGGAAACAGCCAAGCTTCAGGCAGTAAGAAGCAGCTCGGCAGTACTATGGACTGTGCCGTTAGAGCGCTGATCTGAAAAGAAGTGTCTTTTTTTATAATGCACCATAGTCTCTATTAGCATTCCCTGCGTGAATTTCAGTGGACGCCCGGTGGGGAGCAGAGACGGGTAAGGACATTCAGCAGAATGGGAGGGGAGAGAAGCGCAAGCAGGTTGCCTCTAGCGCCACCCTATGGTGGGAAGGAGCGAGCAGGTGCCTGGCTGGCAGAGGTCGCAAACGGGTTTTGATTCCTTACCCGTACCCGTACCCGGCCGCACCAGGGTCGCAAACGGGTACCCGTACCCGGCCGGGTACAGGTAGCCGTATCCTACCCGTACCCTACCCGAAATGAGTGACAAACGGTTACTCACCAGTGACTAACGGCCTACCCGTACCCGTACCCGGCCGCACCAGGGTCGCAAATGGCTACCCGTACCCGTACCTGGCCGGGTACGGGTAGCCGGGTATCGGGTAGGGTACGGGTATCGGGTACCCGGTTGCGACCTCTGCTGGCTGGCTTCCGCTCTGCTCTGGCGAAGGTGTCAGGCCTGTGGTGGCCCACGGACGCGCACCACATCCCTAACAGGAGTCGGGGTTGTGATAGGGTTTTACCCTTTCAACTGGTACAAAAACTGACACCTTTATACAAGGCATCATGTTTGCAATAACCACAACACAAGCAGTCAAAATGCAAACGAAAAGAAACAACTCTGATGATGATAATCATCAGTGCATATCATTATCATCATCAGAGTTGTTTCTTTTTGTTTGCATTTTGACTGCTTGTGTTGTGGTTATTGCAAACATGATGCCTTGTATAAAGGTGTCAATTTTTGTACCAGTTGAAAGGGTAAAAACCTATCACTATATTTTGCCACTGGTAAAGGAGGTCTCATAGTGAGGAGTCGGTGTTGCTTGTGAATGCAGCCCAAAGTGGGTAAATGCCATCTAAGACTTTAAGTGCCTTAAGGGTGTCTGAGTTTGGAAATGCGTAGGCTTAGGTGTGAGTGTCAGGATGAAGGGGTCCTCCTGAAAGACGTTGTGAGTGCACCACCCAGGTGAAAACTTGTAGGGTGGCTTGTCGAAAATTAAAGACAGACCAACCCTATTGTATCGCCTCAGGTGGATGGTCTCGATTTCTCTCGATAGACTCGAACCCACAATATACACGGACGTGACCTGGCTGACCAAAATATTATAGTGATGCCAATTAAGGTGAGCCTGCAAAGGCAAGCAAGAGACTAAGTGTGGTGGTGATGGTGGTGGTGATGGTGGTGATGGTGGTTGTGGTGATGGTGGTGGTGATGGTGGTGGTGATGGTGGTGATGGTGGTGGTGGTGATGGTGGTGATGGTGGTGGTGGTGATGGTGGTGATGGTGATGGTGGTCCACCTTGCAATCGTTGTCCCAAAATGAGGAAGGCACCAGCTGGTAGGGCAGGTGAGTCTTAATCGTGCGAGGAGACGGCAAATCATGCAGCACCTCCACTCCTGGAGATACACGTGACAAGGAACATCACAATCACAATCAGAATATTTAAACTAAACTTTTTTTACTTTGCCAGTTCTAAGGATATTTATTTCAAAGCGACCTGGTCATCATAGTTCAACAAAATGGCGAATTATCATCATCACGTGGAAATTCATAGCAGCAGCCAAATAACTCTAAACGCGTGATTTTCATTCTAAATGTGGAAAGGAAAAACTGGAGGACCCCTAGAAAAAACCTCGCGACTATGGCGAGAGAGAGAAAGAGACACATACTCCAAATATAAAGCAGACGTTTGGCTTGGAGTCGAACCTACGATCTCCTTTATACCAGGCGAGGTAGCTAAAATCTCCTAGCCAATGTGCCGATGAACTTCGCCACGGAATATGCATTCATAGTGGAGGAATCCAATGAGTTTTAAAGCTCTGTTTCAACGAATTGGCTTATATGGGATAATAAAAACTCCATATATAGAGCATGGCATTGTCAGGCTCGGGATCGAACCCACCAGCTCCTGTATACTTGGTGAGGTAGTTAAGATCTCCTAACCATCGTGGCGCCCAAGATCATTCCTCATCAATAACGACACATGTACGTGATCTAACCCAAAGGCACCATTATTATGAATCAGTCATTCTAATTTATTTTGGATGCAATCATTTTTTTCAAAAAGAGCTGCATTGCTCAGTGGGGCCTTACCTGGTAAAATAAAAAAAGGAAATAGTTTAGTTTTAGTACGGGTCTCTATGAGTATGGGTCTCTATGAGTCACTATGAGTATGGGCCTCGCAGTATGGGTCTCAGTATGGGACTGTGGGTGTCTGAGTGTTTCTCTATGAGATTGGGTATATGCGGATGAGTCTCTAAGCCTCTGTCAGTCTTTGAGTACTTTTTTTTATGAGTATGGGTATCTATGGGTCTCTACAAATATAGGTCTCTATGGGCCAGGTCACATCTGAAATAGAGATGCGTAGCTCAATGGGGGACTTACAACCTGGTAAAAGTAAAACATAAATAGTTGAGTTTAGTTCGCTGCTGCCATCACCCTTGCGAGGCGTCATGAAATTCAAGCCCGTCCACTCCATGAAGACGATCCTCTCGTACACAGGGCCGCGTTTGCAGTACTCCACGTCCACTCCACTCTGAATCAGATCCACGATCTCCTGGGTCCACGTGGTGCCTAAGAGAGTTAGAGGGGTGGGGGGAGAGGGGCCAAGATGAAGGTCGTGATGATTACACTGTGTAATACATTTTTAACATTTTGTTCCTGGGTAGTAAGTATTGCTTCATAATTGCTTATGCCTCAAAAGTACAGAAAATGGCTATTATTTCCCACAAACTTTGCTTTTGTTACCAGGACAGTGATATTTTGAAATTTACCTATTTTCAATGAGTAAACGGGCAAATGTGTCTTTTCGTTCACATGAAGTCAGAAAAAAACAACATATGAATCAAAATTAACATGTATGTATACTATTATTACTAAAGTAATACAAAAATTACTACAAAAGATTTAGACACCAAGGCGCACTACCACAGGCAGGACTGGCCACAGCGGACCAAGTTCTCTGTGGAGAGCAACAACATCAAGTGGGAGCCACTGGTGGACCCCCGGAAGGTGCTGATGCCACCACTGCACATCAAAATTGGACTTATGAAACAATTTGTCAGAGCTGTGTCGGCAGCCTAAGAGGGGTGGGGGGGTGGGCGAAGGGGTGGGGGCAAGAGGAAGGTGGTGATGATTATGAATCTGGTAGTTGTGGTGTTGATTATGATGGTAGAAGTGGTGGTAACGGTTGTGGTGATGAAGATGGTGGTCATGATAATTAGGAATGTGGTAGTAGTGGTGATGATGTAGTAGTGATTATGGTACTAGCAGTGATCGTGATGAATGTGCTGATGATGGTGGTGATGGTGGTGATGGTGGTGATGATGATTATGAATGTGGTAGTAGTGCTTTTGATGATTGAAGCAGTGTTGGTGATGAAGGTGGTGGTGGTGGTGGTGATGAAGATGCTGGTGATGAAGATGATGGTGGTGGTTACGATGATGAATGTGGTAGTCGTGGTGTTCTATGAATAGCTCCCAATTAGTTAACTATGTTCGATATGCTGATGATCTGGAGATTGCAGCTCACTAAGAGGAGGGGTTGGAGGTGCTGCTGTTCGAACTGGAACATGCCACTAAGAAGTAGGACATTACTATCAGCCCCACCGAAACTAAACACCTACCTGGGTATGTTTTGCGATCAAACACTCGACCGCCTCTGCTCCCGTTTGGTGATGGAGCACTTGTGGAAAAAGTGGAGATTTTTCCATTCCAGCTCATGACCAGCTCCAGTTTACATGCAGAGGTCTCAATCTGAATCAGTCAAGCGACATATTATCATCGGCTGCGTAAAACTGCACCTGGTCTGGCACCCACATGAAGGTTTGGGTCTTCTCGGCTATGGTCATGTGCTCCTTTCTCTATGCTTATGAAACGTAGACCTCCTACTGGGACATCTTTGCTGGTTATAAACATTTAGCATGGCCTGCCTACGATCCATCCTGAGTTTAACCAGGCTGGATTGTCTGAGGAGCTCACAAATCCTTGAAAGATCTGGACACAGTCTCATCGGTGAGCTCCTCCGGCAGGCAAGGCTGCGTTGGCTGGTCATGTATCCCGCATGCCCAGTCACCGCAAGCCTAACCAACCTTTTTTCAGCCGGAGAGAGGAGGCTAAACGGGCGCGGCACGGGCTAGAGAAAAGATGGAGTGATGTGGTACAGCAGGACGTGGAGCTGAGTGGACTTGCCGATGACTGGTACCAGCGGTGTCAAGATCGGCTTCTGTGGAGGATGCTCGTCAAGGACGCTACTGGGCAGCTGGAGGCAGTCGTCAACAACGGAGGGCGGAAGAGCGACGCTCGCAACAACGAGCGGAGCGCCGGGTGGCTAAAGGACAACAAGTTGGCACAGTAGGGGGCACAGGCGGTGCATCAGCCAGACGTATCAATCAGTCGACTAAGGCAACTGGGTCTGCCCCGTGACCTCCTGCCAGCGGGCACTGACACTTCACGTGGTTCTAGATTTGAAGCTTTCGTGACTGCAATGATTCATATTCTTAGGTTTTTTCGGTAAAGTCACGTAGGTAAAAAACATTAAAAAGTAAAATAAAATAAAATAAAAATCACGACGTTTCGGAGGCAACACAAGCTTCCGTCTTCAGGTGGTACCGTCATAGCCACGACAGCTGTATCAAGTAAATGAGAGATTGCAGGAGTTACCACTGCGTTTATATAATGGTTGGAGAAGGTGGTGGTGCAAGGGCCGCATACTTATTATTAATATGGTAAGGTGAGGCTTGAGACTAAGAACAGACTGCCTAACAAAGGCTGAGCCTTTGTTATGGAGAGGTGCGGTTTGTGACTCAACCTGTAACAGGGAGACCACCACTAAACATGGTAAAACAGTAATGGTTGTCTGTCAAATAAGATTGGCAAATAAGTGTAGTTAAATCTTTTTTGCATGGTTAATCACATCTTTCCAATGATTACTCAGTTTGTAACCGTCATCACGGTTGAAATTATGTCTGTGTTTGTATATTTGTATGGCTTCGTGTACAAACCTTTGATGGTAGCCAGGAGGTTTGCAGAGAACCTTGGTCTCGGAAAATACAATTTCATGAGAGCCCACCGAGTTGTAGCAATGATCGGCAACGGCCGAAGAATCAGTTCTGCACAAGTCAGATCTGAAACACGGCAGAACTGATTCTTCGGCCGTTGCCGATCATTGCTACAACTCGGTGGGCTCTCATGAAATTGTATTTTCCGAGACCAAGGTTCTCTGCAAACCTCCTGGCTACCATCAAAGGTTTGTACACGAAGCCATACAAATATACAAACACAGACATAATTTCAACCGTGATGACGGTTACAAACTGAGTAATCATTGGAAAGATGTGATTAACCATGCAAAAAAGATTTAACTACACTTATTTGCCAATCTTATTTGACAGACAACCATTACTGTTTTACCATGTTTAGTGGTGGTCTCCCTGTTACAGGTTGAGTCACAAACCGCACCTCTCCATAACAAAGGCTCAGCCTTTGTTAGGCAGTCTGTTCTTAGTCTCAAGCCTCACCTTACCATATTAATAATAAGTATGCGGCCCTTGCACCACCACCTTCTCCAACCATTATATAAACGCAGTGGTAACTCCTGCAATCTCTCATTTACTTGATACAGCTGTCGTGGCTATGACGGTACCACCTGAAGACGGAAGCTTGTGTTGCCTCCGAAACGTCGTGATATTTATTTTATTTTACTTTTTAATGTTTTTTACCTACCTGACTTTACCGAAAAAACCTAAGAATACTTCACGTGGTCTCAAAGTGCACATAGCCTGGCACAAGCGTCGTGGTGACGTCACCGCCACTTCGTGGCGAATGGCGGTTGTTGGTGATGGTCGTGGTTAGGATTATTATGAATGTCGTAGTGGTGATAATGGTGAATGGTGGTAGCAGTGGTCGTGATGAAGATGGTCGTGGTGATGAAAGTGGTGGTGTTGATGATGATTACACTATGTAACACTATTTTGGTCCCTGGGTAGTAAGGGTTAATTAGTAATTGCTTATGCCTAAAAAGTGTAGAAAATAGTTATTATTCCACACAAATTTAGCTTTTGTGACCAGATTTATAAGTGAGTAGCTTTTCGAGATTGTTCCTCCCCACAGAAAACTCGGTTCGCTGTGGTAGTGCACCTTGGTGTCTAAATCTTTTGTAGTAATTTTTGCATTACTTTAGTATAAATACAAGTTAATCTTGATTCATTTGTTGATTTTTTCTGACGTCATGTGAACGACAAGACACAAATTAGCCCGTTTTCTCATTTAAAATATGTAATTTGCAAAATATCACTGTCCTGGTCACTAAAAAAAACGTTTGTGGGGAATAATAGCCATTTTCTGTACTTTTGAGGCATATACAATTAGGAAATAACACTTACTACTCAGGAATAAACATTTTTTTGTTACACAGTGTTATGAATGTGGTATTTGTGATGATGATGGTGGTGGTCGTGATGAAGGTGATGGTGATGATGTTGAAGGTGGTGGCGATTGTAATGATGACCGTATTAAGGTTGTAGTGGTCGTGATTATAATAATAATTGTGGTAATTTTTATGATGATTGTGATGATTGTGATGATTACGAAGGTGGTGATTGTGGTGGCGGTGGCAGTGTTGGTTGTGATGATGATGAAGGTGGTGGTGATTATGAGTATCGTTTTAAGATAGTGGTGGTGGTGATTATAATAATGATAATCGTGGTAATTTTGATGATGGAGATGATGATGATGTATGTCATCGCGATTGTGGTGATGATTCTGTTAATACTCACCCGCCTTGGGGTAAGTTGATATCAAGAGGTCTCCGGGCCTAGCTTTAAACGACTCCACCAGGCTCCAGTCCCTCGCTATGAAGTCCAGCATGGAGACTCCATGCACCGGCTCTAGTTTGGGCCTCTCCATCCCTGCAACACAGCAAGTAGGGTGCTGGGAGAGATGGGAGCAGATGAGGAGGAAAGAAAGCCGTTGGTTGAGTCGTCTGCCCAGATATTGATCCGGAGGACTTCGTTGGGGGACAGCACAGGAAACCTGGGTTCGAGTCAGAGTTTCGTTTACATTGGTGCTCATCAGTGATATTCTGCCATGCTACACACTGCCAATGAAAGCCCCTTGTGCTGCACACAGTCCTCAACTTACGAACACCCAACTTACAAACACCTGCACTTACGTACCAGCTTTCTTTTATTATATGTTTTACATTCACTTACAACGCGCACTTCCAGTTGAAATCTGGGCATGCTTGCCTGCACACTTGTTGAGTGTGTTTGTGTGAAGGTGAGTGTGTGCCCAGCCACCGCATGCCGAAACAGCTTTTGTTCGGCTGGATCGAGGGGGCTGAACGGGCGCGGCACGGGCTAGAGAAGAGATGGAGTGATGTGGTACAGGAGGACATGGAGCTGAGTGGACTTGCCGATGACCGGTACCAGTGGTGTCAAGATCGGCCTCTGTGGAGGAGGCTCGTGAAGGACGCTACTGGGCAGTTGGAGGCAGTCGCCCTCCAACAACAACGGAGGGCGGAGGAGCGACGCTCACAACAACGAGCGGAGCGCCGGGTGGCTAAAGCACAGCAAGTTGGTACAGTAGGGGGCACAGGTGGTGCATCAGCCAGTCATCTCGGTCATCTCGGTCAGTCGACCCGTGGCACCTGCTGGGTCTGCCCGTGACCTCCTGCCAGCGGGCATTCGACACTTCACGTGGCCTCAAGGTGCACATGGCCTGGCACAAGCGTCGTGGTGACGTCACCGCCACTTAGTAGCGAATGGCGGTTGTTGTTGTATGGGGGAGTGGTAGTGCAGCGGTTCAATTTATGCTCATGGTCAAAACTAATGACAGTCATCTTAAGCGGTCCTGGTGCCTCCACCTCAAATGATTAAATGGTGCGGTGTGCAAAAAAAATCTCAACTGGGGAGACAACAGCGGCCGTACGTGGTGCTGGCCACAAGCCTCCTCACGTGCTGTTACCGCCATTTCCCACGCGCGCGAATCAGCAGCAGCGAGGTCGTCTCTTCGTGGCTCCAACATGCCGACCTCTATCACCGGCTATCCCAGCTCCATCTCAGCAGCCAGTGCTGCCGCAGTGGCCAACAAGCTGGCATGACGGTTGCCACGCGATCGGCGCGCTTTCTCAGATGATAGCGGTGGTGCGAGTACGGGATCCTCGCGCTTATCCGCTGGCCGATCTCCCCTGCACTCAACCCCTGGGGCTGTCTGAGGAATCACCTTTTCATCGTCCTCCTCCATCAGAAGACGCCCTGGTGAGTTGTCTTCGTCTTGTAAACATTTTACCTACGCTAAGGCGGTAGCTTTGCTATTATTTTTCACTTCTGAAGCCAGATATAGTGGTTTCCACGGAGGCACACACTTGAACTTGGAGGATATATGTTTATTACTACACCCCAACAGGGTACTACATAGCACATAACGATATAGGTGGTAACTACCACAGTTAACTCAGACCCCAACGGGATAACTACTCATCGGAGTCAGGTCCGTAAAGTACTGCCTGACTCACGATGCCAAACATGATGACTGAAAACTGAAGGGCGAGGAGACGTAGCACCAAGGGTTGTTTCCTGAAGACAGCCCGAATTGGCTCTCGGGACCTCCCTTATATGCCCCTTAGCGTAGCCCGGCTCCACCCCTGGCCACGCCCCCTTCTGGATCCTTCTAGAAGGCTCTGGGCCACATGTCACATGTCCCTCTCGCTACCCTCACATGGTCACGTGCCCTTTCAGGTTCACCCAGACTGTCACGTCTTCACTTGCCCTCTCTCTGACCGTCACCAGAGAGAGACTCAACAATGCAAAGTTCCACCCTTTCCTCAGTAGCTGGCGCTAGATGCCGTAGTGGCTCAATATATGCCACTACAGATATGTCAATGTCAACACGGAGGAAGACGTCGGACGATGAAGACGGCGGGGAGGTGATTCCCCAGACAGCCCTGGGGACCGGGAGCCCGGAGACAATTCTCGTGGAAGTGCTCCCTGCGGTGCAGCGTGAAAAAAACTGTACCTCGACGCTGCGGTCGCCGAGAGGGGGACACTGGATCAGGAGCATGTGCCTCACGGACCTGTTGTCTGCCGCGGCGGCGCTTGTGGCTTAAATCGAAATGGAGAAGCCGGATGAAGAAGCGCCAGGGCAAGAGAGATGTGAAGACAGTCCCGCCGCCGCCGCCATTTCGCGAGCGCGGGAAGCGACGGAGCCGCAGCCCGCGCGGGTGGTCGCCATTTTGTCGGCGGGGCGGGAAAACGCTCCCGCCAAATTTGACAGCCCGCCAACTTCACGCTCCGAGGTGCCCACCCTGAGGAAGAAGCTGCACTTCGTGAGGGAGTTCACGGCCACTGGGAGTGATTGGGCGACCTTCCAAAGGCAAGTCGTGGCACATCACACACCCGGTCTACATAGTCACTTCAGGAATCTCCATCGCAGACCATGTCGGGTTCGCGAGTTGCTGGGGATAATGATGTCGCGGCGCGTGAGATGCAGGGTTTTGAGGGTGCCGGTTGGCCGTGGTGTCGGGGGCAGGGGACAGCGCTGGCGCATCAGGTTGTAGCAGCGGCAGTGGGATCGTCCACTGTTGTAGGGACGATGCAAGGTGTTGAAGTCCGGGAACTGATAGATACCGGCACATCCGCCGCCCTGATCTTTGAGTTGATTTATAGGTCGTTGCCACCGAAGTTGGCCTGTTTGGGATCTGTTGATAGTTCTTGTGTCGCCGTTAATGGCGGGTGTTTTGATATTGTTGGCCAAATTTAAGCGGTGGTCCGGATTGGTGATATTGAGTTGACGGGACCAGTGTTGGTTCAAAGTCACTGCCTGTGCCTTGTCTGTTGGGGACTCATTTTTTAAGAAAATGTCCCTTAAAATACTAATTAACCAGGGTTGTTTTGAACTGCCATCGGGGCATCGGTTGGCGTTTTTGTTGGCCCTGACTCGGTTGCGTATGGCGAATGCTACGGTGTGGTGTTAAGTGTAGAATAAACGTTGTTGCCTCTTAATAGTGTCTCTGAAATGATTCACTACACTAGTAAAGCACACTGGTGTGTTGGAGAGCCAAGCCACAACATTTACAATCTGAGTACGACGTTTCGCCAGTAATTACAACTGGCTTCATCAGGCGACAGTCAGATTTGTGGAGAAGTCCACCTGTTTCGTTCCTTATATAGAGGCATAGATGTGATGATCACACTTCTGCGCTCTTGCGCAAATTTGGGGGGGGGGAATTAATGAGCCAATGTACATTATGCATTTGCATTATGAGAACTTTTTGATCCTGTCCTTCCTATACATTATGTGTATTAAAATAGCCGTACCAACGGTAATCCCTATTGAAGTATGGTGGCCTTTATAGGAATGCATTTATACGATGTATTATTTGATGATTCGCTTCCACATAGCACTGAGTCTGTAGCTATCCGAATGGTTTAAATTATTTTTATTTATTTCAATTATGATATTGGTCGCAAAAGCCTACGTGTTAAACTGACTCACCTCTATGGGGAGGATACTTTTCTTCAAACTAGAAAGTAGGAGAAACTTCAAATTAAGCGGATGAAGTTGTTGTCTTCACTGGTGTTCCTCAAAAGATGCAGAGATTCAAAGGTAATACCACACGCAGTTAAATAAACTCATCAAATTGTCACTTAAAGATAATCAAATACTACATGAAGCTAGTGAATTGTTGCTAAAAGAGAGAATACAGCACAATATAAGTGAATTAAGTTACATTTCGAAATCACTAATGTCCTTACACGTAAAAATTAGTAAGAGTGTCTACAGATTACTGAAATATAATTGACACAATGACACAGCAATCAGCTGATATGAACATGACTAACGTTGAATTATCCAGCGATATGGTTTCAGTCCTGTCTAAAGGTCTTAACTTTGCTGTTGCCCCACGTACAATCCCTGTCGATGAGATAATTGCTGAAGTGAAATTAGCAGTTAGACATCTCCCCCATAATCAAGCTGAGATGACTAGGCATGAGGTTGCCAAAAAATTTGAGAACAGAAAATTGCCAAAAACAAATATTAACTTCAATGAAGCAAAAGCCTTAAGATAATTGAGAGCAAATAAAGATATCCAAATTATTGCTGCTGATAATGGCCGATCGACTGTTGTGATGATAATAAAATCAAAGATTTACTCGATCAAGGTACCTATCTTAAAATTAAACGAGACCCAACCAGCACCTTGGAACGTAAAACAACGGCAATCATTAATTCCCAAGGAAGAGCAATACCTTATCAAACCAAGGGCATCAAAACCACCAAGACTTTATGGGCTACCAAAAATTAACAAACCTGATGTCGTATAGTGCAATAGGCTCTGCCACATACAAATTTTCACAATACGTAATGAAACAAATACAGCCCTACATCGGTAGGACCTCTTCGTTCATCAAGAACTCTAAACATCTCTTAAATATAATTAAAGATATTAAGCTTAACCCTAATGATATTCTCTTAAGTTTTTATGTGACTTCTCTGTTCACGAGGGTTCCGGGCAACGAGTCAATTAAATTACTCGACGCTCTGGTAACGAACAAAGGTTTGGCCAGAGATATCCCAAGACGAGCTGAACACTGTCTAAAGAACACCTGCTTCTTGTGGAAAGGTGACTTCTATAAACAAAAGGAAGGAGCAGCAATGGGCTCTCCATTGTCTCCAGTGATAGCGAATTTGTACATGGAAGATTTTGAAACAAACGCAATAGCTTCAAGCACACTATAACCCTCTGATTTGTTTAGATATGTGGATGACACATTGGTGGCCTGGCCACACGGCAAAGATACACTTAAATAATTTCGAAATCATCTCAACTCGCAAAACCCATCCATCCAGTTCACCATGGAAGTGGAAGCTGACAGAACTCTACCATTTCTGGATATTCTGCTCGGACGGGATAGAAATGGTAAAAAAACACAGTGCTTCCCGAAAGAAAACACATACTTACACCTATCTGAATGCAGTCACACCATCACCCCGCACAGAAATCTTCTCTTATCAAGACGCTCATTCATCGAGCTAAGAAAGTGTCAGATGGTGACAGTCTGAGAAATGAAATTAAACATGTTAAAGAAGCACTGCAAATGCACGGTTACAATGATGCACACATCAACAGGGCATTGAATGTCAAAACCAAATCAAATAACACGAGCATTGAAACTGCCCAAGTAATTAAAACGATCAAAATACCGTACATTGCGGGAGTGACTGATAAACTAGCCAGATGTTTGGAAAAACAAAATATCCGAATAAAATACAGAAATAAATACCTGGTACAAAGATGTATTACCGAAGCTATGAACAGAAGGTGCGTACAGGATTAACTTCAATTCTATGTTGGGCGAACAGGACGAATGATCAGCACGACACTAAAATAACATCAGAGAAATATTAAATACTCCCAAATACAACTGTCAGAACATGCGTGCCAACAAGGACATTCAATTGATTTTGATAACGTTAAAGTTCTGTGCAAAACTAGCTACTACTGGCCAAAATAATTAGAAAATGTATCGCAATTGAAGGAATTTTTTTTTTAACCGTTCGGATAGCTACCGACTTAGTGCTCTGTGGAAGCTAATCATTAAATAATACATTGGTTAAATGCATGCCTATACAGGCCACCATACTTCAATAGGGATTACCGTTGGTACGGCTATTTTAATACACACACTGGGCAGGAAGGACAAGATCGCATAATTTACGTTGCATAATTTACGTTGACTCATTAACCCCCCCCCCTCCCCACTTTGCACAAGAGTGCAGAAGTAGTGGTCACCACATCTACGCCTCTATATAAGGAACTAATCAGGTGGACTTCTCCACAAATCTGGCTGTCAC
This sequence comes from Lampetra planeri, assembly GCF_965212315.1. Taxonomy (NCBI): domain Eukaryota; kingdom Metazoa; phylum Chordata; class Hyperoartia; order Petromyzontiformes; family Petromyzontidae; genus Lampetra; species Lampetra planeri. The sequence continues at coordinate 141,392 of NC_136161.1, forward strand.
CTGAGGAAGCTAGTTGTAATTACTGGCGAAACGTCGTACTGAGATTGTAAATGTTGTGGCTTGGCTCTCCAACACACCGGTGTGCTGTACTGGTGACGAATTGGCACGTTCTGTTTACTTGACAATCCTTACTAGTGGGCTGTGTCGGGATGTTGACAAGTTATAACGACACATTTATATATTTACGCGATCTAACCCCCAAAAACACTCTATTATGCATGATATTGGTCATGAAAGCAGACGTGTAAAACTTTATGGTTCTCTGTGCGAGTCTGTGTGTCTCTGTGTGAGTCTATGGTTATCTGTGCGATTCTGTGGGTCTCTGTGTGAGTCATGGGTCTCTGTGGTGAGTCGATGCGTCTCTGTGTGAGTCTGTGGGTCTCTGTGTGAGTCTGTGGGTCTCTGTGGTGAGACAATGGGTCTCTGTGAGTCTATGGGTATCTTTATGAGTCCAAACGTATGAACCACCGGACACGGATGAACACATGAACACTTTTGAGCATTTGAATGCAGATGAACACCTGGACACGCATGAACCACCTAAACCCGGATGAACAATTGACACGGATGAACACCCGACACGCATGAACATCTGAACAAGAATGAACCACCTTAACGCAGACGACGAACCAACCCCCACGCTTGAGATCCCACAGCCTCCGACTTGCGGCTCAACGGTGGCGCGATGCGATGCCAAACTCCCCCTGACGCCGGCAAACTGAGAGCCCAGAGCGGATGGGGACCTCGCCTACGCGACACAGGCCACGGTGCCTCACAGCTCAGGGGTTGTGTGGGGCTGTGGGTGAACTCCCGTTTGAATTGCTGCTTAAGAATCAGAGTGGAAGGTGCAGGCGGTGTGGGGTGGCTGTGACTTCGCGCTGTGCTGACTGAGTACACTGCGTCCCCACTCAGACCCACTCTGACCCACTCACACACAAAGGCAGAGATCCCCCGTATAGCCTGCAACAGGCCGTTGGGGTAAGTGCTGTTAGCGAGGATCACCTTTACTTCTAGATTTGAAGCCTTTCGTGACTGCAAGGATTCATATTCTTAGGTTTTTTCGGTAAAGTCACGTAGGTAAAATTACAATTAAAATTAATAAAAGTAAAATAATAAAATAAAATAAAAAATAATTTTATTTTATTTGTATATTATTTTACTTTTATTAATTTTCATTTTTTACCTACGTGACTTTACCAAAAAAACCTAAGAATATGAATCACCTTTACTGATACACAAAAGCGAAGATCTCCATATAGCCTTCAATAGACAGTTGCGGAAAGTGATGTTAGTAACGAGAAGAAGCACCTATGAAAATCGGCATTGTGGCACACGAAGGGGTGGGTGGTCAGCAACCACGCCCGGCCGCCTTTGTCTCCCCAGTAGTGATGTTTACTACACAGCACGCCAGTTACTCATTTGAGGCTGAGTAGACCTAGGGGAGGAGGTGTTAGTGGCCCTGAGTGGGAATCGAACTCGAATTGTAGTGGGGTTTGTAACGCAGCGTAGCGCTAACCGCTGCACCACCGCTCCCCATTTCCACACTTTTCAACACCACCATCACGTGACCTGCTATTCAGAGACTCAACTTGGATGAACCCATTCACACTGCGAGGGGTATAGAGATGGGGGGGGGGTTATCGATTTTAACAACCCTACATTGAACCCAGAATCTCGGCGCTGACTACTAAGTGGGTGACCCGGTGGCTAGGAGACGTTAACTACCTCGCCTGGTTTACAGCAAGTTGTGGGTTTCAATCACGACCTTGATATCGCGGTGGCTAGGAGACGTTAACTACTGCGCCTGGTATGCAGGAGGTCGTGGCTCCCATCCTGACCCTGACGACGCAGTGGCTGGGAGACGTTAACAACCCTCGCATGCTAAACAGAGAATCCTGAGTTCGATCCCGATCTTGTAGCCGTCTGCTGATTATTTGGAGTTTGCGTGTCTCTCTTTCTTACGTGGTTGCGTGGATTTTTTTCATGGTCCTGCAGTTTTTCGCTCCACAATTCAGAATGAACATCACGGCATTTAGAATATTTGGCTGATTTAAAATTCCATGCGACTGTAATATAGTAATTACGGCGGGAGACCACTTGACGGGTAGCACACTTGTATTAACATTTACTTTAGCCACAACGACACGTGTAGCCAACTACAGCCTAAGCTACGCGTTCCATCCGGCTACACACAGGCGGGCTCTCCGGCCCCGTAGCTTCCAGGGGAACTCCCAGACCCACCCCGGCTGGGGTATGGGTCCCGACCACTGGGTCCCACAGCCGGCCCTCACACGGACGTCCGGCCGCGGGTCCCACGGTCTCGCCTCTGAACCACACAGGGTCCCGGCCCTTACAAGGACATCGGGGCTAGGGGTCGCAGGGCCCTATCTCTTCCTCCTCCTCTTCTGTCTTCACTGGTTACCAACTCCCCGAGTGCTGCTGTGCATCGCCCTAAATAGTCCTCCGCTCCAGGGGGCGGGGCCTATGCGGACCTCGGTGTGGACATCTGCCTGCAGACCGCGATGTAGCCACACCCGACCCGCTCTCACACGATCCCCCCCCTTGTCAGCACGCACCGCCACTACACCACGCGATGTAGCCACGCCCGACGCGCTCTCACACGATCCCCCCCTGTCAGTGCGTACCGCCACTACACGACGATGAAAAGCCAACGTCGTTGAGCTATCATCTGTGATGGCCAGGTCACTTCTGAAGACACATTCCTGCGGAGAGAGCTGGTAGGAACGTTGGGTTGCTCGGGCAATGACCAGGGTCAACGGCGGCGTGGTGTATTCCGCAAATATGCCCGACTGTGAGGGCGGGCACAAGCCGGCGTGAGTAGGTTTAACGTTGAGTTTTATAAGGGCACCACGGGGTGAGCAGCCCCTCCCCACCCAGCCCCACCCCTCCCACCCCCCACCCAGCCCCAACCTCCCCACCCAGCCCCTCCCCACCTTCCCCACCCAGCCCCTCCCCACCCTCCCCACCCAGCCCCTCCCCACCCTCCCCTCCCCACCCTCACCACCCTCCCCACCCAGCCCCTCCCCACCCAGCCCCACCCTCCCCACGCAGCCCCTGCCCAACCCTCCCCACCCAGCCCCTCCCTCCCCACCCAGCCCCTCCCCACCCTCCCCTCTCCACCCAGCCCCACCCCTCCCATTTTTGGATGCACGACGGACGGACGGACACAATAATCCCCTGTGGGCTGGTGGAACCAGGAGGTTCCTACCAGTAAAACAGAGCTACTATTTGGCTCAGCGGGGCATTTCCTAAAATAAAAAGAGTTTATTTCTGAGTGAACTACCGTGTTCTTGCTTTAAAAGAATGAGAGTGGGCTGGAGAGCTGTTTAAAAGGTAGGGAGGGTTGAAGTGTGTGTATGTGTGTGTATGTGTGTGTGTGTGGAATGTTCGAACGCTCACTGCGGAGGAGAGGCTGCCACTCCTCTGTCGGGAGCTGGACCGGTACGCCTGGATCTCTGTGGCATTCAGGAGGTCCGGTGGACTGGTTCTGGATCCTGCCACCATGAGGGGTGGACAGTCCTCTACTCGGGGCAGGAGACTGCCAAAAAACAGGGTGTGGCTCTTCTTCTGAACAAAAGAATGAAGGGGGCGTGGGAGCGTGGCGGTGAGGTGTGGGAAGCTGTAAGCCCCAGGATACTTTGGGCTCGCCTTCCCATCAATCAGAGGCGAGGAATGGTGGTCGTGGTTACTTATGCCCCCACCGAAGACGAGCATCCGTGGAGGGATGCAGGCAAAGCCGATGAGTCAGACGCTTTCTATGACCTCCTGTCACAGGTGCTGGCTAAAGTGGCCACTCGGGACAGAGTCATCTTGTTGGGTGACTTCAATGCCCGAGTTGGTCATGATGCTGACACCTGGTCTGGAGTGATTGGAAGGCATGGGCCAGATCAGCTCAATAATAACGGTAGGAGGCTGCTAGATTTTTGTGCAGCCCATGGGCTTGTAATTACCAACACGCTCTTCCGGCATCGGCGCATCCACACAACATCATGGATACATGCCGGGTCCAAGCAAGAACATCTGCTGGACTACATAGTGATGGACCAGCGGATGCGAGCCCATGTCCTTGACACCAGGACCTACCGTGGAGCTGATCTGCCCTCTGACCATCGACTAGTCATCTGTAAGATGCGCCTGCCATTCTTCCACTCCGGTGGTGGGTGTATACCCAGGATCCCATTCCAACCAAAAGTGGCCTGGTCTCAGTTAGCTGATGAAAGTTGCAAGCGAGAATTTCATCATCGCTTGCAGCTGGGGTTGGCATCGTCCCCCACTCCACCTGATGTCGAGGGTAAATGGGCGAGGTTTAAGACTGTGACTCATGCAGCTGCAATGGCTGCTTTGGGTACGCGGTCCAGACCTCCCCAGAAACCCTGGCTGACAGAGGAGGTGTTCAGGTTAATTGAGAAAAAGCGACAGGCCCACTCTCATCGCCTACAGCATCCCACGTCAGAGAATGAGGAGGTTTACCGCAGCCTTCGCTCGGAGGTTCGGAGAGCCGTAAAGCGCTGTAAGGATGGGTGGTGGTCGCGGGTTGCTGAGGAGATGGAGTCTGCCTCAGTGGCCCGCGATCACAAATCACTATTTAACTCCATCAAAAAAGTAACCTGCAGCGCCACACCTATTATCATCATTAGAGGAAAAAACGGTGATCCAATCTCCGACCCCCAGGAACAGGTTTGCAGATTTGCTGAGCATTTCTGTGAGGTCCTGGGGGAGGGAAAATCTCTCAGCCAGGAAAACATCATGGCACAAAGTGGGGATAACCCTGCTGAGGCTGCGGTGCCTCAAATATTGGAAGGGGTCACCCCCTGTGAGTGGCTGGCTGAGGTGCCAGCTGTTGAGGAAGTACTGAGGGCGATCCGGAGTCTGAGACCAGGGAAGGCACCGGGCAGAGATGATCTCCCAAGCGAAATGCTGAGGGAGGGTGGCGTTTGTGCACAGACTGCCCTATATGACATCATTTTCAACAGTCTGGACCACTGGACGGGTTCCGCAGGACTGGAAGGATGCCCTGGTGGCCCCCCTCTTTAAGAAGGGGGACCGTACCGACTGTAACAACTACAGGGGCATCTCACTCCTCAGTGTGCCGGGTAAGGTCCTGGCAAGGATTATTCAACATCGCCTTGCTAGGCACGCTGAGGAGAGGCTTGCGGAGCCCCAATGCGGTTTCAGGAAAGGGCGGTCCTGCACAGATGCCATATTTTCTGTCCGTCTGCTACAGCAGAGGTGTAGGGAATTCCAAAAAGACCTACATCTCTGCTTTATTGACCTGGTCAAGGCCTATGATACCATCAGTAGGACTGGGCTCTGGGTTGTTCTTCGTGCTTTCAGAGTCCCTGACCCTCTGCTCACGATCATTAAGGACCTTCATGATGATGAGCGGGCCCGGGTAAAACTACGTGGCTGGGAGTCGGAGCCTTTCCCTGTACACCTTGGGGTGCGACAGGGATGTCCTCTGGCTCCCACATTATTTAACATCTATTTCGACTGCGTAGTTCGTAAAGCCTTCAATAGCTGTACCGGGGGAATTTCCATTTTGTACAGATATAATGGGAGGCTGATCGACGCCCGGGTGCGATCAAGGGATGGCTCCCTATTGGTCAACCACGTTATGTATGCCGATGATTTGGTAATAGCTGCTCATTCAGAAGAGGAGTTGGAGACGCTGCTGCTGAGACTGGAGCGTGTCACTAAGAGGTGAGGCCTTACCATCAGCCCCACCAAAACTAAGCACCTGCCTGGGTATTTTGTACCATCGGACACTCCACCCCCACAACTCCCAATTGGTGATGGGGCAGTTGTGGAGAGAGTGGAGAGTTTCCCATACCTGGGCAGTGTGCTTATGACCGGCTCCAGTTTATCAGCAGAGGTCTCACTCCGAATCAGTCGAGCGGCAATATCTTTTCATCGGTTGCGTAACGCTGTGTGGAAGCTACCTGGTCTGTCGCTCCGCACGAAGATTCAGGTCTTCTCGGCCACGGTCATTCCCTCCCTTCTCTACGCTTGCGAAACGTGGACCCCCCTAGTGGAGCATCTTCGCCGGTTGGAAACATTTAGGCTGGCCTGCCTACGATCCATCCTGGGTTTAACCAGGCTGGATTGTGTGAGGAGCTCACAAGTCCTTGAAAGATCTGGGCAAAGTCCCATCAGTGAGCTTCTCCGGCAGGCAAGGCTGCGTTGGCTGGGTCATGTAGCCCGCATGCCCAGCCACCGCATGCCTAAACAGCTTTTGTTCGGCCGGATCGAGGGGGCTAAACGGGCGCGGCACGGGCTAGAGAAGAGATGGAGTGATGTGGTACAGGAGGACGTGGAGCTGAGTGGACTTGCCGATGACTGGTACCAGCGGTGTCAAGATCGGCCTCAGTGGAGGAGGCTCGTGAAGGACGCTACTGGGCAGTTGGAGGCAGTCGCCCTCCAGCAACAACGGGGGGCGGAGGAGCAACGCTCACAACAACGAGCGGAGCGTCGGGTGGCTAAAGCACAGCAAGTTGGTACAGTAGGGGGCACAGGTGGTGCATCAGCCAGTCATCTCGGTCATCTCGGTCAGTCGACCCGTGGCACCTGGGTCTGCCCCGTGACCTCCTGCCAGCGGGCGTTCGACACTTCACGTGGCCTCAAGGTGCACATGGCCTGGCACAAGCGTCGTGGTGACGTCACCGCCACTTAGTGGCGAATGGCGGTTGTTGTTGTTGTGTATGTGTAGCGGTTAGCGCGCTGCACTATGGACCTGGCGACCCGGGTTCGGTTCCCGCTCACGGCAAACACCAGTGACGATTATCTGAACCGGTCCTGGGCCTCCCCTAGGTCGACTCAGCCAAAAATGAGTACCTGGTGCGGTGTGTAAACATCGCCGCTAGGGAGACAAAGGCGGTCGGGCGTGGTGCTGGCCACCCACCCCCTCGTGTACCGTTCCGGCCTTCATAGGTGCTCGCTAACAGCACTTGCCTCTACAGTCTGTCAAGGCTATACGGGAGATCTTTGTCTTTGTGTGTGTGTATGTGTGTGTGTATGTGTGTGTGTATGTGTGTGTGTATGTGTGTGTATGTGTGAGTGCATTTCCCAGCAAAAACAACCCCCTACCTCCTCGATGGTGCTGGTCTGTAACGCCACTCTCCCTCCCCCCCTTCCTTTCTCTCTCCACCCCCACTCTCCGCTCTCCCTCCCGCTCTCTACACCCTCTCATCTCTCCCTCTCTCCCCCCCTCCTCTATTTGCGCTCTCCCCCCCTCTTTCTCCCCTCCTCTATTTCTCCCCCTCCTCTCTATCTTCTTTTTTCTCCCTTCTCCCTCTCGCTATCCCTCTCCTCCCTCTCTTTTTTTGCGATCAGTGGAAACAAGAAGATGTTCGGTATCGTCGGCACTTTGCTTCGTTCATCACTTCGTAATTATTAAAAAATAACCTTGCTTTATGTAAACCCCCACCTCTCGCTCACTCTCTCGCTCTCTCTAAGTTCTGCACGCAGCCCTTCTCGCAGTCCAACGGCCTCTGACGGGTAGCTCATAACTGCATGCAGAGCTCCCCGTCATCTGCCACCGAGCACACGGCCTCCTCCCTCTTCCCCCCCCCCCCTCTCGGAGGCTCCGGGGGACGGTGGTTGCCTTCCCCCCTCTTCTCCTTCTTCCCAGAGTTGTGCTTTTCCTGCACGCAGCCCCCTGGCCACAGCGAGCTACTGAAGCTCCGAGGCTGCAGGAACGTGCCCCTGAAGAGCGCCCCAAAGAAAGCGCTCTACACGTGGCTGCGTCAAGGCGCTGCATTCCCGGGACCTCGCCGACCTACCGGACACAAAATGGAGAGACAATTTATCCCCCCTCATTGTGGCCGACCCCCAGTGGAAATAAATGTACAAGTCTCCCATAGCCAAACGCTATGGTGACCTCCAGTGAAGATTGGCACACTGGACGTTGCCATCGGCCGTGTAACAGACTTGTGCATTTTCTGCGGTGCCAGGGAGGATCTTCCCCAACTTAATGTTCCGGCTTTTGGGGAACATCTTCAGCATCTGGGGGTGCCCTTTCCAGAGGTGGGACAAAGTCATTGTTATGCAAGTCCAAGTCGAGTCGCAAGTCATCAAATTCATGACTCGAGTCTGACTCGAGTCCAAGTCACATGACTCGAGTCCACACCTCTGGCCCTTTCTACGACAGCAGCTTTGTGTACAGGATGCCTTACCTGGCTAACAAGCGCCATGACCTCGCCAACTTCGTCTGAACTCAAGCAAAGATGGCGGTGTACAGGACGAGAAAAAAGATGCTGCAAGGTGACACTGACGGCTGCTCCGTGCTTCCAGTGTTCAGGGGCCTGCTCAAGGCGCGGCTCCAGCTAGAGCACGCATAGCCCACACATTTCGGTAACATGCGTGTCTTCGTCGAATGCTGGGGGGGGGGGGGGTACGGACAAGTCCTCTGTACCAGCGTGGACGGCACCCTCATGTTCATCTTCTGATGTGCTCGCTCGTCGGCGTGATGTGCGCGATGACCACCACCACCACGTGACTTTTTTGTGTTGTGCGCGGTGAATCCAGTGCCACAGCGCGTGTTTCTATTGTTTTTGTGTTATTTGTCCATAGTGACTGTGTATTTCGTATCGAAATCGCCTCCAGTGCTGTTGCTACTGGTGGCAAAATAAAAGTGATTTAAAAGTCAGTAACCACCATCTCTCTCTCATCCTCTATCTCTCTCCGCCCTCTCTCTCCACCCTCCCCCTCTATCCACCATCTCTCTATCCCCTCTCCACCCTCTCTCTAGAGAGCATTTCTTAACCTCCACCGTCTCCACCTCCTCCTTCTGCTGCTCCTCGTTCCACCACTATGAGCGGTCAGAGCACAGAGCCGCAGAGCAAGGAGTATTCAGAATGCCAAATTATTTTCTGCAAATGGGAATTCTAACGCTAAAGGACTGACGACACAGGGAAGTTCTGCCACTAGTGGATTGGTTACACAGGAAAGTTCTAACGCCAGTGGTTTAACCACACACACCAGGTCTAATGCGAGTGTGATAATTCCACATGTCACCGCCAGTGACAAGAGGGAAGACGTCCGTTCTAACGCAACTGGCTCGGCTGAAAAGCGAGGTTCCAACGCTCACCATGTCTGGGTGGCCAGAAGCAATCTCACCAACGATCTGGGCTCTAACGCCACCAACTCTGTTGAACAGCGGAGTTCTACTGTTGCGCAGGGCAGTTCTAATGCCCTGGGGATAAAATGCGTGCATATGAATGCCATCAGTGTATCTGCACGCAGAAAGTCTAACGCCAGTGGCATCAATTATGACAGTCACAACGTAACACAGGGCAATTCTTACGCCCATAAAAAAGGGTGCTCAAACACCTTTATTGTAACTTGAATAAATGGTGGAATTCTAACGCCAGTGGTTTACCGACATATGCCAAAAATGAAAGACATCCATTCTAACGCAAGTGATCCATCTAAACAGATCAGTTCCAACACCCATAATGAAACGCCACATTGCGTTTCTAACACCAGTGATGGAACTCTGTGTCAATTCGACCGCTGATGACGTAAGGGAACGCATCCATTCAAACGTTATTGGCTCGGTGGGCAAACAGCAGGGAGTCACGTTTACGGTGACTTTCAGACTGCAGTCCACTCACTGGCATTGACTATATATCTTTTGTATTCTCCGCAGGGAATGGAGTCTTTGCTCCGCTGCAAATCCCCTCTCACCACTCTCCCATTGACATATTTCGTTGCTTCCTCTTAGTACCTTTCACGCGACGGTCAATGGTTTAGTGTTTAGCAGATTGTATAATAATAAATAGTATAAAAGTGTAATGTTTAATATAATGTATAAGGTAATATATAGTATTGTAATTGTATAGTGAATATAAAGCAGTGTGGTATACAGGAGGGTGGGTAGAAAAATACATAGTCTAATATTACAATGTATAGTCTAAGGTATAGGGTGGTATATAGTAATGCAGTATATAATTTAATTTTGGGTTTGTCTATGGCAGTATATAGTACGGGGTAGATCCGTGTGATGTAAGGAAAAAGTTTAGCTGAAGGCATATCATATTTTTTGCAACAAAGAATTGTAATGTATGACTTACTGTTAGTAGCTCAGCTTATTGGAGAGTATATTTAGTATATTGATGATATTGATGTAGTTTATATTTTAGTTTTTTACGTGGTGGTTTGGCTGCTGCAGCTCCTTACTATTAAAATTCCTCCTCTTTATTACTGCTAACCCTACCTCCTCCCTTTGTTGCTGCTAATCCTACATAATGCACGGGCATAATATGACTTTGAGACCTCCCCACCTCCTACACATTCCACAAGTAGTGACTAATCCCATATCTGCATTTCCATAAATATGCTAAATTCCTCTGATGATATGCAAATTCCTTTGTCAAGGCGCCCTTCCTCCCCTAACCCAGCTTAAATGTATGCTACCAAGCATGGTGGTGTTCATTCAGACGCTGTCTTTCCGACAAACCTGTTCTTCACCTGAGGACGGCTGCTTGCGTTGTGGCCGAAACGTCGTGAGAATTGTATTTAATTATGTTTTATTTGTATTATCTTATTATTTCCCTTCTACGTGACTTTACCGAAAGAACCAAGAACATGTTACATATTTAATGAATTGGTGATTGCTGCTCACTCAGAGGAGGAGTTGGATGTGTTGTTGGATCACTGCTGCTGGACCCACCAAAACTAAGCGCGTGTATGGGTCATTTTTTCCATCACATACTCCACCCCCTCAACTCCCCATTGGTGATGGGGCAGTTGTGGAGAGGGTGGAGAGTTTTCCATATCTGGGAAGTGTGGTCATGACCAGCTCTGGTTTGACAGCAGAGGTTGCTCTCCGAATCAGTCAAGTGGCATTATCTTTTCATCGCCTGCGTAACGCTGTGAAGAAACTACCTGTTCACCGGTCAGAAACATTTACGAATCATCCTGTGTTTAACTAGGCTGGATTGTGTGAGGAGCTCACAAATCCTTGAAAATTTTGGACAAAGTCCCATTGGTGATCTCCGGCAGGGAAGCCTGCGTTGGCTGGGTCATGTATCCCGCATGCCCAGCGACTGCATGCCGAAACAGCTTTTATTTGGCCAGATAGAGGGGTTGCAGCACAGGCCAGAGAAGAGATGGAATGATGTGGTACAGGAGGATGTGGAGCTGAGTGGACTTCCCGATGACTGGTACCAGCGGTATCTAGATCAGCCTCTGTGGAGGAGGCTCGAGAAGGACACTACTGGGCAACAAGCGGAGCACCGGGTGGCTATAACACAGCAAGTTGACACAGTAGGGGGGCACAGTTGTTGCAGCGGCCATCTATCTCAGTCGGTCAACCCATGGAACCTGGGTCTATCCCGTGACCTCCTGTCGGCGGGCCTTTGATACATCACGTGGCCTTAACGTGTACAGTGAGGGAAACAAAGTATTTGATCCCCTGCTGATTTTGTACGTTTGCCCACTAACAAAGACATTTTCAGTCTATAATTTTAATGGTAGGTTTATTTGAACAGTGAGAGACAGAATAACAACAACAAAATGCAGAAAAACGCATGTCAAAAATGTTATAAATTGATTTGCATTTTAATGAGGGATATAAGTATTTGACCCCTCTGCAAAACATGACTTAGTACTTGGTGGCAAAACCCTTGTTGGCAATCACAGAGGTCAGACGTTTCTTGTAGTTGGCCACCAGGTTTGCACACATCTCAGGAAGGATTTTGTCCCACTCCTCTTTGCAGATCTTCTCCAAGTCATTAAGGTTTCGAGGCTGACGTTTGGCATCTCAAACCTTCAGCTCCCTCCACAGATTGTCTATGGGATTAAGGTCTGGAGACTGGCTAGGCCACTCCAGGACCTTAATGTGCTTCTTCTTGAGCCACTCCTCTGTTGCCTTGGCCGTGTGTTGGGTCATTGTCATGCTGGAATACCCATCCACGACCCATTTTCAATGCCCTGGCTGAGGGAAGAAGGTTCTCACCCAAGATTTGACGGTACATGGCCCCGTCCATCGTCCCTTTGATGCGGTGAAGTTGTCCTGTCCCCTTAGCAGAAAAACACCCTCAAAGCATAATGTTTCCACCTCCATGTTTGACGGTGGGGATGGTGTTCTTGGGGTCATAGGCAGCATTGCTCCTCCAAACACGGCGAATTGAGTTGATGCCAAAGAGCTCCATTTTGGTCTCATCTGACCACAACACTTTCACTCAGTTGTCCTCTGAATCATTCAGATGTTCATTGGCAAACTTCAGACGGGCATGTATATGTGCTTTCTTGAGCAGGGGGACCTTGTGGGCGCTGCAGGATTTCAGTCCGTCACGGCGTAGTGTGTTACCAACTGTTTTCTTGGTGACTATGGTCCCAGCTGCCTTGAAATAATTGACAAGATCCTTCCGTGTAGTTCTGGGCTGATTCCTCACCGTTCTCATGATCATTGCAACTCCACGAGGTGAGATCTTGCATGGAGCCCCAGGCCGAGGGAGATTGACAGTTCTTGTGTTTCTTCCATTTGCGAATAATCGCACCAACTGTTGTCACCTTCTCACCAAGCTGCTTGGCGATGGTCTTGTAGCCCATTCCAGCCTTGTGCAGGTCTACAATCTTGTGCCTGACATCATTGGAGAGCTCTTTGGTCTTGGCCATGGTGGAGAGTTTGGAATCTGATTGATTGATTGCTTCTGTGAACAGGTCTTTTATACAGGTAACAAGCTGAGATTAGGAGCATTTCCTTTAAGAGTGTGCTCATAATCTCAGCTCGTTACCTGTATAAAAGACACCTGGGAGCCAGAAATCTTTCTGATTGAGAGGGGGTCAAATACTTATTTCCCTCATTAAAATGCAATCAATTTATAACATTTTTGAGATGCGTTTTTCCGGATTTTTGTTGTTGTTATTCTGTCTCTCACTGTTAAAATAGACCTACCATTAAAATTATAGACTGATCATTTCTTTGTCAGTGGGCAAAACGTACAAAATCAGCAGGGGATCAAATACTTTTTTCCCTCACTGTATATAGCCTGGCACTTAGTGGCAAATGGCGGTTGTTGTTGTTGAAGGTCGCACTTGTTACGCACGCACAAAGTACTTGCCACAAATAAACCACAACACCTTGCTAATCTCGTCAAGGAGCATAAATCATTAAGCAAACTCTGGATATCCTTGCATAAGCAGCGGCTTTTGGCTAGTTATCGAACAAAGGTGGTCACTGCACCGAGCGTTTTCAGATGCACTCCTGACCGTCTAGAAACATATTCCTTCCGATATTAGGAAGACATTTGAGCTATGCACTTAAATAATCTAGATTGACAAACTCATCTATTTATAACATCTTTTTGTGTTTAGTTTGTTGTCATTTGCCCCGCACCTTCGATAAGCACAGTTGTTTACGCACGGTGCAACAAAAGTTCAACGTTCACAAAGACGCATAGACTCACACCAATGTGCATATTCTCACGCAGAGATCCATAGAATCAAATGGAATCCCATAAAATCGAACAGAAACCCATAGACCTACATAAAGACCCATAAAGTTACACAACAGAACCATAGACTCACACAGAGACCCATAGACTCACACAGAGACCAATATACTCATGCAGAGGGATCCATGAGCCTCCCATTGTATCTATACCAGGTAAAAATTCCACCAGTACGTACATGAAAATTATGTTGATGATGGTAGTGTTAATGTTAGTGATAGTAAAGATGATGATGGTAGGAGTGGTAGTGATATTGTAGTGGTGACGATGTTTTGATGATGATGGTGTTGGCAGTAGTAGTGGGGAGCGGTAGTGCAGTGGTTTGCATGCTGCACTACGAACCTTGCGAACTGATTTTGATTCCTGCTCATGGAAAACAACATTATCTGAACCGGTTATGGGCCTCCCCTTTGTCGACTCAGCCCAAAATGAGTATCTGGTGCAATGTGTTAACATCGCCACTGGGGAGACAAAAGCAGCCGGGCGTGGTGCTTGCCACCCACCCCCTCGTGTGCTGTTCCGGCCTTCATCGGTGCGACTCGCTAATGGTACTTTCCCCAACATTCTTTCAAGGCGATATGGAGGATCTTTGTATTTGTCTTTGTGGGCAGTAGTCTTAGTCATCATCACGTTTGATGATTTGCGTCTCACTCAGTCTTTTTGACTAAAAGCACTACTTCGTTGAATATTTGTATCGCTAATTTCGCGGTTGGTGGTACATATTAATTAACCCTTAAAACGCAACTTTTGTAGCCACGCACAACTTAATAGTGATTATCACCTTCTTGGTTCTTTCGGTAAAGTCACGTAGAAGGGAAATAATAAAATAATAAAAATAAAACATAATAAAATAACTCTTAAATCGAAAAGTGATTATCACGTTTATAAATTTATATTATTTGTACGTTCCAAACTGGTGATTTGATTATGACTAATAAAGCTTTTTATAAGAACAATTCAGATTTCGTGACTGAATTTGACATCACTATGCGATGACTTTTCACTCAATCAGCTTTTATGCTTCACCACCAGATAGTGAACTCGTGCTATCCTTTAATTCTAGATTTGAAGCTTTCGTGACTGCAAGGAATCATATTCTTAGGTTTTTTCGGTAAAGTCACGTAGGTAAAACATCAAAATTAATGAAAATAAAATAAAACAAAAATCACGACGTTTCGGAGGCAACACAAGTCTCCGTCATCAGGTGGGACCGTCACAGCCAGATTAGCTGCATCAAGTGAGGCAATGATTCAAGATGTAATCCCTTATAAGCAAGTTTGGAGGGGGGAGGAGAGGGGGGGGAGCTCATCAGAATGTGGTAGCCAATGAATGGAACGTATCGGGAGGGAGGGGGGCGGGAGGGGGAGGGCCAAAAAAATGGGCGACGGCTTGGACGCGGTTGCTGCACACGCCAACACAATGGACAGAGAGGGGGAGGGTAGGTCTGATACACATGATAGAACAAAGGGACGAAAATGCCCATGTTTATACCAATGCTGGCTGAACAATGAAGAGAGTACTGTTAAAAATAACTGGGGATGTTAACACTCGGTAAAGTAAAGTAAAATAGTGCCTGTCAGATAAGATGGTCCAAAAAAGTGTAATTAAGTCTTTTTTGCGTGGTTGATAACATCTTTCCAATGATTACTCAGTTTGTACCCATCATCAAGGTTGAAATTATGTCTGTGTTTGTATATTTGTATGGCTTCGTGTACAAACCTTTGATGGTAGCCGGGAGGTTTGCAGAGAACCTTGGTCTCGGAAAAGACAATTTCATGAGAGCCCACCGAGTTGTAGCAATGATCGGCAACGGCAGAAGAATCAGTTCTGCCGTGTTTCAGATCTGACTTGTGCTCGCGGACACGATCAGAAACATGACGTTTCGTTTCTCCAATGTAGCAATCACCACAAATGCAACTCAATTTGTAGACTCCAGGATACTGTAAGTCAGGAACGACATCCTTCACAGATGGAATCAGATCACGGAGTTTATGCACTGTACTGAATCGGACTTGGATCTTATGTTTGTTTAGAATTTTGGAGATCTTTTTGGTCACGCCTGCTATGTATGGTAACGTGATGGTTTTGGTCGGAGTATCATGTGGCTGTTTCTGTGTGGTGGGAGAGACAGCTTGGCGGATAGTACGGTCAGAGTATCCGTTCATCCTGAGGTCCCGATGCTATCCTGTCTCGTAGCAACCAAAGTGAGTATCGTCTGAATATGAACGCTGCACAGGTGAGTTGAGTGAAGCCACATTATTTAAATCTGTGTGTTTTCCGAGATGTAACAGATACAAATGAACAAAGTCCAGATCATACCCAGATGAATCAAGAGTAGATGAAAAAAGCCAGCTCAAACGATCACAGATTAAACCAGGTGCACACCAAATCAAAGAAAATCAAATCGAGATAAAAATGTAAACGTATGGATCAAATTCAGATTGTCCAGTGAAAAACTAGAGTTGCCACTAGTTTTGTTGAGGTATCTGTCCAAGGAAATCTGTAATTCTTCCCAGGGAAGTTAAAGGTCACATACAGCTTGGGGGGAAGGGGGCACCAGATTAAAAAATACGCCAAATAATCACTACTAATCATTACTTAAAATAGCGAATTTTTGCACATTCTTACATAACATGCTGTTTTCATCCAGATAATCGATGATCAAATGTATTGGGAGTCAATTGCATGTTAATAATATTACGCTGCTCAAAAAGGTATTTACTTGCATTTCTCACCTCTTTTGGAATTGTGAGATTGCCTTCTCCTTCCCCATGACGTGTTCTGATTTTATTAATGACTCAGAGAGCGGCAACCCTAATTGTTTATTTTCTGAGTCTTTTTCCTTTACTTAATAATTAGTTTAAATAGGATTTAGCCATAAATGCGATTATGAATATAATTATTTTACAGCGTTGTGGGATGAAATCAACATGAACGATGCTATATATTACGTGAAATTAGTATTATTATTATATCATTACTTTAACCCAAATCAGTCAATGGATACATTCAGGAGCAGAGGGAGAGGTGCGGGCCTTCAGGGCAGGCTGTCCCTCAGGCGCAGGTCTGTGGCGGCCATTTTCTTTTTGTAGTCCTGCTCAAAGGCCTCCAGCTGAGCAGCAGAGAAGTGATTCCTCCAGTCACCCACATCCCCTGCAAAGACAAAACAAAGACCCTCCATATAGATTTCCTAAAATGTTGGGGCAAGTTCTGTTAATGAGCACCTATGAAGGCGGACGAGGGCGTGGGTGGTCAGCACCATGATCGACTGCCTTTACCTCCCCATAGGCGATGTTTACACTGCACTCGGTAAATCAAGGCTAAGTCAACCTAGAGGAGGCCCTGGGCCGGTTCAGAGAATCATCACCGGTGTTGGCCGTGAGTGGGAATCGAACTCGGTTGGCCGAGGTATGGTGCTGTAATTTTTCGTTGGGGTTGTCTTAATATCACCATCAACTACCACCATTCTCCCCTAAATTATGGTGATGTCACTCAGATGCTTGTGTCAGGCTATGTGCACTTTAAGTCCATGTGAAGTGTTGAAACTCAGCTTGGAAGAGGTCACGGGACAGACTCAGGTGCCATAAGTTGACTGACTGAAATGACTGGCAGATGCACCACCTGTGCCCCATACGATGCCAATTTACTATGTTTAATCCCTCCGGTGCTCCGCTCATTGCAATGAGCCACGCTACTCTGCCCTCCATTGTTGCTGGAGGGTGACTGCCTTCAACTACCCAGGAGCGGCCTTCATGAGCCTCCTGCTCTGCAGAGGCCGATCCTGACACCGCTGGTATGAAGATCATCCCCATCCTACCACCACCTTCATCATAATCACCGTGTGTCCGACTGGGCATCCAAAAACGTTAAGATTTTTACCCTTGCGCATGAAGGGCGACACGGATTGGTTCAAGAAGTCGGTGGGCAAGGTGCTGTAATTCGTCATGGGGTTGTCACGCATCACAGGGAAGGAGGTGAGCTTCACCACCTCACGCAGCTGCTGCTCGGACAGTGGCGACTCCAGAAAGCGAGCAATGCGGGACACCTCACGCATGGGGTCCTCAGCACACGCAATGGAGGAAGAGGGGGGGTGGGGGGAGAATTACAGTATGTTCACAATCAGTAACGAGGCTGTGGGACTAAACAAATCGGATTCTCAGGCGTTTTGTAAAGAAACACAGCAGGCCCCAAATTGTCCATGGCGATCCTCATTGGTACCATTTAAAAAAGGGTCCAAAATATCTAATGGGGGGCCACCTGTGAGGAAAAGTAATTGGGGGCTGCCGAATTCTACCGGGGACTTACTCGCCAACTGAGAGCGTACATAAACATTAGAGGTACTTAAAATATTTTCATAATAGTTTTTTTTTCCGGTTAGATCGTGTAAGTATAAATGTGTCTACACCCTCCACCAACCGACATGGCCAATCAGTAAGGGATTTGTCACGTAAACAAAACGCCAAATAGTTACTTCAGCCCACTGGTGCGTTGAAGAGTGAATCCACAACATTTACGATTTGAGTACGGCGTTTCGCTGGTAATTACATCAACCAGCATCATCGGGTGATTTTCCAGAATAGTGAAGCCATCCACCTGCTTCTGGTCTTAAACAGAGCGGAACGACGTCATTACGCGATCTAACCCAAAAAAAACTCTATTATGAATATAATTGGTCGCGAAAGCCTATGTGTTAAACTGAAATATTTTAATAAGAAAATTAAATTGTTTTATTTTAATCATACTTGACCGGCCCCACCAGGGCATTTGCCCTATGGACTGCTGCCCTAACGCCAGTCCGGGCCTGCTCACAATACAAAAGCAAAGACAAACATCCCCTGTAGAGGGTTAACAGAATGTTGGGGCAATTGGCTGTTAGCGAGTAGCACCTATGAAGGCTGGTACGGCTCACGAGGGGGTGTGTGAACAGCACCACACCCGCCCGCCTTTGTCTCCCCAAGTAGCAATGGTTACTACACACTGCGCCAGGTACCCATTTTGAGGCCGAGTAGACATAGGGGTAGCCCAGAACCGGTTCAGCTAATCGTCACCGGTGTTGGCCATGAGCAGAAATCGAACTCGGTTGTGAGTATGAATTAATTATGTACTGTGTACATAATAAACACATGCATCAACTCATGCTTGTGATGTCAACCAAGTTCAGCCCACGAAACAATTCCCTCCCGCTCAAACCTCTGAATGTTTTATTTGGATAAGAATCAATATTTCTAAAAGTCGTTTTATAGTTTGAGAGCCGTGCTACTAATGTCCTCGACTGCTCTGCGACCTTACTTCCTTCATGTCCTCGAAGAAGAGGTAGAGAATCCGGTGTCGCTCCCTCATGTTCCACCAATCGGTCACATGATCATGCCACGAGCCCCAGCACACTGTGGGAAGGAGGAGGTGGAGCGACCGTGTTGGCACGTTAAAAAGTCGCGTCAGGGGGCAATAAATTGCATCACTCTAGGTCACGTGGCTGGTCAGGACTCTAAAGCATTTGACTTGTCCAGTAGTCCCTCGGTTAATAGTGTGACATCCGTTAACGGTTTTAGAGATTAATGTATCGCCCTCCCATAGAACCCCCATGGTTTCTACCAACGTTAAAATGTTTATTGAAAGGTATATGTTTATGTTATGCAGTTATGCAAGCGGGCGCCAATTTCGGCCAATCCAAGCGCTCGTAGGTGGAGACTGAGCCCTGCCCACATAAAATGAGTGATGCTCATTTATAAGCGTTTAGACCTCCGCTGGGCTTTGTTTCCATTATGTTTTCTGTATTAGCAGTGGAAACAGCTCTCTTGCAGACAAAATTTTCTTTTTTACTGAGTTTTCAACTTTTAAGCAAATTAATCGTGATTGCAATGTTTCTACTTCCCCTCACGGCCAACACCAGTAACGATTATCTGAACTGGTCTTGGGCCTCTCCGAGGTCAACTCAGCCTCAAATGAGTACCTGGTGCGGTATGTAATCTTCGTCACTAGGGAAACAAAGGTGGTCGGGCGTGGTGCTGGCCACCCACCCATTCTTGTGTTGTGCCGGCTTCTATAGGTGCTGCACGCTAACAGCACTTGCCATAACGGTCTGTTAAGGCTAAACAGGGAATCTTTGTCTTTGTACCTATGTGTGTTCATGTTGAAATTAAGTTGCAGGCCACGTGAAATGAATTCGGTTCCTCACTACCGGTATAGTAGTGGGGGACCAGCAGGGACTGTGGTTGAAATAACCCAGGTGCCTTCACCATTGCCGGTCATGAAACGATGCAGGTATTCCTCCCAGGTGCCGGGCTCCGGATGCAACTTGTTCATTCGGTTAAAGTGGAAGGCGGATACGGCGTTGTCCTTGGCGTTACGTGCGATGTAGATCACCTGGGGAGGAGACAGCAGATGTAGGGGTTGGGGAGAGTGGCACAGGGAGACACTAAACTAAAACTGCATTTTCTTTTTTACCAGGCAAGCCCTCCCCCCGCCCCCAGTGAAGGATCGTGACGTCCTACTGGTGGTGGCGTTTGTGTGTTCCAATGACCCTCAGAGCGATGTAGCCTGGAGTCGTGTACTCCTGGTAAAGTTTCCCTTGGCGAACATATCTGGGGGGAGGTTTCAGACAAATATAGGTTCGAAAAAAACCCCTTTGAATGGTTCAGAAATAAAAAAAAAATTGGAGAACCTCGCCGGACAAGGTATACATGGACATTCCCCTAAAACCAGGCCTGGGGATGATGCTCACTAGCAAGTGCCTGGTGGCTGGGTGACCCACGTAACACTTTTCCGGAGTAACCCCTGGTGAGAGGCCCCAGGCAGGTATTGGGATACTCACAAGCGCCCGGCTGGGTGCCATTCAGTTGGAGTTCGTCCCAGTGGATGAGAGCATCGCCTCAATGGGACTTCGGGTTAAAGAAAGAAAAACGTTGACTGTTGTCTGTGCTTATGCACCAAACCGCAGTTCAGAGTATTCGGCCTTCTTGGAGATGGTGGGTGCAGTGCTCGACAGTGACACCTACCGACTCCATAGGCCTACTGGACGACTTCAATCCCCACGTGAGAAATGATGGAGATACCTAGAGAGGCATGATTGGGAGGAATGCCTCCCGTCCCTTGATCTGAACCCAAATGGTGAGATGTTATTAGAATTCAGTGGAGGGATGCAGACAAGGCCGATGAGTCAAACGCCTTCTATAACCTCCTGTATTAGGTACGAGCTAGATTGGCCCCCTAGGATAGAGTCATCCTATTTGCTGACTTTAATGCCCGAGTGGGTCATGGCGCAGACACCTGGGTTTAAGTGACCGGAAGGCATGAGCCAGATAACCTCAATAATAACGGTACTAGGCTGCTAGACTTTTGTGCAGCCCATGGGCTTGTAATTATGAACACGCTGTTCCGGCATCGGCACATCCACGCAACATTATGGATGCACGCTAGGTCCAAGCAAGTACATCTGCTGGACTATATAATTACTGCTCAGCAGATGCAGGTCAATGTCCTTGACACCAGGACCTATCGTGGAGCTGATCTGCCCATTGACCATCGTCTGCAACATCCAACATTGGAGAATGAGGAGGCTTACAACGGCCTTTACTTGAAGGTTTGGAAAACCGTGCAGCATTGTAAATATTAATGGTGGGTCTGGGTTGCTGAGGAAATTAAATCTGCCTCAGTATCCTGTAATTACAAATCGCTATATCATTACATCAATAAATTAACTTGCAGCACAGCATCTATGACCATCTTTAAGGGAAATAACTGTGATCTCACCTATGACCCCCAGATACAGGTTTGCAGGCTTGCATATAATTTTTGTGAAGTCTTGGTGGAGAGTAATTCCCTCAACCCAGACAACATCGTTGGGCAAGGTGGGGATGAGCTTGCTAGGGTTGCAATGCCTCAAATATTGGCAGATGCAGCTACCCCTTCTGAATGGTTGGCTGAGGTGCCATCTGTGGAGGAAGTGGGAGGGGAGATCCGAAGTTTGATACCAGGAAACGCGTCATGCAAACACGATCTCCCAAGAGAAATGCTAAGGGAGGGTGCCATTTTTGTGCAGACTGCCCTACATGACATCATCACAACTGTCTAGACCACAGGACGGGTTCTGCAGGATTGGATGGATGCCCTGGTGTAACAACTTTTGGGGCATCTCTCTTCTCAGTGTGCCGGGAAACGTCCTGGCAAGCATTATTCAACATCACCTTGCCAGGCATTCTGAGGAGAGGCTTGCGGAGCCACAATGTGGATTCAGACCTGGGCGGTCCTGCACGGACGCCATATTCTCTGTCCGTCTGCTACAGCAGAGGTGTAGGAAATTGCAGCAAGACCTACATATCTGCTTGATTGACCTGGTCAAGGCCTATGATACCTTCACCAGGCCAGGCCTCTGGGCTGTTAATGATTGCTCATGATAATTAAGGGTCTTCATAATGATGGACAGGCACGAGTGAAGCTACACGTAGATCGAGAAGATTTCTGTGGCTATACCTGAGGAATTTACATCTGGCACAGATACAATGGGATGTTGATCGATGCCTGCGTGCGGTCGAGGGATGGCTCCCTATTGGTTAATTATGTTACGTATGCTGATGATTTGGTGATTGTTGTTCACTCAGAGGAGGAGTTGGAGGTGCTCCTGCTGAACCTGAAGCGTGTCACTAAGTATAGCCTTTACCATCATCCCCACATAAACATAACACCAGCCTGGGTATTTTGTGACATCAATCACTCCACCCCCTCAACTCGCCATTGGTGATGGAGCAGTTGTGGAGAGAGTGAAACGTTTCCCATACCTGGGAATGTGTGCTAAGAACCAGCTCCGGTTTGACAGCAGGGTTCTCCCTCTGAATAAGTTGGGTGGCTTTATATTTTAATCGGCTGTGTAATGCTGTGTAGAAGCTACCTGGTCTGTCATTCCACACGAAGGTTCAGGTCTTCTCAGCCACAATCATGTCCTCTCTTCTCTATGCATGTGAAACGTGGACCCCTCTAATGGAACATCTGTGCCAGTTAAAACCATTCAGGTTGTTCTACCTGCGATCCATCCTGGGTTTAATCAGGCTGGATTGTGTGAGAAGCTCACAAATCCTTGAAAGATCTGGACACATTCCCACCAGTGAGCTCCTCTGGCAGGCAAGGCTGCGTCGGCTGGGTTACATAGCCCGCATGCCCAGCTACCGAAGGCCCAAGCAGCTTCTATTTGGATGCATAGAGGGTGATAAACGGGCATGACACGGGCTGGTGGAGAGATGGACTGATGCAAAACGGGAGGATATGGAGCCGAGTAGAATTACAGAAGACTGGTACCAGCAGTGTCAAGATCCGCCTCTATGGAGCAGACTCGTGAAGGACGCTCCGGGGTAGTTGGATGCAGTAATCCTCTAACAACAACCGAGGTCAGCAGAGCAATGCTCACAACAACGGGTGGAGCACCGGGCCGCTAAAACGCTGCAAGTTGACACAATAGGGTGCAAAGCTGATGCATTTGCCGGTCATCTCAGTCAGTCAACCCATAGCACCTACTGGGTCTGTCCCATCACCTCCGGTCAGCGAGACTTCGACAAGTCACGTGGTCTCATAGTGCACCAGGTCTGGAACAGTCGCCGTGGTGACGTCACCGTCACTTAGTGGCGTTCGGCAGTTATTGCTATTGGTGATGGTGGTGCTGATGGTGGTGATGATGGAAGTTGTCACGTGGTACAAATAACTCCCAAGAGAAAAAAGAATTGGGAGGCTACGGTCCACCTGTATAGGGGAAGGGGGTTGTGGAAAAACAGTTTTCTGGGAGGCAGGGAGGAGAGATAAAACTACGTGCACAGAGTCATTACAATTATAAATATGTGCAGTAAGTTGGAATATTGTGTTTGGAACAGGTGGAAAACGAGACTCCATCAATGTGGTGGTCCACGACCCGCGGGTTCGAGCTTCACCCTGGAATCAGGTTGCTTGTGAATGCAGCCCAAAGCGGGTGGAAAACGCCATCTAAGACTTGAAGTGCCATAAGGGTGTTTGAATGTGTTCTAGAACACGTAGGCTTAGGTGTGAGTGTTCTGATGAAGGGGTCCTCCTGTAACACATTTTAAGTGCACCACCGATGTGTGCTCGAGATCCACTACTGCGTGAAAACTGGCAGGGTGTGGCTTGTCTAAACATTTAAGAGAGACCAACCCTATTGAATCGCCTCGATTTATCTCGATAGACTTGAACCAACAATATACACGGAGGTGACCTGGCTAACCAAAAGCATAATAGTGATGCCAATGAAGGTGAGCCTGCAAAATCAAGCAAGAGACTAAGTGTGGTGGTGGTGATGGTGGTGGTGGTGGTGGTGATGGTGGTCCACCTTGCAATCGTTGTCCCAAAATGAGGAAGGCATCAGCTGGTAGGGCAGGTGAGTCTTAATCGTGCGAGGAGACGGCATATCATTCAGCACCTCCACTCCTGGAGCCACGCGACCAGGAACATCACAATCACAATCAGCATATTTAAACTAAACTTTTATTTATTTTACCAGATGTAAGGCCCCCACTGAGCTGCGATATAGTGGCTCTTTTAATTTCAAAAGCGACCTGGTCATCACAAATGATAGCTCAACAAAGTGGAGGACTATCATCATCATTATCACGTGGAAATTTATAGCAGCAGTCGAATAACTCTTAACGCGTGATGTTCATTCTAAATGTGGAGGGGTGAAACTGGAGGAAGAAGAATCCGATGAGTTCTAAAGCTCTGTTTCACAGATGTCCACTAAGGGCACGGGTTCAAAACGTTACAAGAACAAACACAATTCACAAACACTACATGAGTGTGATGTTTAAGAAAGATAAACAAATCACTTAAAAATTAAACAAATACAAACTAAGTCTTTTTCATCTTACCGAAAACTCGCGCAGAGACCCATATACAGAGGTCATTCTAAGATAAACCTTTAATTATATTACCAGGAAAGCCCCACTGAGCTGTATATTGTTATTTTTGAAAGCGGCACGGCTATCATTATTGTTAGCTCAACGAAGTGGTTAATATGGGGAAAAAAACTGCAAATATAGAGCAGGGCATTGTCAGGGTCGGGATCGAACCCACCAGCTCGTGTATACCAGGCGAGGTAGTTAACATCTTCTAACTATCGTGCCGCCCAAGACCACGCATTATCAATAACGACAAATTTATGTGATCTACCCAAAAAGCACCATTATTATGAATCAGCAATTCTCTTTCGTTTGACTGCAATCATTTTCCACGTGGTGATGATGTAGTAGAAGTTTATTTTGAATAAATTGATGAAAATGAGCTGCATAGCTCAGTGGGGCCTTACCCAGTAAAGTAAAAAAAGAGTTTAGTTTTAGTATGGGTCTCTATGATTATGGGTCTCTGTGGGTCTCTATGAGTATGGGTTTCTGTGGGTCTCTATGAGTATGGATCTCTCTGGGTCTCTATGATTATGGGTCTCTGTGGGTCTCTATGATTATGGGTCTCTGTGGGTCTCTATGATTATGGGTCTCTGTGGGTCTCTATGATTATGGGTCTCTGTGGGTCTCTATGAGTATGGGTTTCTGTGGGTCTCTATGATTATGGGTCTCTGTGGGTATCTATGATTATGGGTCTCTGTGGGTCTCTATGATTATGGGTCTCTGTGGGTCTCTATGAGTATGGGTTTCTGTGGGTCTCTATGATTATGGGTCTCTGTGGGTCTCTATGAGTATGGGTTTCTGTGGGTCTCTATGAGTGTGGGTTTCTGTGGGTCGCTGTGGGTCTCAGATGAGCATGGGTCTCTCAGTATGGGACTGTGGGTGTCTGAGTGCTTAGCTTTGACAGTGGTTCTTTGCGGATGAGTCTCTGAGCCTATGTGAGTCTATGAGTACGGTTTTCTATGAGTATGGGTCTCTGTGGGTCTCTATGATTATGGGTCTCTGTGGGTATCTATGAGTATGGGTCTCTGTGGGTCTCTATGAGTATGGGTCTCTGTGGGTCTCTATGAGTATGGGTCTCTGTGGGTCTCTATGAGTATGGGTCTCTGTGGGTATCTATGAGTATGGATCTCTCTGGGTCTCTATGAGTATGGGTCTCTGTGGGTCTCTATGATTATGGGTCTCTGTGGGTCTTTATGAGTATGGGTTTCTGTGGGTCGCTGTGGGTCTCCATGAGTATGGGTCTCGGAGTATGGGTCTCTATGTATGGGTCTGTGGGTCTGAGTATGTTTTCTATGAGATTGGGTATATGCGAATGAGTCTTTAGGCCTCTGTGAGTCTCCGAGTATGGGTTTTCTATGAGTAGGGGTCTCTGTGGGTCTCTATGAGTATGGTCTCCGTGGGTCTCTATGAGCATGGGTCTCTGTGGGTCTGTATGAGTACGGGTCTCTGTGGGTCTCTGAGTATGGATCTCTATGAGTATGGGTCTATGCGGATGAGTCTCTGAGCCTCTGTGAGTCTCTGAGTACAGTTTTCTATGAATATGGGTCGCTGTGGGTCTCTATGAGTATGGGTCTCTGTGGGTCTCTATGAGTATAGGTCTCTGTGGGCCAGGTCGCAACTGAAAAAGAGATGCGTAGCTCAATTGGGGACTTACACCTGGTAAAAATAAAACATTCAATAGTTGACTTTAGTCCACTGCTGCCATCACCTTTGCGATGCATCACGAAATTTATGCCCGTCCACTCCATGAAGATGATCCTCTCGTACACAGGGCTGCGTTTGCAGAACTCCACGTCCACTCCGCTCTGAATCAGATCCACGATCTCCTGGGTCCACGTGGTGCCTAAGAGAGTTAGAGGGGTGGGGGGAGAGGGGCCAAGATGAAGGTGGTGATGATTACACTGTGTAATACATTTTTACAAAAAAATGTTCCTGGGTAGTAAGTATTACTTCATAATTGCTTATGCCTTAAAAGTACAGAAAATGGCTATTATTTCCCACAAACTTTGCTTTTGTTACCAGGACAGTGATATTTTGAAATGTACCTATTTTCAATGAGTAAACGGGCAATTTTGTGTCTTTTCGTTCACATGAAGTCAGAAAAAAACAACATATGAATCAAATTTAACATGTATTATTACTAAAGTAATACAAAAATTACTACAAAAGATTTAGACACCAAGGTGCACTACCACAGGCGGGACTAGCCACAGCGGACCGAGTTCTCTGTGGGGAGGAACAACATCAAGTGGGAGCCACTGGTGGACCACCGGAAGGTGCTGATGTCACCACTGCACATCAAATTTGGACTTATGAAACAATTTGTCAGAGCTGTAGATAAGGAGTCGGCAGCCTTCAAGTACCTTCAAGACTTCTTCCCTAAACTGTCTGAGGTAAAGGTCAAAGCCATTGTCTTCATCAGACCACAGATAAAAAAGATCATGGAGTGCAATGAATTCCCCAAGAAGCTCACTAGTAAGAAGAAAGCGGCTTGGAACAGCTTTGTCGCAGTGGTTCGTGGTTTCCTGGGCAATCAAAAAGTAAAAAACTACGTGGAGCTGGTTGAGACTGATTAAGAACTACGGCACAATGGGCTGTAGGATGTCCGTCAAAGTCCATATCCTTGATGCTCATCATTCAAGGAGAACATGGGTACGTACTCAGTCGAGCACTTCCACCAGTATATACTGGACTTTGAACGCCGCTACCTAGGACAGTATAACAAGAACATGCTGGGAGACTATATTTGGGGGCTGATTCGTGAAAGTGATTTACAGTTTAATAATTCATCTCAAAAAACAACTCACTTCTAAATCTTTGTAGTATTTTTTGTGTTACTTTAGTATAAATGTAATAAAGGACTCGTTCACTGGGTCTGTCTCCGTTGTCCTTTATTTGGGTTCTTTACACTTGTAGTAACGCTCACGACTCGTTCACACCGGATAGTTGGAGGCACACTGGTTTATTAACACCATACGTTGTGACATACACACTTGAGGGGGTATCGGCCCCCTCACCCGTCTATCTGAGGACACACCTCCTAGCTAACCCTAGCCTGCCTCAGAGTCCTCCTCTCGTGGACTAGGGGAGGCTATCTTGGCCCGACACTGGTCAGTCGGGCCCGGTACTCAGAGTCCAGACCAGCACTGGCTCTGGCTCTGGTACCACGCCACTGGCTCGAGCCTGCGCGGTCCTGACAAGGACGGCGTACCAGGGGGAGACCAGGGCTCTATCTAGGACGTCTTCCGTCTTCTCTTCTTAGCTCACACATCACTCTCCAGCCCCCCGATACATTCCCCTTTTATACACCCCCCTCCCTGAGGGGTGGGGCCCCGGGGGATCGTAACGTCCGAAGCGCGGACGTCGTAGAGGCCACCTGCCCGTGCACTGACGTAGCCCCGCCCACTGTGCTTGTTTACCATAGGCTGCCATGCATAACGGGCTCTCTGTAACACCCCTACACACTTGTCCCACACGGCCCTCGCTCAGAGCCTCCCCGCTTGGCAGCTCCACAGCTGCCTTCGCTCCCGTAGCCTCCCCGCTCCTGCAGCTCTGCTGCAGGTCCCCTGTGCAGTCCTCCGGCTGCTCTCACTGCAGCTCCACCGCTGCTCCCCGTTCCTCCGTGCTCGGTCACCGCTGGCCGATGGTGCCGAGTCTTACTGTGCGTGTGGCGATCTCGCCACTCTCCAACCTCCGCCCTGCGTGGCCTCACTCTGTCTCTATCTCCAACACTCTCCCGTCTCTTCCGGTATCTCTCCCTTAAGACCTCACCCCTCTCTCTCACGTGACCTAACTCCTCCCCCCCGTGACGTCATATCCGCGAGGCCGTTTACGCCTGCATTACATAAACACAAGTTAATTGTGATTCGTATGTTTTTTTTTTCTGACTTTATGTGAACGAAAAGACATACATTTGCCCGTTTTCCCATTGAAAATAGGTAAATTTCTAAATATCAATGTCCTGGTCACAAAAGCAAAGTTTGTGGGGAATAATAGCCATTTTCTATACTTTTTAGGCATGAGCAATTACGAAATAACACTTACTACCCATGAACAAAAATTGTGTTACATAGTGTTATGAATGTGGGAGTCGTGATGTTGATCATGATGGTAGCAGTGATGGTAATGAAGATGGTGGTAATGAAGATGTTGGTCATAATAATTATGAATTTGGTAGTAGTGCTGTTGATGATGATGATGATGAAAGCAATGTTGGTGATGAAGGTGGTGTGTAGTGGTGATGATGGTGGTGGTTTTGATCATTATGAATGTCGCAGTAGTAGTGATGATGGTGATGACGGTGTTAGCAGTGGTGGTGATTTAAGGTGGTGGTTGTGAGGGTGGGAGTTATGATGATGAATGTGGTAGTCTTGGTGATCAATGAATAGCTCCCTATTGATCAACCATGTTAAGTATGCCGATGATCTGGTGATTGCGGCTTACCAAGAGGAGGAGTTGTAGATGCTGCTGTTCGAATTGGAGCGTGCCACTAAGAAGTAGGACCTTACCATCAGCACCAACAAAAGTAATCACCTACCTGGGTATTTTGTGCCAGCAAATACTACACCCCATCAACTTGGCACAGTAAGGGGCACAGGTGGTGCATCGGCCAGTCATCTCAGTCAGCCAACCCACGGCACCTGCTGGGTCTGTCCTGTAACCTCCTGCCAGTGGGCAATCAACACTTCACGTGGCCTTAACGTGCACATAGTCTTGCACAAGCGCCATGGTGACGTCACCTCCACTTCGTGGCGAATGGCGGTTTGTGTTGACGATGGTAGAAGTGGTGATGAAGGTGGTGGTGGTGGTGTTGGTGATGAAGGTGGCGGTGATAATGTTGTTGGTTATCATGGTTATGAGTGTCGAAGCAGTGGTGATGATGGTGATAAAGGTGGCAGTGGCGGTGGTGGTTAGGATGATGATATTATAAATGTCGTAGTGGTGATGATAGTGATGAAGATAATGGTGGTAGCAGTGGTCGTAATGAAGATGGTCATTATGATGAAGGTGGAGGTGGTGATGATGATTATGATGCATGATGCAGGTGTTAGCAATTATAATGAGTACCGTATTAAGACAGTGGTGGTAATTATAATAATGATGATCGTGTTAATTCTGATGATGGTGATGAAGATTATTACGATGGTCATCGCGATTGTGGTGATGATTATGAAGGTGGTGAATATGGTGGCAGCAGGGGTGGTGATGATGATAATGGAGCTGGTGGTGATGATGATGGTGCTGCTGCTTCTGTTAATACTCACCCGCCTTGGGGTAAGTTGCTATCAGGACATCTCCGGGCCTGGCTTTAAACGACTCCACCAGGCTCCAGTCCCTCGCTATGAAGTCCAGCATGGCGACTCCATGCACCGGCAACAGTTTGGGCCTCTCCATGCCAGCAGCTCAGCAAGTAGGATGCTGGGAGATATGGGATCAGGTGAGGAGGAAGGAAAGCCGTTGGTTGAGTCGTCTGCCCAGTTTATTGATCCCGAGGACTTTGTTGGTAAGCACAGGAGACCTGGGTTCGAGTCAGAGTTTCGTATAAATTGGTGCTCATCAGTGATCTTCTGCAGATCTACACACTGCCAATTGGATACCTTGTGCGACAGACAGTCCTCGACTTACGAATATCCAACTGACGAACACCCGCACATACGAACCAGCTTTCTTCGAAATATATTTTTTACATTAACTTAAAACGCGAACTCGCAGTTTCAATCTCGGCGTGCTTGCCCACACACTTGTGTGTGTTTGTGTGTGGGGGAGCGGCAGTGCATGGCGCTACCAACTCAGGTTACATTTCCGCTCATGGTCAAAATCAATGACGGTCATCTTAACTGGTCCTGGAACCTGCTCCACTAGGTCCACGAAGCAGCAAATTATTACATGGTGTGGTGTGTAAAAACATCGCAACTGGGGAGACATAAGCGGCCGTGCGTGGTACTGGCCACAAACCCCCTCGCGTGCTATTCCCGCATCCATTGGTGCTGCTACTTTCTAGCAGCACTTGGCCAAGCAGTCTGTTAAGGCTACACGGGGGATCTTTAGCTTTGAAGTGTGGGTGATATCGTTTGTTCAAGCTTACAGTAGGGGGCAGCAAATTCTCACCCACTCGGCCACGTGATTCCAAAGAACACAGGATGAGATGTTACTATCCTTTGTGCAAGCACTTCCAAGAGTTCATGAACAGTGAGCCTGGTGAAATTTGGGGAGCGCATCGTCAGTAGTGAACCTTTGGTTCCTAGGGTGTTTCGGCCTTTCATACTATACACCCTCCCCAAAGGCGGCCAGCGACAGGGTGATCAATCCTACGCTTGCATCCCATTCCCAATTAGTCATAGGAGTTGCCTTGTTGTTGATAGCCAACATCCCATGGGACTATGCATGGCAGGGGCGTCCTCCTCCCTGAGTCAAGCATTGTTGACTGCATACCTCCTGGCCCTCTCACTTTGGGGCCCAGCTGGGGTCTTTCATCTTCATCCAGAGCCACTGACTGCTGCCTTCTGCCGCCTCCGATACAGCTCTGATTGCCGAACGCTGGCTCTGGCCCTTGATTCCCAGGTCTCTAAGCAGTCTGGTTGTAGATGTTGCCACAAAACCTCTGCAGCTCACCTCCACTGGTCGGACTTCTGTGTTCCAGCCATGATGCCGCGCTTCGGCAGCTAGATCGGCATAGCGCAGATGTTTTCGCTCATAAGCCTCATCTACTGAGTCCTCCCAGGGTACTGTGAGCTCAATGATGAAGACCTTCTTGAGCGAACGGGACCAGAGCACCATGTCAGGTCTTAGGGTGGTGGTTGCGATCTCCGGAAGAAACACAAGTTGCCGGCCAATGTCAGCTAGCATTTTCCAGTCGCGGGCCAAGCGCAGCTGGTCTCGCTCTATTGGTGTAGAGCCGCTCTTCGGTGGTTTAGCCCCTTCGCGGACAAAGGTCGTGAGATAAATCTTTGTTAGCTGGCAGTCCAAACTGTTATTTAGCCAAATAAAAATATTCCTGTTCGGATTACGTATACCTAGGTGTACGTCTTCAGTTTTTCTTCTTGTTCCGCTCCGATGATGCACATGGTACATTCTTCTTCTTGGTTCTTTTGGTAAAGTCACGTAGAATGGAAATAATAAAATAATAAAAATAAAACATTATAAAATCATTCTCACGACGTTTCGGCCACAACGCAAGCAGCCGTCCTCAGGTGAAGAACAGGTCTGTCGAGAAGACAGCGTCTGAACGGTACATTCTGTTGACGCTACGTGTGTACCACATACGGAACGGGAAACAAAGCTCAAATTAAATAACTATCGGTACCTAGGCTCCCACTGCCATGCTTATTTGGCAGAGTTTTTTGCGTCAACTATCGGAGAGTGGCGTGGTGAATAAAGACGTCTTCATGAAAAACAACGGCGCAGCTTTAACTACGCCTCTCTGTAAATAAAGTAAATGCTGAGCCATCCACGTGTGTTCCGAGTTTCGGCGGTGAATGGGACCCCATCATAGACTCGCACAGAGACCCATAGACTCATCACACAGAGACCCATAGACTCATCACACAGAGACCCATAGACTCACACAGAGACCCATAGACTCATCACATAGAGACCCGTAGACTCACATAGTTACCGTAGATTCATCACACAGAGACCCGTAGACTCACATAGATACCGTAGACTCATCACACAGAGACCCGTAGACTCATCACACAGAGACCCATAGACTGATCACACAGAGACCCATAGACTCATCACACAGAGACCCATAGACTCATCACACAGAGACCCATAGACTCACATAGAGACCCATAGACTCATCCCACAGAGACCCGTAGACTCACATAGAGACCCATAGACTCATCACACATAGACCCATAGACTCATCACACAGAGACCCATAGACTCGCACATAAACCCATAGGCTCATCCCACAGAGACCCATAGACTCACATAGAGACCCATAGACTCATCACACAGAGACCCATAGACTCACATAGAGACCCATAGATTCATCACACAGATGCTCGTAGATTCTCACAGTGACCCATAGACTCACACAGACACCCATAGTTTGTTGTACTACCCCCTTACCTCCAATTCGTATTGTTGGCTACGTACAGTGTGAAAGAAGTTCAACATAAAGATCATATAGACTCGGACAGAGAACCATAGACTCACATAGATACCGTATACTCATCACACAGAGACCCGTAGACTCATCACACAGAGACCCATAGACTCACATAGAGACCCATAGACTCATCACACAGAGACCCGTAGACTCATCACACAGAGACCCGTAGACTCACATAGAGACCCATAGTTTCTCATCCTTCCACAACACCTCCGATGAGCACGGTAGGCCCAAGACCAGTGAAAATAATCGTCACTGGTGTTGGTGACCGTGAGTGGGAATTGAACTCGGGTCGCCGGGTTCGTAGAGCAGTGTGCACTCTAATGCGTGCCCACTAGTCACTCTTGACACACTCACGCACATTCCACGCGTTTATTTTGAACTTCTTCCGCACCATGCATAGCCAACCGTGCTTATAATAAAAGGTGCGGGTGAAACACAACCAACTGTGAGTCTCTATGTGAGTCTGTGGGTGTCTGTGGGATCTCTGTGTGAATCTGTGGGTCTCTGTGTGAGTTTGTGGTTCTCTATGTGAGTCTGCGGGGTCTCTGCGTGAGTCTGTGGGTCTCTGTGTAAGTCTGTGGGGTCTCTGTGTGAGTCTGTGGGTCTCTGTGTGAGTCTGTGGGTCTCTGCGTGATTCTGTGGGTCTCTGCGTGAATCTGTGGGTCTCCGTGTAAGTCTGTGGGGTCTCTGTGTGAGTTTGTGGTTCTCTATGTGAGTCTGTGGGTCTCTGTTAGTTTGCGGTTCTCTGTGTGAGTACAGGTCTCTGTGTGAGTCTATATATGCATTTATGTTGAACTTCTTTAGCACCGTACATAGCAAACCGTGTCACTCACCTGATACAGCCACTCGAACAAATACACTCACACTGACACACAAAGATAAGTTCTTTCGCTGTATATCAAGCAAGTGACCCGTTCTGCTCAACACACCTCGGCGTGGTTGAATCTAGATGCAGATAAATAGCTGGGCGTGGATGAACACCAGACCACAGATGAACACCTGACACGCATTAACAACCTAAATACGCATGAACCACTTTAACGCGGATGAACACCTCACACAGATGAACACCGGACACGAATGATGAATTGACACGGAAGAACAACCTGAACGCGGTTGAACAAACGGACGCTGGTGAACGCCCCGACACGGATGAACATCTGAACAAGAATGAACCCACCTTGACGCAGACGACGAACCAACCCCGACACTTGAAATCCCACAGCCTCCGCCTTGCTTCTCAACGGTGGCGCGATGCGATGCCAAACTCCCCCCCACCGACGCCGGCAAACTGAGAGCCCAGAGCGGATGGGGACCTCGCCGACGCGACTCAGGCCACGGTGCCTCACAGCTCAGGGGTTGGGTGAGGCTGTGGGTGAACTCCCGTTTGCGTTGCTGTTTAAGAATCAGAGTGGGCGGTGCATGGGGTGGCGGTGGGGGGTGGAGCTGTGGTTTCGCAGGGTTTGTAGCGCAGTGCAGAGTCCACTGACCCACTCTGACCCACTCACACACAAAGGCAAAGATCCCCCGTATAGCATGTAACAGGCCGTTGGGATAAGTGCTGTTAGCGAGGAGCACCTCAACTGACACACAAAAGCAAAGATCCTCATATAGCCTACAATAGACAGTTGTGGCAAGTGATGTTAGTAACGAGAAGCAGCACCTATGAAGGTCAGTACTGTGGCACACGAGGGGGTGGGTGGTCAGCAACCACGCCCGGCCACCTTTGTCTCACCAGTGGTGATGTTTACTACACAACGTGCCAGGTACTCATTTGAGGCTGAGTATATCTACGGGTTGAGGCATAGGACCGGTTAGTGATAATTGTCACTGGTGTTAGTGGCCGTGAGCAGGAATCAAACTCGGGTTGTAGCCGGATTCCTAGCGCAGTGTAGTGCTAACCGCTGCACCACCGTTCCTCTTTTATCCACTTTTCGCCACTACCATCACGTGACCTGCTATTCAGAGACTCAACTGGGATGAACCCATTCGCATTGCCTTGGGTATAGAGGTTGGGGGAGGGAATTATGGATTTTAACAAACGTACTTTGAACCCATGACCTCAGCACTCTGACTTACACAGTGGGTACCACGGTGGTTAGGAGATGTCAACTACCTCGCCTGGTATACAGGAGGTCGTGTGTCCGATAACAATCCTAACACAACGGTGGCTAGGAGATGTTAAATACCTCATCTGGTATACAGGAGGTCCTGAGTTCGATCCCCATCCTGTAGACGCCTGCTGAATATTTGGAGTTTGCGTGTCTCTGTATCTCTTTCCACGTGGTCGCGTTGATTTTTTTTCTGGTCCTGCGTTTTTTCTTCCCACATTCAGAATGAACATCGCGGTGTTTAGAGGATTTGGCTGCTTTAAAATTCCACGTGATGATGATGATGATAAGCCAACGTCGTTGAGCTATCATCTGTGATCGCCAAGTAGCTTCTGAAGTTAACAGCGAACTCCCGTTTTATTGCTTTAAAAGAATCACAGTGGGTTGGGGAGCTCTGTAAAAGGTAGGGAGGGTTGAAGTGCCTGTGTGTGTGTGTATGTGTATGTGTGTAAGTGTGCATGTGTATGTATTTGTGTGTATGTGTGTAAATATGCATGTGTATGTATGTGTATGTGTGTATGTGCGTGTATGTGTGTGTATGTGTGTGTGTATGTGTGCGTGTATGTGTGTGTATGTGTGTGTGTATGTGTGTAAGTATGTGTGTGTATGTGTGTGTATATGTGTGTGTATGTGTGTATGTGTGTGTCTGTGTGTGTATGTGTGTGTATGTATGTGTGTGTATGTGTATGTATGTATGTGTGTATGTGTGTGTGTATGTGTGTGTATGTTAAGACAACTAGACACACTTCTCTTGAGATGACACTTTATTGAAGACATGTTCACTTTACACAGGCGGAGACCCCCACTGCAACAGCCTCGAGTCTCCCGCACATCTCCCTCATATACGGACCGAGGCATTGCCCCCCTTCTCGCCGAATCTAGACCCTCGCTCTACCAGCAGATTCTACCGTCCTCTTCCGTCCCCTGACCGGAGCCACCAGTCCCTTCGCACTCACAGCTGACACCCCTGTCATTATCTCCCGTGGCCACTAGTGCATCCGCACTGTAGGCTGATTCCCCTGTCAATACCTCCCGTGGCCACTAGTCCACTCACACCGCATGTAGACTCTACTATCATTACGGGTATGTATATTTGTATTTTCTGGTAAAATCAACCCCTTACCTCCTCGGTGGTGCAGGATTGTAATGCCACCTTCTGTCTCGCTCCTTCTCTCTCCACTCTACCCCCTCCTTTCTCTCTCCACCCCCTCTATCTCTACACCCTTTCATCTCTACCCCTGTGTCCCCTTCCTCTATTTGCACTCTATCTCTCTCCCCTCTCTCTCCCCCCTCTCTCCTCCCCTACTCTATTTCTCCCTCTCTCTCCCCTCTCTTCCCTCTCTCTTTCCTTCTTTCTCCCCTACCCCTCTCCCCCTCTCCGTTCCTTTTTTTTGAAACTTAGCTTTATGTAAAACCCCCACCTCTCGCTCACTCTCTCGCTCACTCTCTGTCTCGTTCTGCACGCAGCCCTTCTCGCAGTCCGACGGCCTCCAACGGGTAGCTCATATCAGCATGCAGAGCTCGCCGTCATCTGTCACCGAGCACACGGCCTCCTCCATCACCCACTGCTCCTTGAAGGCCGGCACGGCGTGGGTCAGCCGCGCATGGCGGAACTCCAGCCACACCCTGGCTCCGACTAGAGCGCGGAAGATGCTCTCCACCTCTATCTCCACCCTCTCTCGGTCCATCATTTCTCTATTCCCTCTCTCTCCACCCTCTCTCTCTAGAAAGCATGTCTCACCTCCACCAGCTCCTCCTCCAACTCTTCCTGCTGCTGCTCCTCATTACAACACTAGGAGCGGTTAGAGCGTGGAGCCGCAGAACTGGGGGCATTCATAACTGCAAGTGATTGCCTGCAAAAGTGGAGGACTGACAATAAAGGGGAGTTCTAACACTTGTGGAGTGGCTACAAAAGGAAGTTCTAACGCTGGTGGATTGGCTACAAAGTGAAGTTCTAAACTCTTACGTTTTTCGGTAAAGTCACGTAGGTAAAAAATAAAAAATTATTGAAATAATAATAGAAATACAATAATAAATCACGACATTTCAGAGGCAACACAAGTCTCCATCATCAGGTGGGACCGTCACAGCTAGATTTACTGTCCCAAGTGAGGCAAAAATTCCAAGAGTCAAGCTCTTAAATACAAGTTTAAGGGGGGAGGGAAGGGGGAGGGGATTATCTGAATGTGGACGCCAATGAGTGGAACGTGTTAGGGGGAGGTGGGCGGGGATAAAAGAGAACAGTAGGTGCATCTTGTTGATGTTTTTACCCGATATTGGTTGACAATCCCAATACATAAAAGGAGAGGAGAGTTGTTGGTTGACAATCCAAATACAAAAAACGAGAGGAGAGTGCTGTTAAACGGTGGGGATGTCAACACTCGGTAAAGTAGAATAGTACCTGTCAAATAAGATGGTCGAAATATGTGTAGTTAATTTTTTTTTGTATGGTTAATAACATCTTTCCAATGATTACTCAGTTTGTATCCATCATCACGGTTGAAGTTATGTCTGTGTTTGTATATCTGGATGGCTTCGTGTACAAACCTTTGATGGTAGCCAGAAGGTTTGCAGAGAACCTTGGTCTCGGAAAAGACAATCTCATGGGAATGCACAGCATTGTAGCAATGATCGGCAACGGCGGAAGACTCAATTTTGCCGTGTTTCAGATCTGACTTGTGCTCGCGGACACGATCAGAGATATGACGTTTCGTTTCCCCAATGTAACAATCATCACAGCTGCAACTCAGTTTATAGACTCCAGGGTATTAAAAGTCAGGATGACATCCTTCACAGATGGAATTAAATCATGGATTATATGTACTGTACTAAATCGGACTTGGATCTTACGTTTGTTTAGAATTTTGGAGATATTTTGGTCACGCCTGCTATGTATGGCAACGTGATAGTTTTGATCGGAGTTTCAAGTGGCTGTTCCTCTATGGTGGGAGAAACAGCTTGGCGGATGGTGCGGTCAGAGTATCTGTTTATCCTGAGGGCCCGATGTACATGTCTTAATTCACTGGCCAGGTGGTGTTGGTCAGAAATGCCATGAGCTCTGTGGTATAGCGTTTTGATGAAAGAATTCTTTTGAGATTGGTGGTGGTGAGAATCCGGTTTCAAGTAGGAATCTGTGTGGGTGGCTTTCCTGTAGACAGAATGTTCCAAGGATCCATCAGGTCTCCTCTCAAACAGAATATCTAAGAATGGTAGTTTGCCATCTTTCTCCACTTCCATGGTGAATCTGATGGATGGGTGTCTGGATGGGTGTGAGACAAAAGTGGCTGGGCGTGGTGCTTTCCACCCACCCCCTCATGTGTCGTTCTGGCCTTCACAGGTGCTATTCGCTAATAGCACTCCCTCAACAGTCTGTGAAGGCTATATGGGGGATCTTTATGTTTATATTTGTGGTCAGTAATCATAGTCATTATCACGTTTGATGATTTACATCTCACTCAGTTTTTTTGACTAAAAGCACTACTTAGTTGAATATTTGTATCGCTAATTTTGCGGTTAGTGATACATTTAAATTAACCCTTAAAACGCAACTTTTTGTAGCCACTCATTACTTGATAGCGATTATCACGTTTCCAAATTTACGTTGTTTGTACGTTCCAATCTGGTGATCCGATTATGACTAATAAATCTTCTTATCAGATGACTTCAGATTTTGTGACTGAATTTGACATCACCATGCGATGACTTTTCACTCAATCTGCTTTTATGCTTCACCACTAGATAGTAAACTCGTGCTGTATCGTGGCAACCACAGTGAGTATAGTCCGACAATGAACCCTGCACCAGGGAATTGAGTGAAGTCACATTTATTTCAATCTGTATGTTGTCCGAGATATATCAGATGTAAAAATGCCATATACAAAAGAACAAAGTCCAGATCATACCCAGATGAATCAAGGGTGGATTTAAAACCCAGCATAAACAATCATAGATTAAACCAGGTACAAAACAAATAAAAGAAAATCAAATCTATATCAAAATATAACCCAATTGGATCAAATCCAGATTGTCCAATTTAAAGCTAGAGTTGTTACCTTCCTGCCTTTCGCAGGATCATCCTCTTGCTGAGGTGTCTGTCTGAGTAAATCTGTAATTCTTCCCGGGGAAGTTAAAGGTCACGTACAATAGATCATCAAATATCCGATGGCTTTGGGGGAAGGGGGCGCCGAATTTTCAAAAACGCCATATAATCACTACTAATCATTACTTCAAATAGCGAATTTTTGCACATTCTTCCAAATCATGCTGTTTTCTGCCGGATAATCGATGATCAAATATATTGTGAGTCAATTGCATATTAATAATATTACGCTGCTCAAAAAAGGTATTTACATGAATTCCTCACCTCTTTTGGAATTGTGAGATTGCCTTCTCCTTCCCCATGACGTGTCCTGATTTTGTTCATGACTCAGAGAGCAGCAACCCTAATTATTTATTTCCTGAGCCTTTTTCCTTTACTTAACAATTGGTTTAAATAGGATTTAGCCCGAAATGCGATTATGAATATAATTATTTTACAGCGTTGTGGGATGAAATCAGCATGAATTATGCTATATATATTACGTGAAATTCGTATAATTATCATTACTTAAGGCCAAATAAGACAATGGATACATGCAGGAGCAGAGGGAGAGATGCGGGCCTTCAGGGCAGGCTGTCCCTCAGGCGCAGGTCAGTGGCGGCCATTTTCTCTTTGTAGTGCTGCTCAAACGCCTCCAACTGAGCCGCAGAGAAGTGATTCCTCCAGTCACCCACATCCCCTGCACAGACAAAACAAAGACAAAGATCCCCCATATAGATTTCATAAAATGTTGGGGCAAATTCTGTTAGCGAGCACCTATGAAGTCACATGATTGCTTGGGTGGTCATCAACATGCTCGACAGACTTTATCTCCCCAGTGGTCATGTTTACACGAATCATCACCGGTGTTGGCCGTGAGTGGGAATCGAACTCGGTTGGCTGAGGTAAGGTGCTGTAATTCTTCGTGGGGGTTGTCTTAATATCACCATCAACAACAACCGCCATTCGCCACTAAGTAGTGGTGACGTTATCCAGGCACTTGTGTCAGGCTATGTGCACTTTAAGGCCATGTGAAGTGTTGAATGTCCGCTGGGAGGATGTCATGTGACAGACCCAGGTGCCATAGGTTGACTGACTGAAATGACTGGCAGATGCACCACCTGAGCCCCCTACTATGCCAATTTACTGTGTTTTAGCCCCCCGATGCTCCGCTCCTTTTAATGAGCCTCGCTACTCTGCCCTTCATTGTTGTTGGAGGGCGACTGCCTCCAACTACCCAGGAGCGGCCTTCACGAGCATCCTGCTCCACAATGGCCGATCTTGAAACCGCTGGTATGAAGATCATTCCCATCCTACCACCACCTTCATCAAAATCACCGTGTGTCCGATTGAGCCTCCAAAAACCTTGTGATCTTTACCCTTGCGCATGAAGGGTGACACGGAGTGGTCCAAGAAGTCGGTGGGCACGGTGCTGTAGTTCGTCATGGGGTTGTCGCGCATCACGGGGAAGGAGGTGAGCTTCACCACCTCACGCAGCTGCTGCTCGGACAGTGGCCGCTCCAGGAAGCGAGCGATGCGGGACACCTCACGCATGGGGTCCTTAGCACGCACAATGGAGGAAGAGGGGGGGTGGGGGGAGAATTACAGTATGTTCACAATCAGTAACGAGGCTGTGGGACTAAACAAATCGGGTCCCCTGACGTTTTGTAAAGAAACACAGCAGGCCCCAATTTATCCATGGAAATCCTCATTGGTACCATTTCGGAATGGGTCCAAAATCACTAATGGGTGGGGCCGCCGGCGAGGAAAAGTAATTGGGGGCTGCCGAATTCTACCGGGGACTTACTGGCCAACTGAGAGCGTAAATAAACAATGAAGAGTACACATTAGAGGCAATTAAAATATTTTCATAATATAGTTTTTTTTTGGGTTCGATCGCATAAGTATGAATGTGTCGAAACCCTCCACTACCCGACATGGCCAATCAGTAAGGGATTTGTCCCGTAAACAAAATGGCAAATAGCTACGACTTCAGCCCACCGGTGTGTTGAAGAGTGAATCCACAAAATTTTCAGTTTGAGTACGACGTTTCACTGGACAATTACATCCAGCATCATCTGGCGACTTGCAAACCTCTATTATGAATAATATTCGTCGCGAAAGCCTACTTTTGAAACTAAAATATTTAAATAAAAATCTATTAATTGTTTTACTCTGATCTTACTTGACCGGCCCCACCGGGGCATTTGCCCTATGGACTGCTGCCCTAACGCCAGTCTGGGCCGGCTCACAATACAAAAACAAAGACAAAGATCCCCCTTAGAGCCTGAACAGAATGTTGGGGCAATTGGCTGTTAGCGAGTAGCACCTATGAAGGCTGGTGCGGCTCACGAGAGGGTGGGTGACCAGCAACACACCCGCCCGCTTTTGTCTCCCTGAGTAGCAATGTTTACTACACACTCGCCAGGTACTCATTTTGAGGCTGAGTTGACCTATGTGCAGCCCAGAACCGGTTCAGCGAATCATCACCGGTTTTGGCCGTGAGCAGGAATCGAACTCGGTTGTGAGTATGAATTTATTATGTATTGTGTACATAATAAATTCATACTCCAATACATAATTCATATATAAAAGTGTCCATTTTATATAAATAGAAACTTTATTTCTATTGTAACGTATTTATAGTTCCGAGCGTAACAACTGCCACACCTGTAATTGCTACGGCTCTCTTCAGTCCACATGGCTTCCACCAGGTTGTTCACGAATGGTCAGCCCCAATGTCGTCCACCGTGGTCGTCGATAAGCCCCAGAGCAAGCGATCCGACCGCGCGGCTCACTCCCCCTTATATACTCGCTCGGCCCCGCCCCTATCAGACAGTGACTGCCCCACTCTACTATAACACGTGTGTTCTTTATTTAATAATTATTCAATAATTAGTACAGTGCCTTCTGGCCACCTGTTCCGAGCACTTTCTCTGTCCAGTCCCTTACATCGCCCCCGCCCAA
Source organism: Lampetra planeri (assembly GCF_965212315.1). Lineage (NCBI taxonomy): Eukaryota > Metazoa > Chordata > Hyperoartia > Petromyzontiformes > Petromyzontidae > Lampetra > Lampetra planeri. The sequence goes on from NC_136161.1 coordinate 183,037, forward strand.
TGAGAAACATAGCCATTCAGGCTACAACAAAAATGTTGGCAATAGTGGACTGAACACAAGTGGACTATGGGATCTCCCAAGGGAATTTTCCCTGGGAACATGGAATTTTTTACATTTAACTTCTAGGTCAACGCATAACATAGGCCCTTTATGCAAGGGAGGTGAGGGGTAATGACCAACAATGACCGCTGCGAACCGCAGGTATGGTCAATGAAGCTAACCATTATGTTAACTACTCTGTTAAGGGGAGACATTTCAACACAAGGCAATAAGCAACCACAAGGTACTCTCATATCCACTGATAACCATCAATGTGTGTGTGTGGTTGAATGAAACGTCCTTCCAAGCGACGCTCCTCTCCGGCGCTTTCTTGGATGACTCTGTCGGCCTCCCCCTTCCTGCTGATCTTCATTGAGGTCGTTCCTGATTCTTTCTTGTGAAGTTCCACGATGTGGCTCGGAGATGGCTTTGTTGTTTCGAGTCGACTTCACTATCAGCATCCTCTTGCGATGTGGCCCGACCTCCTGCAGTGGTAGCAGTTGATCTTCGCGTGATCCCGGGTCCCTCTGTGGGTCTGCCAGGGTCGCTGCTGTTGTCGATCACGCCTTGGCCTGTTCAATTACTGGATGTCCACTGCCATCTCCTCCAAGGTCGCCTGCTGTTGTCACTGCTCCTGTCGGTTCCGTTGGTCCTCTGGCTCCTCTGCTCTCCGTTGTATCTGTCACCTGTGTCACCACCTGAAATAGCCCTCTTGCTTCTCCGTGGTCTCGGAGGCACTTCGCGAACCACATCGAAGTCTGGTCGCTCTCCGGCACAGTCGGTTGCACAAGGCCACTCCCTTGGATGAGCTTTTGCATCCGCTCCATCACCAGCGAGTGCCGGGCTGCCTCGTCCATCCACGGGAATGCCACATTTGCGAGTGCCAACAAGGCACTGATTATACCCGGGATGAAAATTGCTCTCTGGTGCTAGACGGACGAGAGAAAATCTCTGCCATCTCATCAGACTCCTGTCATAGCATAGCACGCTGCCTCTCTGGAATCGTGTAGAAGGCTGTTAACACTCCGTTGTCGAGCACCGTGGGCAGTGCTTGAAGGGCCTCCTCCTCACTCCATCTGCTGACTTTGGCAGTGGCCTCAAATCTTTTAACAAACGCTGCCCAGTCGCCTCCGGTAGCCGTGAATTATTTCAAGGGTCCCATCCTTCATAGGCGCTCTGCTAGACCTCGGGTTGTTTCAGTGGAGGTCCCTGGTAGTAGCTCGCGCGACTCGTCTTCGGCTCGGATCACCGCTGGACGTAGCTCCTGCGTCGGTGAGGTGGCTGAGGTCCACGATGCAACTCGTGACATCGGCCGGACAGGTTGATTTGCTCTCGTCTGTTGTCTCATTCCACTGCATTGCAAGGGGAGGTGGAGGCTGCATCCGTGGAGCTTTAGCTCGCCACATGGTGGGTGGCGGACATGGCTAAGTCTCTAGAATTGCAGCATGCTGCGTGGCAAGGGGAAGCGGTGGCTCCATCTCCAGGCTGACAATGTTGACTCGGTGGAAATTAGCTGCTGCTCCGGCTCAGTGATATGGAAGATTGGTGGCTGCTCAGGCCACGCAGCATCGGCTGTATCCTCCTTTCTCTCCTCGATGATCGCCGTCAGCAACTGACCATTTGCAGAGGTAAGGCGGTCCACTCTTTCTGCTATCTGTTTGCAGCTCTCCTGCTCTCCTGCCTCAACGATTCTGATTCCCCAGTCTGTGGCGGGGCATCCACCTCCTTCAGGCACTTAGCTGCCAGCAGGGTCCTGCTCCCGCAGAGTTCTGGGTCTTGGGGACCCAGGGCACTTAGGGACGACACCTTTTCTTCCAATAGAGCTCCTCTCTGGGTCTTCTTACGGGATACCATAAACTAAATTCCACTTCATTTTGTAGAATCAGAAACTTAATTTCTATCATAATGTATTTGCAGTTCCGAGTGTAACAACCACCACAAACGTAATTACTACGGCTATTTTCAGCCCCGATGGTTTCCAACCAAATTGTTTCACGAACATTCAGTCCTGATGGTTTCCACCTTGGTCATCGATTAGTCCCGGAGCAAGCTATCTGACTGCGGGCCTCGCTCCCTCATATACTATAACGAACAGTGCCCGCCCACCACTCTACTATAACAGGTGTGTTCTTCATTGAATAGTGAGTTGAGTGCATTCTGGCCATCTGTTCCTAAATATCTCAACCTATGCCTTCTAGCACTATCTCTGTACAGTCCCCTACACATGCATCAACTCATGCTTGTGATGTCAACCAAGTTCAGCCCACACAACAATTCCCTCCCACCCAGACCTCTGAATGTTTTATTTGGATAAGAATACATATTTTTTTAATTCATTTTTAAGTCTTAGAGCCGTGCTACTTATGTCCTAGACTGCTCTGCGACCTTACTTCCTTCATGTCCTCGAAGAAGAGGTAGAGAATCCGGTGTCGCTCCCTCATGTTCCACCACCCAGTCACGTGATCATACCACGAGCCCCAGCACACTGTGGGAAGGATGAGGTGGAGCGACCGTGTTGGCACGTTAAAAAGTCACGTCAGGGGGCAATAAATTGCATCACTCTAGGTCAGATGGCTGGTCAGGACTATAAAGTATTTGACATGTCCAGTAGTCCATCGGTTAACAGTGTGGCATCTGTTAACGGTTTTTAGATTAATGTTTCGCCCTCCCATAGAACTCCCCATGGTTTCTATTAACGTAAACATGTTGATATAATGGTATATGTTTACGTTGTGCAAGCGGGCGCCAATTTCGACCAATCTGAGCGCTTGTAAGTGGGGGCTGAGCCATGCCCGCAGCCAATGAGTGATGCCCATTCATGAGCGTTTATACCTCCGCTGGGCTTTGTTTCCATTATGTTTTCTGTATTAGCAGTGGAAACAGCTCTCTTGCAGACTAAGTGATGTTTTACTTAGTTTGCAACGTATAAGTTAATTAATCGTGATTGCAATGTTTGTATTCCTGCTCACGGCCGACACCAGTGACGATTTATCTGAACCTGTCTTGGGCCTCTCCTAGGTCAACTCAGCCTCAAATGAGTACCTGGTGTGGTATGCAAACATCGTCACTAGGGAAACAAAGGCGGTCGGGCGTGGTGCTGGCCACCCTCCCATTCGTGTTCTGTGCCGGCCTCTATAGGTGCTGCTCGCTAGCAGCACTTGCCCCAACAGTCTGTTAAAGCTAAATCAGGAATCTTTGTACCTACATGTGTATGTGTGCATGTTCATGTTGAAATGAAGTTGCAGGCCCCGTGAAATGAATTCGGTTCCTCACTACCAGTATAGTAGTGGGGGACCAGCAGGGACTGTGGTTGCAATAACCCAGGTGCCTTCACCATTTCCGGTTATGAAACGATGCAGGTATTCCTCCCAGGTGCCGGGCTCCGGATGAAACTTGTTCATTCGGTTAAAGTGGAAGGCGGATACGGCGTTGTCCTTGGCATTACGTGCGATGTAGATCACCTGGGGAGGAGACAGCAGATGTAGGGATTGGGGAGAGTGGCACAGGGAGGCACTAAACTAAAACTGCATTTTCTTTTTTACCAGGCAAGGCCTCGCCTCCCCAGACCCCCACCGAAGGATTGTGACCTCATCGTGATGGTGGTGTTTTTGTTTTCCAATGACCCTCAGAGCTATGTCGCCTGGAGTCGTGGACTCATGGTAAGTTCTCCGTTGGCAAACAGATCTGGGGGGAGGTTTCAGACAAATATTGGTCCGAAAAGCCCATTTTGAATGGTTTATAAATATAACAATCTGAGTACCACGCCGGTATATGTAGTGACATCACTGGATGTCAACATGCTGGGTGCAGTGCCGATCATAGAGAGGCACGGTGTGCGGTGTAACAAGATCGCGGATACCACAGTTGTGTGGGTTTAGTACCGGCCCTAGAGGGGCCCGGTGAGCGCTGAATGATAGCGCTAGATGGCACCACGCTTGGCATGAAGTGCCGACCCTTTAGGACAGGGTGTGTTGGTGCCGGCCGAAGGATGAGGTTATTCGAGGCCATGGAACTCTTTTTAACCCGAGAAGACACGTGGCCAGTTAAGTCTACAAAGGGGCCCTAAGAGGGGGCTAGGGCTGCTCAAGTGATTGGGACCCAGATCCTTCCCAAGGATTCTGGAAGGTGGACGTGGCCAAGGGCGGAGCCGGGCACGCCACAGATAATATAAGTCGGGTCCCGAGAGGGACCAGGGTTGTTGTTCATCCTGGAAGAAACCCTTCGTCTACGTTTTCCATTCAACAAGTCTCCAACACGTGCAACCCAGGCTGAAGTTGTTAGTCCCGGTCCGTAGTAGCAGTTACGTTGTAACTCGTGTAGTTAGTCTGGTGGTCACTACCGTAGGTTGTTATTCTGTTAAGGGGAAAGTTACCTCGTGTGTTGGAACTGAATAAATGTGTTGCCTCCAAGTCTACATCTGTGACTCATTGGAACTGGTGTCAAAAGTGGCCAAACGTTCTATTGTCAGTAAGATAGGCCAAGTTAGGTTATGCTTGTGCGAAGCAGACTACATACCAGGACGTTGTCAGACAACGAGGATGAAGAAGGCGTTATTCCTCAGATAGCCCAGAGGATGGTGACCCTGGAGAAAGGGAGTGAGGCCCCGTCGGTGGAGCATCGGCTTGTGATGTCGTTATTGGCTTGGACCATGCGGTGTGGGGACGCCTCTAGCTTGAGGATGCTTCCCTGTTTAAGTTACGACGCCGTGTCAAGGGGGCGGACGGGGGTGGGAATCGAGGCGGGTTGCTCATGCATTGGGACGGAGGGTTGTGCCATTACAACATTGTCGTGCCCACTTCCCTGCGGGGTAAAATCATTGGGCGGTGCACTAGCAACCGCTGCACCTGGGTGTGCATAAGACGCTAGCCACACTTAAGCTCGACTACTTCTGGTCCAGCATGGCGGAAGATGTCACTAATGTATTGAAGGTGTGTGTTCAGTGCGCGCGGCAGAAACCCCCGTCTAAACCCTGTTGTCCACCGTTGCAATCCATCTGAGTTTCCCGCATGAATGAGCTGGTCGCTCTTGATATCCTTGGTCCATTTCCTACCACCCCTCGTGGGAATAAGTATTTATTCGTGGGCATCGAAAATTTTTCTTGGTGGCCGATGGCCTGGCCACTTCCCAATCAGTCAGCTGCGGCCATCACGGAGGCATTCCTCGATGGCTTTGTGATGAACAAGGGGGCCCCTGAGCGTCTTCTGACTGATCAGGGTAAAACTAATTCTTCTAAATTGCTGAGAGAGGTGCGTGATTTGTTGGGAACAAAGAAAGTGCGTACGTCGCCCTACCACCCCCAGACGGATGGAATGGTGGAGCAGTTGCATAGGACTCTGTCTTCCATGTTGAGCCATCAGGTCAGCGAGTCCCAGCTTGACTGGGACTTGCATATTCCTGGGGTCATGGCTGCCTATAGAAAGGCCTCACGCGTCCACCGGCTACTCGCCATTTTTTTGTTATGTACGGGAGAGAACACGATCCCCTCATTGATGTCCAAACAAGGCTAAATCTACAATTTTAGAGTCCATACCCCTTACCCTTCAGAGGCTTTCGGAAGCGCGCGAGGCTTCCAGGGAAAATTCCAATTCACGTCAATTGGCAAATGACCAGCTGAGGGGTCTCCGTATTTCCAAACATAAGTGGGCTCGATGGATTTGGTTTGTTCATCCCTCTCGCCTCAAGCCTTTCATCGCGCCGCGTGAATTTATCTCATCTCAACTACGCAGGGGCCAAGTATCGAGTGTGTCAGGCGAGCTGAGGTGTGCCCCCACTGAGGTTGATCCTCAGGGGAGTGATGTCATTCCGTCCTCAGGTCCCGCACGTTTAACTTCCCCCAAGCCACCACCTGTGCCGTCTCCGGAAGCTTCAGGATGCAGAGATGATGGTGCTGGTGGTGGTGGTGATGATGATGGTGGTCGTGGTGATGATGGTGGTGCTGATGATTATTTGTGTGTATATTATTTGTGTCCTCGTGTATGTGTGTTTGTGTATCTGTGTGCGTGTGTAGCATCTGTGTATGCTTGTGTGCATTGTTTCGGTTTAATGTGGTGTACTGTATAAAGTATTGTGCGATACAGCATCTTGTGCATTATTGTAAATTGTTCAATAGCGTGGTGTACTTAGCGGGGTTTTACTGTAGTGTGGGTGTACTGTTTTGTATGGTGTACTGTAGTATGGTGTACTGTAGTGTATGTACTGTAGTCTGTGGTGCATCTTGGCTTTCTTAGCATAGCGTATAGCACCACGGTGGAAACACCGACATAAGCTCGTGCTAGAGACCAGGGGGACAGGTGTCCATGACGCCTCATGGCCAAACTCCATTCGGCAGAGCGAGGAGACTGAACCCCCCCTCTCAGGGTTCCAGGAACAGGAGAACAATGCGATTTGCCACGTGGAATGTTAGGACTCTCGTTGCGAAGGAGATGCTGCCACTGCTCTGCCAGGAGTTGGACTGGTAATGCCTTGACCTCTGTGGAATACAGGAGGTCCGGTTGTGGCTCCACTCATCATGAGGAGTGGATCAACTCGGGGCAGAAAGCTACGAAACAACAGGGAGTGGCACTTCCTTTGAAAAAAAGCATGCAGAGGATGTAGGAGCGTGATGGTGAGTTGTGGGACACTGTAAGCCAGATCATACTGTGGGCTCACGTCCCCGTAAACAAGAGGCAAGGAATGGTGGTGGTGGTTTCTTCTGTAGCCGGTATGGGCTTAATGTAAATGAACCACAAGTATAATTGTGAATGAAAGTAATATTCTAGATTTGAAGCTTTCGTGACTGCAAGGATTCATACTCTTAAGTTTTTTCGGTAAAGTCACGTAGGTAAAAAATAATAATAAAATAAAATAATAATGCATTGAGTTATTTTCATTTATTATTATTTTATTAGAATTTTTTATCTACGTCACTTTACCAAAAAACCGAAGAGTATGAAAGTAATATTGACAATGGATTGCGCTCATAGGGTCTTGTGAGTAATTCATTCAGCGTACAGGGCACCTATTCAGATTCGGGTGGACGCTGTATAGGTAACACACAGATTTACAGCTCCGTTGAAACATAGATAAATAATAATTTAATTCGGGCCTGGTTCTAGAATATCAACACTTGCATTAAATCCCGTCAGTACAGGGATTGAGCAGTGAGATGGTGTGAATTGGGATTGATTGCTGTGCATCTGGTTAAAATTACAGGTATGATAAGTTGATTTCTTTTGAGTTGTATGATTTATTTTGCCGTTCTAGCGCGGCAAATTTTAAAAACAAGATGGCGGCGACACACTCGTGACAGTACTCAATTAATTTATACAAGTTGCAATAACTTGTTTAGTTTGATAAGTTCAATATCATTTGTTATATATAATCATGAGAATGTGATTTGAATGTTATAATAGTAAAAATAGGAGGTTTTTTTCTGATAGTTTATTCAAATTTGTGTTTTATGTAGTTATATTGTTGGTAAATAAACCCTTACAAAATGGCCGTCCTGCAACTTTTAATTTAACATTGAGTTGATGGAGCGAGCAGAATTTTTTTGTATTTTTGGTAAATATTGTTTTGATTAAGATATAAGAAAAAATAGTTGCTTCATATATTTAGGCTATTTAAAATTATTTGCCAAGTGGATGTTAGATAAATATATTTGGATTAATAAATATTGTATTATATTTTTTTATTTGTGCAGTATTATCACAGTGGCTGACTAGAATATAGTATTTCGAAAATACTCTAGATGTTTCTAGAAGATAGTTTTGTTAAATGTTAAACATTGAAGAAGTTTTTGTTAAGTGTTAAATCTTTCAGATGTTATACAATTGTGTAGTGACTCACTCGGATACACTAGGAGCAGAACCGGCCCTAGACCTTTGGGGGCCCTAAGCTAAATTTGGTTGGAGGCCCCTTTGATGTATGATTTTTTTCACCCACTAGCAAGCAGTGACTCTAGGGGGCCCTCTGCTGGCCACGGGGCCCTTTGCAATTGCAAGGGTCGCTTAGTGGCTGGGCCGGCTCTGACTAGGAGTAGGAGGCATTCTATTTATTAACAGCCTTCTCAGTTCACATAAGTAACTACAGCTTCCAGTCAGGACAACTGGCAGACTGCCTGACTGACAACACCGAGAAGGTGAAGATGTAAATGGCGGTGAAGAATCCAACAGCACGACAGGATCCCACTCACGATGACAGCCCCGAGCCTTCGCTCGGGGTTCACTTTTATCCTCCCAGCGTGGCCTCGCTCCGCTCCAGCCATGCCCCCTTTCCAGAACCTACTAGCAAGGTTCCCGGCTTCTCTCCCCTGCCCCCTCTGTAACCATTCCCTTACATCTCTCTCTCTCGCTTATCACATGACCTGCTGTCAGTCAGGGCTGCTGCAATTCTAGATCCCCTTCTCTGTCAGCAACCAGCGCTATGCTACGTAGTAACCCATGCTATGTCACTACAATTGTATATGATAAGTGCTGTTATCATTATTGAGATTCGTGTGTACGCTGTACAGTACAGGGGTTGAGAAGTGAGATGCTGTGAATTGGGGTTGATTGCTGTGCACCTGGTCATAATTACAGATGCGCGAATGCTCCTCAGAAGAACACCTTTGAAATAAAGAGTTGCAGTCACACAATCCTCTGGTGTCCCTTGGTGGTGGAGTCATCCGATTCTCATAAGGAGGTCAGAACACAATACACAGTGTCCACTCATCACCTCCGAACTCATATACTATTATTGTTGTTTTTTGCATTAATTAACTAGCTCGTCCCAACGTAATGAACATGGGAGGAGAGGGATAGCGCAGAACGGTTACATTTACACACCGAAAATGAACATCAGTCGAGGCATGCAGACAAGGCCGATAAGTCAGACGCCTTCAATAACCTCCTGTCCCAGGTGCTAGCTAAAGTAGCCCCTCGGGATAGAGTCATCCTGTTGTGTGACTTTAATGCCGGTGTGGGTCATGACGCAGACATCTCGGTTGGAGTGATCGGAAGGCATGGGCCTGATCAGCTCAATAATAATGGTAGGAGGCTGCTAGACTTCTGTGCAGTCCATGGGCTTGTTATTACGAAGAAGCTGTTCCAGCATGGGCGCATCCACACAACATAATGGATGTACACCGGGTCTAAGCAAGAACATTTGCTGGACTATATAATTACAGACAAGTGGATGCGAGCCCATGTCCTTGACACCAGGACCTACCTTGGAGCTGATCTGCCCACTGACCATCGACTTATCATCTGTAAGATACAGCTGCCATTCCTCCACTCCGGTGGTGGGTGTCCATCTAAGACCCCATTCAAAACCACAGTGGCCTGGTTTCAGCTATCTGAGGATGATTTCAAGCAGGAATTTCAAGATCGCTTGCAGATGGGGTTGGCATCGTCCCCCCTCCTTCTGTTGCTGAGGGGAAATGGGTGAGGTTCAGGACTGTGGCACATGCAGTTACAACAGCTGCATTGGGTATGCGGTCCAGACCTCCCCAGAGACCCTGGCTGAAGAAGGAGGTGTGCCGGCTGGTTGAGAGAAAATAACAGGCCCACTCCTATCGATTACAACATCCAACATCGGAGAATGAGGAGGCTTACCGCAGCCTTCACTCGGAGATTCGGAGAGCTGTGCAGCACTGCAAGGATGAGTGCTGGCCGCGAGTTGCTGAGTAGATGGAATATGCCTCAATAGCCCACAATCACAAATCACTATTTAATTCCATCAAAAAAGCAACTTGCAATGCCTTTCCGTTTACCATCTTTAACGAAAAGAATGGTAATTCAATCTCCGACCCACAGGAACAGGTCTGCAGGTTTGCAGAGCATTTGTGAGGTCTTGGGAAGGGAATTCCATCAGCCCAGACAACATCACGGGGCAAGGTGGGAACGACCCTTGCTATGTCTGTGGTGCCTTAAATATTGTCAGAACTAGCCACCTCTTGAGAGTGGTAGGCTGACGTTCGATTTGTGGAGGAAGTGCGAGGGGCGATCCGGAGTCTGAGACCAGGTAAAGAGCTAGGCAGAGACCATGTCCCAAGCGAAATGCTGAGGGAGGTTGGCATTTCAATACAGACTGCCCTACATGACGTCATCACAACTGTCTCGACCACAGGATGGGTTCTACAAGATTAGAAGGATGCCCTGGTGGTTCTCTTCTTTAAGACGGGGGACCAAAGAGATTGTAACAACTACAGGGGCATCTATCTTCTCAGTGTGGTGGGCAGGCAAGGGTGAAGCTAGATGGCCAGGAGTCGGAGCCATTCCCTGCATAGCTTAGGGTGCAACAGGGATGGCATCTGGCTCCAACATCAATTAACATCATCTTTGACCACATAGTTTGAGAAGTTTTCCATGGCTATACCTGAGGAATTTCTATCTGGTACAGATAAAATGGGAGACTGATCGATGCCCGTGTGTGGTCGAGGGATGGCTCCCTATTGGCGAAGTATGTTACGTTTGCTGATGATTTGGTGATTGCTGTTCACTCAGAGGACGAGTTGGACTCAGAGGAGTCCAACTCAGTTGGACTCAGAGGAGGGGAAGGGGTTATGGAAAGGCAGTTTTCTGGGAGGCAGGGAGGAGAGATGGAACCACGTCCACGGAGTAATTAAAATTATAAAGGCGTGCAGCAAGTTGGAATAATGTGTTTGGAACAGGTGGGAGACCAGATTCCATCAAGGTGTCAATCACGATTGAGCGAGCCCACCCCAGCCCAGCTTCCTATAACACTGGTCAACACACTTTTTCTGGCATAAGGTATTCCAACGGTTTTAAGGTAATGTTGGGGTGCTGATTCCAAATCTGGCATCAGGTTTTGTCTATCACCTCAGGTTTTTGAGATATAAATATTAAATTTTCAATAAAAACTGCAGAAGAAAAATATTAAATAAATGTGGATATCTACATGAAATTATATTATAAACACACTATCCTAAAAATACAGCACCATATTTGAACACTAAAGCAGTCACTGACTCGCAACAACTTGCAATCATAAGTGACAGAGTCAATTTCGGGTAAAATCAATGAAAATGGGGTATGCCGATAGCATAAAAATGATGTGATAGAGCAAATCTGAGATCAGATTTGGAATCAGCACCCTGAAATTAGTCTAGAACAGCTGCAAAAGTCCAGGCCAGGAAAAAATGTTTTTTTTTTGTTGACCGGTGTAAATAGGGATCACCCCACCACACAAAAGAGGGGCAGGGTGAATGCAGGATGAGCCCAGTCACAAGCATCTCTGCTCTCGGGCTCCAGCCAGCAGTGGAGAGCGGAGCGGTCCAAGGAAGCAGCCAAGCTTCAGGCGGTAAGTAGCAGCTCGGCAGTAGAATGGACTGTGCCGTTAGAGAGCTGATAGGAAAATAAGAGTCTTTTTATAATGCACCATAGTCTCTATTAGCATTCCCTGCGTGAATTTTAGTGGACGCCCGGTGGGGAGCAGAGAAGGGCAAGGACATTCAGCAGAAGGGGAGGGGCAGAGGTCGCAATCGGGTACCCGATACCCGTACCCTACCCGATACCTGGCTACCCGTACCCGGCCGGGTACGGGTACGGGTACCCGTTTGCGACCCTGGTGCGGCCAGGTACGGGTACGGGTAGGCCATGAGTTACTGGTGAGTAACCGTTTGTCACTCATTTCCCAACGTCTTGTCTCTTCTCACAATTCAAGTTCCTAGAATCAACCCACCCCCGCCTGCAACATGGCTTCATCCTAAAGGTCGCAATCGGGTACCCGATACCCGTACCCTACCCGATACCCAGCTACCCGTACCCGGTTACCCGTACCCGGCCGGCTATCGGGTACCCGTTTGCGACCCTGGTGCGGCCGGGTACGGGTAAGGAATCAAAACCCGTTTGCGACCTCTGGGGAGGGGAGAGCAGCACGAGGAGGGTGCCTCTAGCGCCACCCTATGGTGGGATGGAGCGAGCAGGCGCCTGGCTCGCTTCCTCTGCTCTGGCGACGGAGTCCGGCCTGTGGTGGCCCTCGACCCGCGGGGGTCGAGCTTCACCCTGGATTCAGGTTGTTTCTGAATTCAGCCCAAAGCGGGTGGTAAACGCCATCTAAGGCTTGAAGTACCTTAAGGGTGTTTGAATGTGTTCTGGGACACGTAGGCTTAGGTGTGAGTGTTCTGATGAAGGGGTCCTCCTGTAACACATTGTAATTGCACCTCCGAGATGTTTTCGAGATGCACTAATGCGCGAAAACTGGCAGAGTGGCTTGTCTAAACAATAAAACCAGACCAACCCTATTGTATCGCCTCTGGTGAATGGTCTCAATTTCTCTCGATAGACTTGAACCCACAATATACATGGAGGTGACCTGGCTAACCAAACGTATAATCGTGATGCCAATGAAGGTGAGCCTGCAAAAGCAAGCAATAGACTAAGTGTGGTGGTGGTGATGGTGGTGGTGATGGTGGTGATGGTGGTCCACCTTGCAATCGTTGTCCCAAAATGAGGAAGGCACCAGCTGGTAGGGCAGGTGAGTCTTAATCGTGCGAGGAGATGGCAAATCATTCAGCACCTCCACTCCTGGAGCCACGCGACCAGGAACATCACAATCACATTTCGATTCAAAGCTTTCGTGACTGCAGGGATTCATCTTCTTGGTTCTTTCGGTAAAGTCACGGCTACTTGCATTGTGGCCGAAACGTCGTGAGAATTATTTTATTATGTTTTATTTTTATTATTTTATTACTTCCCTCCTACGTGACTTTACCGAAAGAACCAAGAAGATGAATCACAATCACAATCAGAATATTTAAACTAAACTTTTATTTTTACTTTACCAGGTCTAAGGCCCCCGAATGAGCTGCGATATAGTGGCTCTTTTTTTTCAAAAGCGACCTAGTTATCACAAATAATAGCTCAACAAATTGGCGGATTATCATCACGTGGAAATTCATAGCAGCAGCCACATAACTCTAAACGCGTGATGTTCATTCTAAATGTGGAGGGGAAAAACCGGAGGACCCGCAGAAAAATCCGCGCGACCACGGGGAGAGAGAGAAAGTGACACAGACTCCAAATATACAGCAGGCGTCAGGGTCGGGGTCGCACCTACAACCTCCTGTATACCAGTCGAGGTATGAAAAATCTCGTAGCCAACGTGCCAAAGAACTTCGCCACGGAATATTTATTCATGCTGGAAGAATCCGATGAGTTCTAAAGCTCTGTTTCCTACAATCACGAGTAGAGTGAAATGTCTAGGAAAAGTAAACAAACCACTTAAAAATTAAACAAATTAAAAACTAAGTCATATTCATCTTACCGAAGACTCGCACAGAGACCCATATGTAGGAGGCATTCTAACCTAAGGCCCACTGAGCTGTATATTGTTCTTTTTGACAAGCGACCTGGCTATCACAAATAATAGATCAACGAAGTGGCTTATATATGAACATGTAAACTCCACATATAGAGCAGGGCATTGTCAGGGTCGGGATCGAACCCACCAGCTCCTGTATACTTGGTGAGGTAGTTAACATCTACTAACCACGGTGGCGCCCAAGACCATGTATTATTAATAACGACACATTTTCGTGATCTAGACCAAAAGCACCATTATTATGAATCAGCAATTCTACTTGCTTTTGGCTGCAATCAATTTCCACGTGGTGATGATATTATTAGTAGTTTATTTTGAAGACAATTCTAAAAAAGGGCTACATAGCTCAGTGGGGCCTTACCCAGTAAAATAAAAAAAAAATGGTTTTAGTACGGGTCTCTATGAATGTGGGTATCTGAGTATATGTATCAATGGGTCAGGTAACATCCGAAATAGAGATACATATTTCAATGGGCCTTCTGCCTGGTAAAATAAAATAAAACATTTTAGTTTTAGTATGGGTCTCTGTGAGTGGGTCTTTGTGGGCCTGGTCGCATCTGAAAAAGAGATGCGTAGCTCAATTGGGGACTTACACCTGGTAAAAGTAAAACATTCAATAGTTGAGTTTAGTTCACTGCTTTCATCACCTTTGCGACGTATCAGGAAATTTATGCCCGTCCACTCCATGAAGATAATCCTCTCGTACACAGGGCTGCGTTTGCAGAACTCCACGTCCACTCCACTCAGAATCAGATCCACGATCTCCTGGGTCCACGTGGTGCCTAAGAGCGTAAGGGGGGTGGGGGGTAGGGACATGGGGTGAGCGAAGGGGGGGAAAGATGAAGGTGGTGATGATTATGAATGTGGGAGTCGTGATGTTGATCATGATGGTAGCAGTGATGGTAATGAAGTTGGTGGTAATGAAGATGGTGGTCATAATGATTATGAATTTAGTAGTAGTGCTGTTAATGATGGTAGCAATGTTGGTGATGAAGGTGGCGGTGGTGATGATGGTGGCGGTTATGATAATTATTAATGTTGTAGTAGTGATGATAATGGTGACGGTGGTAGCAGTGGTGGTTATTTAGGGTGGTGGTTGTGATGGTAGTAGTTATGATGATGAATGTGGTAGTCGTCGTGTTCAATGAATAGCTCCGTATTGCCTAAACAACTTTTGTTCGGCCGGATAGAGGGGGCTAAACGAGCGCTGCACGGGCTAGAGAAGAGATGGAGTGACGTGGTACAGGAGGATGTGGAGCTGAGTGGACTTGCCGATGACTGGTACCAGCGGTGTCAAGTTCGGCCTCTGTGGAGGAGGCTCGAGAAGGACGCTACTGGGTAGTTGGAGGCAGTCGCCCTCCAGCAACAACGGAGGGCAGAGGAGCAACGCTCACAAAAACGAGCAGAGCGCTGGGTTGCTAAAACATAGCAAGTTGATACAGCAGGGGGCACACGTGGTGCACCGGCAAGTCATATCATTCATTCACCCCATGGCACCTGCTCGGTCTGTCCTGTGACCTCCTGCCAGTGGGCATTCGACACTTCACGTGGCCTTAACGTGCACATAGCCTGGCACAAGCGCCGTAGTGACGTCACCTCCACTTCGTGGTGGTCTTGAAGATGGTAGAAGTGGTGATGAAGGTGGTGGTTGTGGTGGTGTTGGTGATGGAGGTGGCGGTGATGTTGGTGGTTTTCAAAATTATGAATGTCGAAGCAGTAGTGATGATGGTGATGATGGTGGCAGCAGTGGTCGCGATGAAGGTGGTGGTGGTGGTGGTGAAGAAGGTGGTGGTGATGGTGGTGGTTAGGATGATTATATTATAAATATCGTAATGGCGATTATGGTGATGAAGATAATGGTGGTAGCAGTCATTGTAATGAAACTTGTCATGGTGATGAAGGTGGAGGTGGTGATGATGATTATGAATGTCGTATTTGTAATGATGGTGGCGGTGGTCGTGATGAAGGTGGTGGTGGTGATGATGATGATGCAGGTGGTGGCGATTATAGTGAGTACCGTATTAAGACAGTGATGGTGGTGGTGATTATAATAATGATTATCGTGGTAATTTTGATCATGGTGATGAAGATGATTATGATTGTCATCGCGATTTTGGTGATGATTATGAAGGTGGTGAATGTGGTGGCAGCAGCGGTGGTGATGACGACGATGATAATGGAGCTGGTGGTGATTCTGATTATGATGCTGCTGCTGCTTCTATTAATACTCACCCGCCCTGGGGAAAGTAGCAATCAGGAGATCTCCGGGCCTGGCTTTAAACGACTCCACCAGGCTCCAGTCCCTCGCTATGGAGTCTAGCATGGAGACTCCATGCACCGGCTCAAGTTTGGGCCTCTCCATACCAGCAGCTCAGCAAGTAGGATGCTGGGAGAGATGGGATCAGGTGAGGAGGAAGGAGAGCCGTTGGTTGAGTCGTCTGCCCAGTTTATTGATCCCGAGGACTTTGTTGGTAAGCACAGGAGACCTGGGTTTGAGTCAGAGTTTTGTATAAATTGGTGCTCATCAGTGATCTTCTGCAGATCTACACACTGCTAATAGAAGCCCCTTGTGCGACAGACAGTCATCGACTTACGAATATCCAACTTATGAACACCCGCACTTACGAACCAGCTTCCGTGAAATATATTTTTTACATTTACTTAAAACGCGAACTCGCAGTTGCAATCTAGGCGTGCTTGCCCGCACACGTGTGTGCTGTGTTTGTGTGAAGGCGAGTGTGTGGGGGAGCGGTGCTATAGCGGTCATCTGAACTGGTCCTGGTGCCTGCTCCTCTAGGACCACTAAACCTCAAATTATGACATGGTGTGGTGTGTAAAAACATCGCAGCTGGGGAGACAAAAGCGGCCGTGCGTGGTACTGGCCACCAACCCCCTCGCGTGCTATTCCCGCATCCATTGGTGCTGCTACTTTCTAGCAGCACTTGGCCAAGCAGTCTGTTAAGGCTACACGGGGGATCTTTATCTTTGAAGTGGGGGTGATATCGTGTGTTCAAGCTATGTGGTACGTGTGTACCACACGGAACGGGAAACAAAGCTAAAATTAAATAACTATCTGTACTTCGGCTCCCACAATGCCATGCTTCTGTAGCACAATTTTGGCGCCAACTATCAGAGAATGGTGTGGCGGTCGTGTAACTATGCCTCTTTGTAAATAAAGTAAAAGCTGAGCCGCCCACGTGTATGCCGAGTTTCAGCGGTGACCCCATCAGACTTGCACAGAGACCCTAAGACTCATCACCCAGAGACCCGTAGACTCATCACGCAGAGATCCGTAGAATAATCACGCAGAGACCCATACACTCATCACACAGAGACTCGTAGAATAACTACACAGAGACTCATAGACTTATCACATGGAGAACCGTAGACTCATCACACAGATGCTCATAAACTCTCACAGTTACCCATAGATTCACACAGACACCTATAGTTTGTTTTACTTCCCCCTTACCTCCGATTAGTACGGTTGGCTACGTACAGTGTGAAAGAGGTTCAACATACAATACATATAGACTCGGACAGAGAACCATAGACTCACACAGAGAACCATACTATCGTCACACAGACCCATAGACTCACCACACAGAGACCCCATAGAGTCATCACACACAGACCCATAGACTCACATAGAGACCCATAGACTCACATAGAGACCCATAGACTCATCACACAGAGACCCATAGACTCATCACGCAGAGACCCATAGACTCATCACGCAGAGACCCATAGACTCATCACACAGAGACCCATAGACTCATCACGCAGAGACCCATAGACTCATCATGCAGAGACCCATAAACTCATCACACAGAGACCCATAGACTCACATAGAGACCCATAGATAATCATCCTTCTGTAATAATGTTCCAGGAGACCTTGACACCGGGGTTGGAGGCACACGTATTTATTCCGTGTCGGTACAGTACAGCACTGACATACAACACTGGAGGGGGTATCGGCCCCCTCACCCGTCTAACTGGGGATACACTCCCTATCTACACCTAGCCTACCTCTGGGTCCTCCACTAATGGGCTGGGGGAGGCTAGCTAGCCCGACACTGGTAAGTCGGGCTTACGGTACCTGGAGTCCCAGACCAGCTCTGACAAGAGCACCGGCTCTGGCTCTCGGGACCACGCCACTGGCTCGATCCTGTGGGGCCCTGATAAGGGCGGCGATCCAGGGGAGTCCAGGGCTCTATCTATGATGATCTTCCGTCTTCACTGGTTTAGCTTAACATCTCTCCCTGAGCCCTCCGGCTCATCCCTTTTTATACCAAACCCCCCGCTCCGAGTCAGCCCCCCAGGCTACCCGATGCGGACGTCGCTGGGAGCACCTGCCCGTGCACCGACATAGCCACGCCCACTGTGTTTCTTTCCCATCTGATTCCATTGTATACAGCCCCTCCGTAACACCCCTACATCACCCCCCCCCCTGTACAGCTAGCAGCCGTCCCGGCTGCAAAAAAAACAACAATAAAAGTGTATTTACCCCTTGAACCCGCGTGTGCCTCACAATTTTGTTCAACAATAACAACAACAAGAACACCAACAAGAACCGCAACAGCAAGAAGAGAATTAACCCGGCGCACCCCCCCTGAATAAATACGAATACCGTAAGAGCACCCTATATACAATTTGTAGGAGAACACACCACACACACAACACACAATGAACACAACATATGTACAATCCAATGTGCAGGAAACACACCACCCACACAACACAAATGAACACAACATATGTACATTTCTCCGGGCCTCACAAAAGTCTGCGCATTTTTGCGCGCGTTCTTGCAGCAGGCCCGTCACACGGGGCAACCCCGGACGGCGGACTGTTGGGTGGCAACCGTCCATGGCCGAGTGAGTCACTTTCCGTTGCCGCGTGACCCTTGGCATCCCCAGGAGGGGTTGTCGGGCGTGAGCCCGTCACTCCCGGTTCACCTGGGGGCGGGACAGCCGGCAGCACGTTAGGTGAGAACAGCGGAGACGGACCCTGCGAGTCAGTGGACCCCCCACATGTCTGGCCACGCGTATGTGAAGTGGGAACTTGGACCGCAACGAAGGGTTTCAATCTGGAGGGGTGCACAAACCACCGCCGCTTCCCCCATTTGATGCGTACACACTGAGGCCGCAAAACCTGAACCACCTCCACAGGGCCTCGCCACGGCCGCACCAGTTTAGAGGAGGTTGCAAGCGGTACCTGTGGACAGTGTAACCATGCCTTGTCACCTGGTTTCCACTGCAGTACGTGCGCCCGACCCAGCCTGAGCCTCTCGTTAGCCTTCTGGCGGAGGTCGGAATTTTGCATAGCAGCCTCCCATGCCTCTGTTAATTTAGCAATATTGAATTTAACGTGGGCGGCCAATTTAGTTTTACCCCGCAGCGCGGAGATCTGCAGCTGGGTCTGAACAGGCGGGTCAGGTTCGCGGCCGTACATCAAGAAGAAGGGGGAAAATCCCGTTGCCGCATGGGGAGCCATTCTATATGCTGCCAAGACCCCTTGAATTTGAAGGTCCCAATCGGTCTGTGAGTCCGAGACCTGTTGGGACAGCATCGACGTGATGGTTTGATGCAGACGCTCCACCATCCCGTCAGTTTGCGGATGATATGGGGAGGTACGAATTTTTTTTGTGCCCAGGAGCTCACAGACCTCTTGGAGGAGTTTACCAGAAAATTTTTTGCCCTGGTCGGTCAGCAGCCGCTCCGGAGCACCTTTGTCCAGGACGTATCCCTGGACAAAGGCCTCCGCGATGGCTGCTGCCGACTGGTTGTCAAGGGGCCAGGCCATAGGCCAGCGCGTAAAATATTCCACCCCGGTCAACAGATATCTGTTGCCCCTGGGGGTAGCGGGAAATGGGCCCAGGATATCAAGCACGACAAGCTCGTTGACCCTGGAAACTTTGATGGATTGCAAAGGCGGGTTAGACTCCCGTGCTGGTGGTTTACGTTGCGCACACCGAGGACATGACCCCAACAGATCCCCGACATCCCTTGTCATGCCTGGCCAAACAAAATCTAGCTGGAGCATGGCGAGGGTCTTTTGAGTCCCCAGGTGGAGGAGGCGCTCATGAGCGGCCCACACCACCTTACCCCGCAACCCAGAAGGGACCACCAGCCGGTGTCGATGGGATCTCCCGTCCCAATGCATTAACAGACCCTGGACCATCTCCCATGAGTCGACATCACCCCTCCCCCACCCAGCACTTCCGACGCGACGACGCAACGCGAGGAGGGAGGTATCCTCCATCTGGAGGCGCCCCCATTCAGCAACAGGCAACCCCAACAGGGAATCTTTTCCCTGTTGCGCAATCAAATCCGTCATCAACGTTGCGTCAGCGGCGGCCGCCAGGACCGGAACGGATATCTCACTCGGAGGCCTGCAACGTCCCGACCCCAGGAGGCATGCGCATTCGGAGGTGGTTGGCATCCGTGACAGAGCGTCCGCATTGGTGTGGCGAACGCCCTTACGGTACGTAGCTTCGAAATCGAAGTCCTGGAGAATCTCCAACCATCAAGACAATTGTCCCGATGGTTGTTGAACTCGCAGGGCGTACTGTAGTGCCGCATGATCTGTGCGGACGGTGAAATGCCGACCGTACAGATATGGGCGATACTGTTGGATGAAGTTAACAATTGCCAACAGTTCCCGACGGGTGACACAATATCTTTGCTCCGCTAGAGACAACACCCGACTACCGTACGCGACTACCCGTTCCACGCCGTCAACCACCTGCGAAAGCACGCCCCCAATACCCGTGTTGCTCGCGTCCATGTCGAGCAAAAAGGGTTTTGAAAAATCAGGGTAACCCAAGGGAGGAGCGTTTACCAGCGCGTCCCGGAGGGATCGGAAGGCAGCCTCCTCCTCCTGTCCCCAGTGGAACCGGACCCCCTTCGATGTCAAAGCGTGTAGGGGCTTTGCAATCATTGCAAAATCCGCGACAAACCGTCGGTAATACGACGCGAATCCAACGAAACTCCTGACCTCTCCCACAGAGGTGGGAGTCGGCCAGGAGCTGACACACTGCGTTTTGGTGGGATCGGTAGCAATACCTGAGCGTCCGATGATATGTCCCAAATAACGCACGGATTCGCGTAACAAATTACATTTTTGGGGTTTAAATTTCAAATTAGCAGCCCGCATTTTGAGGAAAACCGCCCGCAACCTCTGTAGATGTTCGTCGAACGTTTTGCTAAAGACGATAACGTCATCCAAATAAATTAAGCACGAGTCCCATTGTAACCCAGCCAAAACCAATTCCATCAATCGCTGGAAAGTTGCCGGCGCTGAGTGGAGTCCCATCGGCAACCGGTTGATTTGGAACAGGCCGTGCGGTGTACGGAATGCAGTTTTGGGTTTCGAATCATCGTCCAGAGGAAGCTGCCAGAATCCCGAAAGCAAATCCAATGTGGAGAAGAATTGCGCCCTCGCCAAGGCGTCAAGCGATTCGTCTATCCGTGGGAGCGGGTATGCGTCGGCAACAAAAATTTTGTTGAGGCGACGAAAATCTACGCAAAACCGCAACGAGCCGTCATGTTTTTTAACTGAGACAATCGGCGCTCCCCAAGGGCTGGTAGAAGGAGAAATGATGTCGGCGGCTAACATGTCATCAACGGCCGATTTGACATGGTCCTTTTCGGCGGGACTTAACCGAAAAGGATTCGTGCGTATTGGCGCGCTGTCACCCGTATCAATATGGTGACGCAGCAGATGAGTACAGCCCAGATCGTATTTGTTCCGACTGAAAACGTCGGAAAATTCACGCAGCAGTGTTTTAAACTTTTGACGCTCTAAGTCCGACAGGTCCGTCGATCCCGCACAAAGCGCCTCGAGCCACCCCTCATCACTGTCCGTATGTGGTCGCGGCAGAGGGGCAGCGCTCACGTGATTTATGACGGGTTCCTCACAGGGCACCGGCGTTGCGTGAGCAAGCACGGTCCCCTGTGGAAGCACCACCGTCCGCGACCCCACATTGAGGACCGCGATGAAAGGGTCCCCGTCCCCCTTAACGATGGTCTGGGCCGGAATTGAATGAGGTCCGCTAACCCCGACCCTGGACGGGCCCAGCAGAACCCCCTGGTCCCCAATCCCTTTAGCGAAAGGCCGACGTAGTTTAAGAGGCATCAGCATCTGGGCCCCCGGCGGTACGCGTACCGTTCTGTCAACGAGCGCCGGTACCGTCGCGAACGCCGTCCGACCCGCAGAGGGAGACGGCAGAAATGCCAAACGTCGGCCCGACGGGAGCTCAATACAGCCCTGGTCGATTAAGATACGGATCGGCATTTTGCCCAGGAAGTCCGTCCCCAGCAGGCACGGAACCGCCAGCGAGGAGGAGACAAAAATTGGGCCAGATAATTTGATATCTCCGATACAAATTTGCGCTCGAATTTGTCCAATGATTCCCAGTGAGCCGCTGTTAGCAGCAGAGAATGGCACATCAACGGCCAGCAAAGGACGGCTCTGAACAGGAAGAATGTTGTAAATCAATTCCGAAATAATGGTCGCCGATGCTCCCGTATCGACCAGGATGCGCACCTCAACCCCATCAATGTGCCCCACCACGGCTGACGACCCCGACGACGCGGCCACAACGCGATGGGCCAACACGGACCACTGGCTGGGTTGGATATTAGTCCCCACAGTGGTACGTGTTGGCGCGACGGTGTGCAATTTCGGCCCCCCGTTCGTTGCAGTGCGTGAGTGTGTGACGGGTGTGTGTGTGGGCCAAACATGAGGGGTGCCGCGACTCGCCGGGTTATGTTGTTGGAGCTTGGGAGGAGGCGCGGCGTCCTGTCGCGGCGTCGCCCCACGCTGCCGAGGAGAGCGGCATCCCGAGGCGACATGACCCCGGAGGCCGCAATTGTAGCAGCGCGGGAGCGCTGGCGATGACGTTGGCTGGTCGAGGCGGCCCGGTCCGTCCCGAGCCGGCCGTACTCCCGCTCTCCACTCTAGCTAACGGTCGATGGCGCAAATTTCCTCCGCCGGGAGGGTGGCTGCAGCCACAGCACGACCGGTCGCCGCCTTGCTGGCCTTTCGTCGCTGCGAGAGTAAGTTGGCGTGGAGGTGTTGTGCGGCCCGGAGGGAAGATAATGTCCAATTCATCAGCCAGCAAGAGTATCTTTTTGGTGACCATGGCGTCCACTCCTTCGTCGTCCATTCGCGGGAAGGCCGTTCTTGCTAGCGCCAGGAGACTCGTGCGATACGCCAGGGGCGACTCCTTTGCACCCCGTTGACGATCGTAAAATAGCTGTCTGCAGTCAGACGGTGGTCCGTAGACTGCAGCCAGCAACTGCAGTGCCATCTGCAGCGTGGCACGCTTGTCTTTCGGCGCCGAGGTGAGAGTGGCGAGGGCATCGCTGTCGAGCAGCGCCGGCAGCGCGCGGAGAGCTTCGGCATCGGTCCACTCCGCCATCTCCTGGTGTGCGAGGAAGCGCCGCTGGAAGCCGCCCCAGTCTCCATCCTCACCCACAAACTCCGTGAGGGGAGGCTGACGTTGGTGTAATGCAGCGGCCGCAGTGGAAGGTCGCCCCCCGTTGCTCCCGCCACTCGTCTCGGCTTCGGCTTCAGCGCGAACGATGAGTGGCATCGCCGGTCGCCACTGGTGACGCGCTGGCCGCTGTCGATGACGTTGCAGCCACTGTACGGCCGACGTCGGACGCGAGGCTCAGCCCGGCCACGCCCTCAGCAGCTGCTGCGGCGATGGCGGGAGAATCAAACTCCGGCTCCGTCGAAATGGCGGGAACCCGTGCTGGTCGTTGGCTGTTGTCGCTCCGTGGCGGTCCACCAGCCCCCAGCCGCGTAATTTGTTCGAGCGTGGCGGCAGCAGCGTAGAGCAGCTCTGCCAGTCTCGCGTGAGCCTGCCGCAGTCCATCTGCTGACGGCTCCCCTCCATCCGGACGCTGCGGTGTGAACGTATCCGGGCCCGGCTGCTCGGCGTCGCCTTCAGCCATCTCGGGCTCAGCTTCTGCAGCGTTGTCCTGCTCCCCCGGTACCCTGGCACGAGCTGTCCGACGCGTGTCCATGTTCGTGGATGATCACTTCTAACACCAGATGTAATAATGTTCCAGGAGACCTTGACACCGGGGTTGGAGGCACACGTATTTATTCCGTGTCGGTACAGTACAGCACTGACATACAACACTGGAGGGGGTATCGGCCCCCTCACCCGTCTAACTGGGGATACACTCCCTAGCTACACCTAGCCTACCTCTGGGTCCTCCACTAATGGGCTAGGGGAGGCTAGCTAGCCCGACACTGGTAAGTCGGGCTTACGGTACCCGGAGTCCCAGACCAGCTCTGACAAGAGCACCGGCTCTGGCTCTCGGGACCACGCCACTGGCTCGATCCTGTGCGGCCCTGATAAGGGCGGCGATCCAGGGGAGTCCAGGGCTCTATCTATGATGATCTTCCGTCTTCACTGGTTTAGCTTAACATCTCTCCCTGAGCCCTCCGGTTCATCCCCTTTTATACCAAACCCCCCGCTCCGAGTCAGCCCCCCAGGCTGCCCGATGCAGACGTCGCTGGGAGCACTTGCCCGTGCACCGACATAGCCACGCCCACTGTGTTTCTTTCCCATCTGATTCCATTGTATACAGCCCCTCCGTAACACCCCTACACTTCCACAGCACCTCCGATGAGAACGGTTGGCTACAAACATCGCTATGTCCTCTCCAGTAGTTCGGGTGAATCATTTGCTAAGCTGACTTAAGTCAATAATGTTGGAAGAGGTCGGCATATCCACATTTTACCCCACCACCACCAGATGATCAGCTGATCACAGACTCAACTCGGATGAACCCATTCACACTGCTCGGGGGATAGAGGTGGGGAGAGGGAGTTATCGATTTTAACCACCCTACTTTGAACCCAGGATCTCAGTTCTCTGATGTATTCACAGTGGGCACCACGGTGGCTAGGACATGTTAAATACCTCGCCTAATTTACAGGAGGTCGTGAGTTTGATCCCGAACCTGACGACCCCTTCTGCATATTTGGATAATTTTGAGGTGTCTCTCTCTCCGTGGTCACATTGATTTTTCTCCGGATCCTCCGGTTTTTTACCGCATTTAGAATCAATGGCACACGTTTAGAATTATTTGGCTGCTGCTATAAATCTCGGTGGGGTCTGATATGGTAAAATAAAAATAGCTGTTATTTTTTGTGTAATCTCAACAAATCAATCCTAACGAACAAAAGAAAAGACAAAGGCACCACCATATTGCCTTAACAAACTTTTGGGGCAAGTGCTGTTTGCGAGCACCTGTTAAGGCCGGCACTGTGGCACACGAAGGGGTGGGTGACCAGCACCACGTCCGGCCGCCTTTGTCTCCCCTGTGGCGATCTTTACTACACACCACCGCACCAGGTTCTCATTATGTGGCAGAGTGGACCTAGGGGGAGGCCTAAGACCGGTTCAAATAATTGTCACTGGTGTCGGTGACCATGAGTGGGAATTGAACTCGGGTCGCCGGGTTCGTAGTGCAGTTTGTAGTTAAATGCGTGCCCACTAGGCACTCTTGACACACTCACGCACATTCCATGCATTTATTTATAATCGAAGGTGTGGGGAAAGCACAACAAACTATGGGTCTCTATGTGGGTCTGTGGGTCTCTGTGTGAGTCTACGGGTCTCTGTGTGAGTCTACTGGTCTATGTGTGAGTCTATAAATGCATTTATGTTGAACTTCTTTAGCACCGTACATAGCCAATCGTGTCACTCAGTTGATTCAATCGCACACACTCGAACAAATACACTCACACTGACACAGAGAGAAGTTGTTCCCCTGTATGTCAAGTAAGTGACCCGTTCTGCTCAACAAACCTGGGCGAGGTTGAACCTGGATGCGGATAAACAGCTGGACGTGGATGTATATCTGACATGGATGAACACCAGACCGCAGATGAACACCTAACACGGAAGATCACCTAAACACGCATGAACCACCTAAACACGCATGAACCACCTTAACGCGGATGAACACCTCACACAGATGAACACCTGGCACAGATGAACACCTGGCACAGATGAACACCTCAACCAGATGAACACTTGGCACAGATGATCACCTGGCACGAATGATGAATTGACATGGAAGAACAACCTGAACGCGGTTGAACAAACGAACGCTGATGAACACCCGACACGGATGAACATCTGAACAAGAATGAACCCACCTTAACGCAGACGACGAACCAACCTGACACGTGAAATCCCACAGCCTCCGCTTTGCGGCTCAACGGTGGCGCGATGCGATGCCAAACTCCCCCCGACGCCGGCAAACTGAGAGCTCAGAGTGTTTGGAGACCTCGCCTACACGACACAGGTCACGGTGCCTCACAGCTTATGGGTTGGGTTCGGGCTTTGGGTGAATTCCTGTTGCGTTGCTGTTTAAGAATCAGAGTGGGCGGTGCATGGGGTGGCGGTGGGGGGTGGACCTGTGGCTTCGCCAGGTTCCTAGCGCAGTGCAGAGTCCACTGCATGCCCCAACTCGGACCCACTCTGACCCACTCACACACAAAAGGCAAAGATCCCCGTATAGCCTACAATAGACAGTTGTGGCAAGTGATGGTAGTGTAGTGACTTCATAGATGTCACCATGCTGTGGGTGCAGTACCGGCCCTAGAGGGGTGCGGTGTGCAGATGTTGTAGCTTTGCTAAATGTCACCAAGCTTTGGGTGCAGTACCGGCCCTAGAGGGTCGCGGTGTGCAGGTAATGACATCAAGGCATGTCACCAGGCTGTAAGGACAGTACCGGCCCTAGTGTGTGCCGACCCGAAGGGAAGGTCGGGTAAGGCCATGACAGTCTACACAACAAAGGCTCATTCCTAACAGCGTGCTTCAGCCGCACCGAACCTCACAAAAATAATATCTAGGGCCTACCTTGGCTCCTCCCACCCTCAACCAGTATATATACAAGGACTGTTCTCTTGGAATTTATCTTACTTGATACAGCTGTCGTGCTGTGACGGTTCCACCTGAAGACGGAGGCTTGTGTTACCTCCGAAACGTCGTGATTTTTATGTTATTTTTATTTTACTTTTATTAATTTTAATTTTTTACCTACGTGACTTTACCGAAAAAACCTAAGAATATGAATCCTTGCAGTCACGAAAGCTTCAAATCTAGAACATGACAGTCTAGTTGACCCGGGTGGACACGTGACCAGTTAAGGCAACGGACGGGCCCCCGAGGAGAGTCACGTGATGGAACCGAGGTTCTTCGGGAAGGTTCTGGAAGGGAGGCGTGGCCAGGGCTGGAGCCAGCCACGCCGGAGAGAATATAAGCTGAGTCTTCAAGCACGTGGTCCGGACAATGTGCTGTTAGCCCCGGTCCATGTTAGCAGTTGTTACGTAGTTAGCCAGGGTGGTCACCAGCCTAGGTCGTTGTGTTAAGTTGTTCTGTTGTGTTCAATAATAAAATAGGCTGCCTCCGAGTTGAATAGTGCGCCTTAGTTGAACCCACTACATTAGTAACGAGTAGCAGCACCTATGAAGGTCAGTACTGTGGCACACGAGGGGGTGGATGGTCAGCAACCACGCCTGGCCACCTTTGTCTCCCCAGTGGTGATGTTTACTACAGAACGTGCCAGGTACTCATTTGAGGCTGAGTATATCTACGGGAGGAGGCCCAGGACCGGTTAGAGATAATTGTCACTGGTGTTAGTGTCCGTGCGCGGAAATCAAACTCTGATTGTAGCCAGGTTCATAGCGCAGTGTAGCGCTCACCGCTGCACCACCGCTCCCCATTTCTACACTTTTCACCACCAACATCACGTGACCTGCTATTCAGAGACTCAACTGGGATGAACCCATTCACATTACTTTGAGTATAGAGATGGGGGGAGGGAATTATGGATTTTAACCAACGTACTTTGAACCCAGGATCTCAGTGCTCTGACTCCCTCGCCTGGTATACAGGAGGTCGTGGGTTCGATCTCGACCCTGACGACGCAGTGGCTAGGAGATGTTAACTACCCTTGCCTGGCATACAGGGAGTCCTGAGTTCGATCCCGATCCTGTTGACGTCTGCTGAATATTTGGAGTTTGCTTCTCTCTCTCTCTTTCCACGTGGTCGCATGGATTTTTTTTCTGGCCCTGCGGTTTTTTTGCTCCACATTTAGAATGAACATCACGGCCTTTAGAGGATTTGGCTGCTTTAAAATGCCACGTGACGATGATAAGCCCACATCGTTGTGCTATCATCTGTGATGGCCAGGTCACTTTTGAAAAAAAGAGCTACTATAGAGCTCAGTGAGGCCATACCTGGTAAAATTTAAATATCGATTTAAAGCTTTCGTGACTGCAGGGATTCATCTTCTTGGTTCTTTCGGTAAAGTCACGTAGAAGGAAAATAATAAAATAATAAAAATAAAACATAATAAAATAATTCTCACGACGTTTCGGCCACAATGCATGCAGCCGTCTTCAGGTGGAGAACAGGTCTGTCGAGAAGGCAGAGTCTGAATGGCACGCCCCAGGCTTGGAGCGACTATTTATGGTGGGATGGAGGGGCGAAGAGCGTCTTGACAAAATAATTTGCATATCAAGAGGAATTTAGC
The DNA here is from genome assembly GCF_965212315.1 of Lampetra planeri. Lineage (NCBI taxonomy): Eukaryota > Metazoa > Chordata > Hyperoartia > Petromyzontiformes > Petromyzontidae > Lampetra > Lampetra planeri. The sequence goes on from NC_136161.1 coordinate 210,953, forward strand.
ACATTTATGGGAAATGCAGATATGCGATTAGTACTACTTGTGAAATGCGTAGGAGGTTTGGCGATGGGTTTAAAGTCATTATGCCCATGCATTATGCAGGATTAGCAGTATCAAAGGGAGGGAGTAAGGTTAGAATTAATAAAGGGAAGGAATGTTAATAATATGGCACCGCAGCAACTAATATGCTTATAGACTATACATTGTAATATTACACTATGTATTATTCTACCCAACCAACTGTATACCACACTGCTATATATTCACTATAAAATTACGATACTATATATTACCTTATACATTGTATTAAACATTATACTTTAATACTATTTATTATTATACAATATGCTATACACTATACCATTGACCGTCGCGTGAAAGGTACTGAGAGGAAGCAACGAAATATGTCAATGGGAGAGTGGTGATAGGAAGCTTGCAGCGGAGCAAATAATGCATTCCCTGTGGAGAATACAAGATATATAGTCAATGCCAGTGAGTGGACTGCGGTCTGAAAGTCACCGTAAACGTGAACACAATCAGTTAAGATCCGAAATGGTTTATTACGTACTTCCAATGATTGCTGAGCCAGAATCCATCTTCTCGGTTGAAATTGTCTCTGTGTTTGTATATGTGGATCGCCTCATGAACGAATCTCTCATGGTAGTCAGATGGCTTGCAGAGAACCTCTGTCTTGGAGAAGTCAATGTCATGTGAGCCCACTGAATTGTAACAGTGATCTGCCATCTCAGGAGTAACTGACAAATTAGCCGTGTTTTGCAAAAGCAAAACATTACAGTAGGATTTGGTACAGTACACACAATTCAACAACTAGTAACTTGCACTAAAGACGAATTACCTAAATTATCAACAAAAGGTGTATATCGGATTAATTGTTTATGTGGCAGATGCTATGTTGGACAGACATTAGTGTAAGACTAAAAGAACACCAGAGAAATATTAAACTATCGCAAACACAACTGTCGGCAGTGGCAGAACATGCTTGCCAACAGGGACACTCAATTGATTTTGACAACGTTGACGTGTTGTGTAAAACTAGTTACTACTGGCAAAGTCTAATTAGAGAATCCATTGAAATTGAGAGAAACAGAAATAACTTTAATCGCTCAGACAGCTACAGGCTTAGTGCGGCCTGGAAGCGTATTATTAAATAAAATACATTACAATTCCTTATAGGGGAATCAAACACTAACTGATTACTAACGTAGCATAATCACAATAAAACACATTCGAAATGATTACTAATCTACAACTCGCATCGTAACAACTGCCTGATTACTAATCTAGTATATAATTACAATAACCCCCCCACCCCCCTCAAATCGTTGCACCTGATGAGTTAATGAGTTAATGATGACGTCACCCTGCTGCTCTATATAAGAACGGAAGACAGAGCAGAGCCTCACCATTCTGGCGAATTCCCCGATGATGCTGGATGCAATTACCAGCGAAACGTCGTACTCAAATTGTAAATGTTGTGGTTTCACGCTTCAACACACCGGTGGGCTAAAGCAGTGAACTATTTGTCTTTTGTCAACGTGACACTTTTTTACTGATTGGCCATGTCTGGTGGTAAAGGGTTACGACACATTTATAAATAACGCGATCTAAACCCAAAAATGTTGATTATGAGTATAACATAAGTATACCACGTTTGCAGTCGATACCACATTGGGAAGTGGGTTCAAATTGTGTTACAATTTTTGAGGATACGACAACAACAACAACAACGACAACAACAGACCGAGTGAGTTAAATAAAAGCGTGTAATAATAAAAAAAAAAGAGCTGCATAGCCCAGTTGGGCCTTGCACTTGGTCAAAAAAAAATGTAGTGGGCCTTCACGTTAGCGGGCGCGTGCTCACCCTGTACACTGAACATATTGGTCGTCGTTCATTCAGAGAGTTTGCCCGCAAAATTTAGAATGGTTCTTTGTGTCACATGGCACCATTACGTGTAAAGTCAGCACACAATGGAGGGTGGGGTCCACCCGTGATAGGGAAAGAGGGTAATGAAAATTAGAAACACACGCAACAAACAAGGTGTCCATCCTCTTAGTTTTTTCGGTAAAGTCACGTAGGTAAAAAATGAAATTAAAATTAATAATATAAAATAATAAAAATCACGACGCTTCGGAGGCAACACAAGTCTCCGTCATCAGGTGGGACCGTCACAGCCAGATTTGCTGTATCAAGTGAGGCAGGGATTCCAAGATGCAAGTTCTTAAATTCAAGTTAAGGGGGAGGAGAGGGGGGGGAGCTTAGCAGAATGTGGTAGCCAATGAATGGAACGTATTGGGAGGGGGGGCGGGCTAAAAGAGAGCACGAGGTGTAAGTAGACGTAGACGTGGATGTGTTTGTGCGCAAGCCCCTGTTGGTGCACATGATAACGTATTGGAAGGGGGAGGGGGGGCTAAAAGAGATGTGTCCATCACCATTCGTGGATAGCGAAGGGTGAATGGAGGAAAACCCCAGCTATATCTGCTCTCGAGCTCCAGCTAGCAGGGAACAGGAGTGGTCCTTGAAACCTCCAAGCGTCCCAGCTTGGACACCCGATGGGGGAGCAGGGATGAGTAGAGGAGTGCAGGAAGGCTGCCTCTGATGCCGCCTGGTTGTGGAGAGGAGCCAGCAGGCGCCTGGCTCTATTCCTCTTCAGACGACGGCAGAGGTCGCAACCGGGTACCCGATACCCGGCTACCCGTACCCGGCCGGGTACGGGTACCCGTTTGCAACCCTGGTGCGGCCGGGTACGGGTACGGGTAGGCCGTGAGTCACCGGTGAGTAACCGTTTGTCACTCATTCCGGGTAGGGTACGGGTAGCGTACGGGTACCCGATCCGGCCGGGTACGGGTACCCGTTTGCGACCCTGGTGCGGCCGGGTACGGGTACGGGTAAGGAATCAAAACCCGTTTGCGACCTCTGGACGACGGTGGCATGCCGGTGGTGGCCCACGTCGAGTGTCGTCAAGCGTCACCTCGAAGTTGGCTTTCTTGTGAATGTAACCCAAAAAGTTGGTGGTAAACGCCATCTAAGGCTCCACGTCCCTTCAGGGTGTGTGCTGTGTAGCCTCAGGTGTGAGTGTGGGTCAAAAAGGTCGCCCTGGGGTTTGGTGGAAGCGCACCGTGTTGTACAGATGTAGGCCACGGTGTGAAAGCAGGCAGGGGGAGCTTGTCTAAAATTTAAAGATAAACCGACCCTCTTAAATTGACTCGGTTTTGACATCTATTACCCTCTCATTAGACTCGACCAACACTATACACGAGTGGGACTTGGCTGAACAATAATACAATAGTGGTGGCAATAAAGGTGTGAGCCTTGAAGTAGGCTAGAACAAAAAGCGCCACACTTTGCACGCTTTTCATTGGGACGAGGGCAACACTTTCTCTGCTTGACCCTTATTACTGCCATAGGTTCATTTGGTGGCAGTGTGGCAATGTGCAAAAGTCGATTTTTCTCCAGGTCCTCCGGTTTTTATTTCCATATTTAGAAACATGCATTTACAATATTTGGCTCCTACTTTTCCACTTCTTTACAAGGAGTCATGTTTGCATAGACCACAATACCTGCGGTCGGAATGCAAACAAAAAACACAACTCTGATCATTTATGCACTGTCCTTGAAATTGATTGGTCCACACCCGAGACAGCTTTTCTTAGAGCCTAGTCTCACATGGTGTTGGACCGGATGAAGCCAAAAGGCACAACTCAAAGACAATGCACCATCAGAGTATGAGAGCTCGGGGTGAAGCATTTACCCCATTGGAACCTCCTTTGCCAGTAGCAAAATATGAAAATCGGGTTTTTACCCTTTTATCTGGCAACAAAACTGACACCTATTTTTTACAAGGAGTCATGTGAGTCATGTTTGCCAGATAAAAGGGTAAAAAACCAATTATCATATTTTGCTACTGGCAAAGGAGGTTCCATTGGTGAAGCCCCACTTGGTTGAGCCATCATTTGTGATGGTCAGGTTGCTTCTGATGAAGAGCTATATAGCTCACATTTAAAAAGATAATTATTAATTCTTCAATTTAATATGGGGCACACTGCAGCCACAGAACCTTCGTGACCTTGACAGGTTCTTTCAATGGCCTGTGCATCTTTTTGGAAATGTGGCGGCCGGATATTGTGAACAGTGCAGCCGTGTCAAGTCGCCTACCTTTCACTGTGTGCGCGTGAGCGTCATTTTTTGGCCCGAATCTGCTTGTTTGCAGTTGGGGGTTTAACGATCTTGAGGGTTTTTTTGTTGGTACAGATCGCGTTAAGTATAAATGTGTCGTGAAACCCGCCGCCGCGACCCGACACAGCCGATGAGTAAGGTTTGTATCACGTAAAGAAAGCGTAGCCAATTAGTTTATTTGTTCAGCACTAAGTGGTTGTTGGAGAATAAACCCACGCCTGATGATGTTGTTTATGGTTGTTGTTGTTGTAATTACCAGCAAAACGTCACAATACTCGAATTGTAAATGTTGTTGTGGGTTTATGTGGTGCCACGACCGTGGAGCCACTCTGCAATCACTGCAACTCCCCCCCTATCCCCGCCTTGAATGCACACACGCCGCGCACACACACACACGTACACACACACACGCCACACACACACGCCGCACACATACACACACACACACGCCGCGTACACACACGCACACACGCCGCGCACACACACACACACACGTAGTGTCCCGGTGGGGGATCGCCTGGCACCACGGGTTTTCATCCGAAGGGCACTTAGAGGGGAAGCCCCACGGTTTCCCGGTGCCAGGGGATTGGCCGACCCCCCCAGGACAAATGACATTGCGGCCCCCGAAATTGGCTTAAAATTGTATGGGCGCACAGAAGCTCACTGGGTTAACCGCAATGGGTGTGTGAGTGTGTTCGTGAGTGGCTGGGTGAGTAGGTGAGTGAGTCGATGAGTGGGTGGGTGAGTGGGTGAGTGGGTGGTTGAATGGGTGAGTGGGTGAGTGAGTGCGTGAGAGCGTGCGTGAGAGAGTGGGTGAATGAGTGGGTGGGTGAGTGGGTGGATGAGTGGGTGGGTGAGAGAGTACGTGAGTGAGTGGGTGAATGAGTAGGTGAGTTGATGAGTGAGTAGGTGAGTGAGTAGGTGAGTGGATTGGCGAGTAAGTGAGTGTGTGGGTGAGTAGGTGAGTGGGTAGGTGAGTGGATGGGTCAGTGAGTGAGTTGGTGGGTGAGGGAGTGGTAAAGTGAGTGTTTGGGTGAGTGGGTGAGTATGTCAGCGTGTGAGCATATCTGTCAACACCTTATCAGTGCCTACCTTATTACAGACCAATTCAGACCTCATTAGTCCCATCACAAGGGGGAAACACAAACAAATAGACCAATTCTTGTACGTGTAGTGACTGTGCTTGTCACTGTACGTTGCCGGGGCTTGCGAAGCCACGGCCGATAATACGTTGTCATTAAGGGCAGCCCAGGTTACGAGATGTAGTACCAGCCCTAGCGGTGCTTGGGCGAGCGCTGGTCAGCGCAGAGGCACCGCGAGCAGTGTGCGGTGCGCAGAGGTCGCAAACGGGTTTTGATTCCTTACCCGTACCCGGCCGCACCAGGGTCGCAAACGGGTACCCGTACCCTACCCGATACCCGGCTACCCGTACCCGGCCAGGTATCGGGTAGGGTACGGGTACGGGTACGGGTACTCGATTGCGACCTCTGGGATGAAGCCATGTTGCAGGCGCGGGTGGGTTGATTCTAGGAACTTGAATTGTGAGAAGAGACAAGACGTTGGGAAATGAGTGACGAACGGTGACTCACCAATAACTCACGGCCTACCCGTACCCGGCCGCACCAGGGTCGCAAACGGGTACCCGTTTGCGACCCTGGTGCGGCCGGGTACGAGTACGGGTAAGGAATCAAAACCCGTTTGCGACCTCTGGTGTGTAGGCTGGTTGGGCAGGGTGAGCTGTGCATTTATTTACTGTCCTGTCGAATTGTTTCCAGACTTCCCTGGGAATCTGCTGGTTATTGATTCCAATGCCCCACATAGCAAATTTCAATAATGGAGCAAGTTTCGAAAATGTATTTATTGCGATTATTTTGTTACCAGGTAAGGCCCCCTGAGCTATTTAGCCCTTTTTCAGAAGTGACCTGGCAATCACAAATGATAACCCAACGAAGTGGCATATCACGTGGAAATGTAAATCAGCCAAATAACTCTAAAACACACTTGTCTAAATTTGGAGGGTAAACCGGAGGCCCCGAGAAAAATCCATGCGACCACGGGGAGAGAGAACACGCAAACTCCAAACAGAGAGCAGTCATCAGGGTCTGCGTCTAACCCCGCGACCTCCTATATACCATCTTCTTGGTTCTTTCGGTAAAGTCACTTAGAAGGGAAATAATAAAATAATAAAAATTCAACATAATAAGATAATTCTCACGACGTTTCAGCCATAACGCAAGCAGCCGTCCTCAGGTGAAGAACAGGTCTGTCGGAAAGACAGCGTCTGAATGAACACCACCAAGCTTGGCAGCGTATATTTAAGCTGGGTTAAGCTATACCAGGCGATGTAATTGACAATATTAGCCACCATGACACCCTGGATCGTTCAGGATCCCCTCCCGCTCCACGCACAAACAAGAGAACAAGTAGGGCTCATGTTTATTGCTCCCGATGAAACAGCGCCTCTGTGGACTTATCAGCAAACACACGCATCTTGGTGTCAGGATCAAATGCAAGGACACCACCACATGACATTTTCGACATCAGTTTGCGACCACGGCGACAGGGTTTCTCGAATGCTTGCGAACTACCACAGTCCCATCTTTCTACCTTGACCAGTCCTCCCGCACTCGAATACAAATGAGGATGCATGCCCGCACGACCCCCGATGGTCGGTAAAACATGGCCGGCGTGATGTAGATAGCGCGAACCGTCACTCCGATCATCAGGAGAGTGCAGTTTGTTCACCGTCTGATTTGCGTTTGAGGTGGGGAGGCGACTGATTAATCCGGCGAGAACGAGGCAAATCCAAAACCGACTCAATTACGAACTGGACGTAGTGACTCGGCAGTGAGCAGAAACCGCGTAGACCAAAACACAGGAAAAATTATATTCTTAGGTTTTTTTCGGTAAAGTCACGTAGGTAAAAAATTACTTGATGCAGCAATCATTGCTGTGACGGTTCCACCTGAAGACGGAAGCTTGTGTTGCCTCCAAAACGTCGTGATTTTTATTTTATTATTATTTTACTTTTATTAATTTTAATTTTAATTTTTCTCCCACGTGACTTTACCGATAAAACCTAAGAATATGAATCCTTGCAGTCACGAAAGCTTCAAATCTAGAAAAATTATCCCGTCTGACCGCAATTATTTCTCACTTTCTAATGATGATGCTTCTTTCCCTCCTTCTTCCCTCGCTTTCCCTCCTTGCCATGCTCCTCGGATGAGGAGGTATCCCCGTGTTTCTTCTTCTTCTCGGGCACGGGAGGGGGGTTCGTGACCCTTCCTGCGAAGAGCAGAGCCCCCGTCTCGTCGTCTCTGATGAGGAAGACGAACGGTCTGTCCACCTTCAGCTCCTCGGGAAGCCGGGCGGACGTGAGACTGATCATTATCCCCGTGGCGGCCGCGGCCTTGACTCCCTCTTCGTTGAGGGTCATGGTGGCACGGTGGATGACCTTGGAGACACGGATAGGAGTGTCCGAGATCTTGCTGAGGTCCGGAGCATTGAAGAGATCTCCAAGACCTGGGTCATGGGTGGGAGGCAGGAGGAGGAGGAGGCACACAGAGAGGGGTCAGAAGCTTTCAGGGAAGAATTGAGGATTCATTTTCATCATCATCATCATCATCTACACCTCCAGTCTTTGTCTCACGTTTTCCCCTCACCTACTTATCCCATATCTTCCCCCCTTTATTCAGATCGTTACGGGCGTGTCTTCGCTCAAACAGCGTCCTTTGCAAGAGCATTTGAGTGAAGACAGATTCGTAAAGACGGGAAAAGGGGGCATAAGTTTTAAGAAAACAATTGAGGGTCCATCATGGGACCTCCTTTGCCAGTTCCTCAATTGATAATAGTTTTTTCCCCTTTTTTGGCAACAAAACAGGTGTTAAGATGTTAAATCAACAAGCTGAAACTTTTTACAAGGAATCATGTCTGCATTAACCACAATACTTGTGGTCAGAATGCAAACAAAAAATATACTCTGATAACACTGGTCAACAAAAAATAATAATTCTGGCCTGGACTTTTGCAGCTGTTTTAGACTAATTTCAGGGTGCTGATTCCAAATCTGATCTCAGATTTGCTCTATCACATCTCATTTTATGCTATTGGCATACCCCATTTTCATTGATTTTACCCAAAATTAACTCTGTCACTTATGATTGCAAGTTGTTGCGAGTCAGTGACTGTTTTAGTGTTAAAATATGGTGCTGTATTTTTAGGATAGTGTGTTTATAATATAATTTTATGTAGATATCCACATTTATTTAATATTTTTCTTCTGCAGTTTTTATTGAAAATGCAATATTTTATATCTCAAAAACCTGATGTGATAGACAAAAACTGATGCCAGATTTGATTTCAGCACCCCAAAATTACATTAAAACCGTTGGAATACCTTATGCCAGAAAAAGTGTGTTGACCAGTGTAATAAATGCGTTGTCCTTGAAACTAATTGGTCCACACCAGAGACGGTGTCTAACACCGTTTGACACGAGGCTCAAAAGAAAGCTCTCTCAAACACGAAAAGCGGTTCTAAAGAAATTAAATTTAAATGTAGATGACTTAAAAGTGCACAGCTCCAGTAGCTTCCTAATGTCATAAGGAAGAGCGTTCCAGACGGCGGCAGAAGCAGCGCATCTGAAAGCGCCAGATGCAGTGACCGGTCTTTGTTCAATGGTTCGCCAAAAGATGCTGCTGCTGCTGGGAGGATGGATCGGAGTTTTGCGTGACGGTTTGAGATCTGGCAGAGGCTGCAAAAAAGAAAACCACCCGGATTCAGGTTTGAAAAAATCTCAATCCCAGAACCTCACCGATGTCCGTCAGCGTCTGCTTGAGGTCGCTCTCGACGTCCAAGGAAATGAGCGGCAGCTGCAAGTTGATCTTCTTCTGCACCAGCGTCTCCTCCACCAGCGTGGTCACGAGCTGGGAGGACAGCGACGACTCCAGCGCGGACAGGTTGGTGCTCACCGCGTCAGGGACGAACAGCAGCAGACTCGTGTTGCCCTGGAACTGGATTTGTGCGACCTGGGGGTTTGGAGGGGGGGGGGATCAGACTCGCCGGTGAGACGTTGAAAAGATCTCTTCTTTCATGGGAACTCCTTTGCCAGTACCAAAAAATACTAATAGGGGTTTTCCCCTTTTTTCTGGCAACAAAACTGACACCTTTTGCAAGGAATCATGCTTACATCAACCACAATACTTGCAGTCAAATGCAAAGAAAGAACAATACTCTGATAATTTATGCATGCAATCAGTTTCAAAGACAATGCATAAATTATCAGAGTATTGTTTTTGTTTGCATTTGACTGCAAGTATTGTGGTTAATGTAAGGATGATTCCTTGCAAAAGGTGTCAGTTTTGTTGCCAGAAAAAAGGGGAAAACCCCTATTAGTAAGATCTCTTCTGTTCGTGTGCGTGTGTGTATACGTGCGTTTGTGGGGAGCGGTAGTGGGTTGTCGTTGTGGGGAGCGGTAATGGGTTGTAGTTGGTGGTGGTGGTGGCTGCGTAGGTTGTAGAATGTAGATGGTATGCTGGTGGTTGGGTGAGTTATGTTGGTGATTGTGTCGTGAGTGGTGGTGGGTTATGGGAGCAGTAGTGTAACGGTTAGTGCTATGCCGTGCGACGAAACCGCTGATCGAAGTTCAATTCCCGCTCACTGCCGCCAATACCATTCACGAGTATCTGAAGAGGTCCTGGGCCTCCCCTAAGTTCACCCAGCCTCAAATGAGTATCTGGTGCAGTGTGTAAACAATGCCGCAAGGGAGACAAAGGATGGCTGAGCGTGGTGTTGACCAACAACTGCCTCCTGTGCCATGCCGGCCTTCATAGGTGCTAACTAACAGCACTTGTCCGAGCAGTTTGTTAAAGGCTATACGGGTGATCTTAATCTTTTCCCATTATTCTTACTACACTCGTTCTGCCAGAAAGTCTCACTTAGTCTAAGTTTTTATGATAGTAATTACGCTTCCTTATCCCAGGAAAATTCTAGAAGGCAAGTCCCCCCTTAACGCGTGGCGTTCTCAAGACGCGTTTTCCCTTGAACGCGGTTTTGCTTTCTATGGAACGTTTGTCACTTCGCGTGAGTATAGCGCGAGACAGACTGAGTACTCGCTAGCATGGGACGAACTGACTACTCACTACAATGCGAGTCTAGTGAGTGAAAAACGACGTGGGTGTTGGCAGCGTTGGTTAGTGATACTAGGAGCTGGTACTGTAATACCATAGTACTATTACTGTAGTACTAGAGTACTCCTCCTGCTGTACTCGTGTGAGCAGTGATACACGGAGTGCCTTTCTCTTCCTCAGTCTATATTGCAGCATCTTTGTGTATAGAGCGTTATTTCACTCCCTTGTCCTTTTTCATTTGCCATCTCTCTCTCTCTCCCTCTCACCCACTTTGTATGTAAATAAACGATAGTCACACGTTGCATACTTTTTTCTAAATACGATATAAAACACAACACATTTAGCAAGAAAGAAACATTTAAAACAAGTGTACTGTCAAATTATAACGATAGTTAATGGAACGGCACCCCCACTTGAAAAGTAATCTGTACATTTCAAAGCATAATGTACGTGTTTGCGTATGTGCGTGTGTTTGCGAGTGTCTCAGACCGTGACTGGCAGGCTGGGGTGTCTCCCCTTCTTCACGGGGTAATCACTGGCAAACATGGTGGGGACCTGCGTCTCGTTGGTTGGACTCAGGTGGAACGGCCTCGGACTCGTAGACTCAACCTGGAAGGGATTCAGCCACTTACCTGTCCAGGTAAGAGAGTGGTAAAGAGGGGTGGGGTCGAGGGGGGGGACCAGGTCAGTCCGTGGAGTTATGTAGACAGACAGGCCTCGACTTACAAACACCCGACTTACGATCGTCTGCACTGACGAACCAGCTTCCATTAGAAATATATATATTTTTTATGGTGACAAAGCGCGAACTCGCACAGGCAAACTGAACTGCGGAACTATTTTGTTCAGCGGAGCGATCCTCCTCGACATTTAATGAGTCAGCCTCGTGCACGTGTGTGTGTATATCCCACCGTGTGTCTGTTTGTGGGGAGCCATAGTGCAATGGTTAGCGATCCAAGTTTGATTCCCGCTCACGACCAAAACCAGTGACGATTATCTCAATGGGTTTTGGGCCTCCCGACTCAGCTTCAAATGAGTACCTGGTGCGATGTGTGGAAATGCACATTTGAGATACAAAGGCTGTTGGGCATGGTGCTGTCCACCCACCCCCTCGTGTGCTGTGCCGGCTTTGATCGGTGCTCGCTAACAACACTTTCCCCAACAACCTGTGAAGGATATACAGGGGATCTTTGTCTTGCGTGTGTGCATGTGTTCCCCTGTGTGTGTGTTTGTCTTGTCATCTCGGGCTGTGCTCGTGGTTTATGATAGCCAAGGCGGCTATTTTGTCATCTCAGGCTGTGCTTGTGGTTTATTATAGCCAAGGCGGCCATTTTGTCATCTCGGGCTGTGCTTGTGGTTTATGATAGCCAAGGCGTTCCTTTTGTTCCTCGGTCTGCCTTACCCTTGAAGAAAATGGCGCTCACAATAAAGAGCTGCAGATCGGCGGGAAGCTCTTTGATGAGGTCTGGGATGTGTCCTTCCGTCTTTTCGGCCACCCACTTATTTATCAGTGCCACGTCTTCCTTCACGTTCCCGATCAAGTTCTGCGGTTTGGCTTTGTGGTACTTCTCCACCGCGTCGAGAAATTGCTGCTTGATTTTGGCATCTGGTGGAAAAATTTTGATCAAGAAACAACAAGGCAAATCAAACCTGTCAAGTGAGTGCCCACGTTCTAGATGAACTTTGATTAAAACTCTGGACGAGAAGAAATTTCATCTCATATTCTTGGTTCTTTTGGTAAAGTCATGGACTCGTCCATCTGAACAACTGCCGAAATCGCTGTCAGTGATGCTAAAGTTAAGAAAAACCGCCACTTTATTCAAATTTTCTTGCTGTGTTTTTCACACCTGATGATGATTGCTTGTGTTGCAGTCGAAACGTCGTGAGAATTTTATTTTTTATATTATTATTATTTCATTGTTTCCCTTCTACGTGATTTTGCCGAAAGAACCAAGAATATGAATCCCTGCAGTCATGAAAGCTTTAAATCAAAATTGGATCTCGTTCTGGATTTATGAGCCACTGCCATTATCTCTGAGCCATTATAAATGTTCACGTGTCTTAGATGGACATACAATGTCCGTGGAAAGCTGTAGCACAGTGGTTAGTGCACTGTGTTACGAACCCTGCGAGTTGAGTTTGAATCCCTATCACGGCTAACATCAGTTGTGAATGATATCTGAACTTGCCTGAATGGTGAAGTGATAACGATCTAGCAACCGCCCATGGGGCCAACACTGCATTGAGAGGACTCATACAGCAGTGGATTCAACAATGGCCAAATAATATAAGAGTAATCAGAAGCAGGCTTCTGCTTTCTATTGTTTTTTTCTAGAGGATTAACTCTTCACCCCCTTAGAAAAACATATTTAGACGAATGTTAGATTTAGGGGAAAAAAATTCATAGCCGAAGTTAAAAAGAGACAAATGTTAAAGATTTAGTTTCCAAGATTTTTGTCTTTGCTACATCTGAACTCTCTAAGCCCTTTTTAGAACATTTTTCGAAATTCATTACAGCAGTCACTCACCCTTCTCGTCATTTGTGACTATTATATCTATGCGAGACATTGGAGACCAGGCTGTGACCTTCAATTCGCTACGATCGAGAACCCAGTTTAGTCACAGGAGGCTGAATGCCCAGATTATAACGCAGGATGTCGGCGGTGCAGGCTCAGTGGCTCTGAGCCCCCGAACCTCCTGGACTTTGTAAGCGATTCCCACATCATCACTAACCTTTGGCGGTGAAGATGCGGGCAGCGATGTTGGTGCTGTCATGGTCATGGTGCAGTTTGGAAACCAGGGCTTGGAAAGAGGCCTGGGGATTCGGGTCACGGAGGAATTGGAGACGCAGGGCGTTGGTGAGTTGAGTCTCTGTCTGATGGGCCGTGCCTAAGAAGCTCAGAGTGAGCAGCACGAGACAGGAAGAGAGAGTTCGGGGATTAGTTTCACAATAACGATGGTTGCAGAGTGGGGCTCAAATTAAATGTGAGCCAAATCAATTAACCAGCACGAGTTCATTTAACAACACACAAAGATGCACGTTGCATGTCCAAAAGCACTCAGCCTTGTCCAGACCACCAGCTCAAAATAACTTAATGCGTGCCCATTTTTGTGTTTTAGAACCCCTGACTCATGGAGTTCAGAAAATGTGGCCACCCAACAGACAGTGAAATGAAGACAGAGCTGTCGGCAGAATGCATCTTTACTAGGACCCATCAGGGCAATTTACTACAATAATGAGTCATGAATGTCCGTGTGTCCTGCGCGTGACGTCACTCCACGTCGACCAGCCCCCCTCGTTAATAACACTGGTCAACAATAAAAGAACGGTTTTTTTTGGCCTGGACTTTTGCAGCTGTTCTAGACTAATTTCAGGGTGCCGATTCCAAATCTGATCTCAGATTTGCTCTATCACATCTCATTTTTATGCTATCGGCATACCCCATTTTCATTGATTTTACCCGAAATTAACTCTGTCACTTATAATTGCAAGTTGTTGCGAGTCAGTGACTGCTTTAGTGTTAAAATATGGTGCTGTATTTTTAGGATAGTGTGTTTATAATATCATTTTATTTAGATATCCACATTTATTTAATATTTTTCTTCTGCAGTTTTTATTGAAAATGCAATATTTGATATCTCAAAAACCTTATGTGATGGACAAAAACTGATGCCAGATTTGGAATCAGCACCCCAATATTACCTTGAACCGGTTGGAATACCTTATGCCAGAAAAAGCGTGTTGACCAGTGTTATCATCCTCCACATGGACCCTCCCCCCCCCCCTCATTAATAATCATGAGCGGGTGACGTCAATCCACATCGACCAGCCCCCGTCATTAATAATAATCATGAACAGGTGACGTCCTCCAAATGGACACCCCCCCCCTCCATTAATAATAATTAGCGGCTGACGTCACTCCACATGGGAGGGGGGCGAGGTGCCTCCTCCCCCTCCTCGGTGTTAACTTACAACCCTCACTACAAAGGCAGAACCCTCACGTCACGCGATCTCCGTCACGCTGTTGAGACATCAAAGTAAAAAGGACGTCGTGATGAACAAGGGATTATAACCTTTAAATGAATATCACATCGCGGTCTGCTTTTCGCTTGCAAGTTTCAGATTGACTGCAATACACCCGTCCTTGGACGGGCAAAAGGCCAGTGTCTCATTATTCACTCTCACAGAATTCCACTGGGAGCCCATATATAGAGATGACTTAACTTTATACGAATGAGAACCCCGATATCACTTGCCTAAAGGAAACAACAGTTGACATTTGTGAATATTGGTTTTCCAGCCTGTATCGTTTTTTTCTGTTGCGATGGAGTTTTTCTTGTTGTCATTTACAAATGTAAATTCCAAGTTCACTCAATAATTATGAATGCGCGTGGCACGATATGTCTAATGGACGACTGAAATAAGACCCCCCTCCGTTTAAAATTGTGAAATAAATTAAGTCTATTTCCTAATTCGCGCAACTTACTCATTTGTGGAGTGTAAGATGACCTCGTTCAGGATGGTCCAGTCACGTACCTGTCAACCCCTTATCACCTTATAAATTGATGTGCATTTTAATGAGATGTGTGCAAACCTGGTGGCCAACTACAACAAACGTCTGACCTCTGTGATTGCCAGCAAGGGTGTTACCACCAAGTACTAAGTCATGTTTTGCAGAGGGGTCAAATACTTATATCCCTCATTAAAATGCAAATCAATGTATAACATTTTTGACATGCGTTTTTTCGGATTTTTTTGTTGCTATTCTGTCTCTCACTGTTCAAATAAACCTACCCTTAAAATTATAGACTGATCATTTCTTTGTCAGTGGGCAAACGTACAAAATCAGCAGGGGATCAAATATTTTTTTCCCTCACTGTAAATCTCAACGTTCATCCTACAAAGTCCTATCACAAGGGAGAAACACAAATTAAAGAACGCATTTTGTGTGCCCGTATTGCAACGGCTGTACGCCGTATGGACGTGAAGACGTGGCGCGCTGTGCTTTCGTGGAGGTCCCAGTGTGCACGTGTTGTCGGCAGTGTGCACATGCTGTGGTGGGAGTGTGCACGTTCTGCCTGCTGTGTGCACATGCTGTGGTGGGAGTGTGCACATTTTGTCTGCAGGTTCTCATGGGGAAGTGCACAAATCCATCTCTCGATCCTGTGGAAGTCATCACGGGCCAACGCAGCGTCTTTTTTTCTCTGTATCATACCAGAGCTCTGGGGCGATGTCTATTTTAAAAACAATATGTGTAGGGTCCAGTCTGGTTGCAATCTCATCAGTCTGGAAGGGCAAACGTATGTGTCATAGCAATACAACTGGAGAACACGCATGCTGCGCATACGACTCTACGTCTAATTTGCAGGTGGACCAAAATCAAAAGATGAACGAAGATCGGTGGCTGAGAGCGAGTTCGGTTGCTTTGCAAAGCAGAACAAAATGCAGGGTGAAAAACGAACCGACGTCACAGTAAGAAACATGAACATCGACAAGAAAAGTGAAACAAGCTGTGACTAAGTGTGGAGTGATTTTGATTGAATTAAGAGACAGAAAACTGGAACTCGTAGATTAGAAATAGCACGCAAGTTAGAGAGATTATATTCACTGTTAAGAACAACACTGGTCAACACACTTTTTCTGGCATAAGGTATTCCAATGGTTTGAAGGTAATTTTGGGGTGCTGATTTCAAATCTGGCATCAGTTTTTGTCTATCACATCAGGTTTTTGAGATATCAAATATTGCATTTTCATTAAAACTGCAGAAGAAAAATATTAAATAAATGTGGATATCTACATAAAATTATATTATAAACACACCATCCTAAAAATACAGCACCATATTTTAACACTAAAGCAGTCACTGACTCGCAACAACTTGCAATCATAAGTGACAGAGTTAAATTCGGGTAAAATCAATGAAAATGGGGTATGCCGATAGCATAAAAATGAGATGTAATAGAGCAAATTTGAGATCAGATTTGGAATCAGCACCCTGAAATTAGTCTAAAACAGCTGCAAAAGTCCTGGCCAGAAAAAAAAAAATGTTGACCAGTGTAATTAGTGGGCTTGGGGCAGTACACGTCATGGACAGTGCCGGATGAAGCTAGTGCGGGGCCTGTAGCATATGTTATAAAGAGGCCCTAAATATTACAAAAACACTTGCATTTTACAACACATACATTTTAAACTTGCATAGTAAAGGCTTTTTTTCATTTGCTATACAGCCAGATAATACGACAAATCGCTAGCCTTAAAAGCCCCAGTCGTTCATAAAAGTTGAAGGCGGTATGGTACTATAGTAATAGAGCAAGTGCAGAAACACTGAACCGGAATCGATATCTTGAAAGCATTTAGCTACTTCTGCTACTCGGATCATCCGGCACTGGTCATAGATAGAATTGACCATGTCCAATGGTCGAGACTCTTCACAGAGTGGCAGCAGAAATAGGAAGGATACCACGAGGAGCTGCATCCGTTATGGAGATGAGTCGATGAGATAGGATCGTGCGCAGGAGCTAAACGGAATGTTAGAGACGTCGTTGTCTGGGGGGAGGCATTCATCCAGCGATGGACTGAGCGTGCCGGGAGCTCCTCTCACCAGCCAGTAGCATCATGAGCGCTGCAGAGGTGGTGAGAGGCGAGAAGAGGACATTCTGGCCCGGTGATGCCTCGCCCAGTTTGTGGAAAAGTTGGAAGCCCAGGTCCGCCTGGGAACTCGCGAGGCGAGACAGCGCGAACGGAGAGATGGCCTGGGAGGGTGAGAGTGGGAGAGAGGAGACTGTGAGGCGTTGTGTGTGGGGAACGGGGAGCAGTGGTGATGGTGAACACTATGAGTGTGATGCTGATGGGTTAAAAATTGATGGTGGTGATGATTGAAAAAAATGATGATGATGGTTATGAGTGTGGTACTGATGGGTTCAAAATTGATGGTGGTGATGATTGAAAAAAATGATGATGATGATGATGATGATGGTTATGAGTGTGGTGCTGATGGGTTCAAAATTGATGGTGGTGATGATTGAAAAAAATGATGATGATGATGGTTATGAGTGTGGTGCTGATGGGTTCAAAATTGATGGTGGTGATGATTGAAAAAAATGATGATGATGATGATGGTTATGAGTGTGGTGCTGATGGGTTAAAAATTGATGGTGGTGATGATTGAAAAAAAATTACGATGATGATGATGATTATGAGTGTGGTGCTGATGGATTCAAAATTGATGGTGGTGATGATTGAAAAAAATGATGATGATGATGATGATGGTTATGAGTGTAGTGCTGATGGATTCAAAATTGCTGGTGGTGATGATTGAAAAAAATGATGATGATGGTTATGAGTGTGGTGCTGATGGGTTAAAAATTGATGGTGGTGATGATTGAAAAAAAATTACGATGATGATGATGGTTATGAGTGTGGTGCTGATGGATTAAAAATTGATGGTGGTGATGATTGAAAAAATGATGATGATGGTTATGAGTGTGGTGCTGATGGGTTAAAATCGATGGTGGTGATGATTTTAAAAAAATATGATGATGTTTATAAGTGTGGTGCTGATAGATTCAAAATTGATGGTGGTGTTGATTTTTTTTATGTTGGTGAATCTGATTCTCAAAATGGCGATGCTGGTGGTGGTGAAAGTTGAACTCCACATTCTCATGACATGATGCAGTTTCCTCCAGACGCGACCTCTTACCGGCTTCGCCGAGACGGGAGGGGCACCCTGTGAGGGAGGGGGGGAAGGGAAGAGTGGGATCGTGAGGCGAGTCGTAGGATCCCCTATTTATCCAAGAGGTCAAACGCCGGCTCGTTGCGACATATGATGCATTGCCTCTTTCGCAAGAGGCGACGTGATTTACATAAAACCATTTAGAATACAGCAACATTTTAAATTTCGATTTAAAGCTTTCGTGACTGCAGGGATTCATATTCTTGGTTCTTTCGGTAAAGTCACGTAGAAGGGAAATTATAAAATAAGAAAAATAAAATATCATTAAAATGCTCACGACGTTTCGATTGCAACACAAGCAATCATCATCAGGTGTGAAAACTACAGCAAGAAGATTTAAGCTGCCTTTCCAACACACCGGTGTGCTGTACTAGTGACGAATTGGCCACGTTCTGTTTACTTGACAACCCTTACTAGTTGGCTGTGTCGGGTGGTGGCGGGTTTTAACGACACATTTTATATATTTACAGCGATCTAACCCCAAAAAAACTCTATTATAAACAATATTGCATCTGACAAATACAGTCCGTATCTATGGAAAATTGCTTTACAATAGTGAATATGTGGTGAAGGACAATCCCTATGGAAAATTACTTTACAATAATGAATATATTTTATTATGTTTAATTTTTATTATTTTATTATTTCCATTCTACGTGACTTTTTCCGAAAGAACCAAGAAGATGAATCCCTGTAGTCACGAAAGCTTTAAATCGAAAAATGAATGTGGTGAAGCACAATCCGCGATAACTCGTGAGATGCGTACGCAGGCTGAGCAAAGACTAAGGCGCGTTGGTAGCATCTAGAATAATCCAGCAGCATCCCATCTTGTGCGATGACGATGATGATGATGATGCTATGCCGAGGCAGCCGTACAAACCGCGTATTCCTACTCGCGTGAGCTAGATCCGTTCGCTCGATCGCGTTATATCCAATTCGCATCCGCGTTAGTAAAAAAAAACAAGTGTTCCCTCTTGATTTGAAGCTTTGCCTGATTACGACCGCTTGTGTTGCGATCGAAACGTCGTGATTTGTTTCATTTTGTGTTCCCTAAAATATTCATTGTGTGACATCAACTTCGCGTGATGAAAACGACGCGTTGTTGGAGAACAGACTTTACAGGCTATGTTAATCACTATTTTGTACGTTTGAAACGTTTAACTATTTACAGGAAATAAAATGAGGCGTTATGGAAAGGAGATGAGGGAAGAGTTGGAAATAACCGATACTGCCTGGAATGTGAGCACATCATCTTGAGGCAGAGGAAAGAAAAGCGGGAAAACTAAAAAGGTTCAAACGAACACATTTACGATGACCTTGGTGAGCCTAGATTGCATTTTTTTTATTCGCAATCAGTTTCATTTTTTAAGAATAATTACATTTATATCGTAGCTTTTCAACAAGGATCTCAAAGCGCTGCACAGGACATAGTAGCGGCAGCAGACACTCAGCAAAACAATAATAACGATATTACAAATAGATTTTTTGAATCCATTTACGAAATAAACCTAAAGTTTAATTAGTGGAAGCGTACGAATAGGTTTTAAGATGCATTTTTTAAAAATGTCCACAGCCTCAGACATCCAAATTCGCGAGTTAACTAATTAATAAATTCCATTTATATAGCGGATTTTCAACAATAATCTCAAAGCGCTGCACATGACACAGCAAGCATGAAAATAATCAAAATACATTTTAAGAATCCATTTACTCAATGAACGTTTGACGAGTGGATGCGTATAACATCGGTTTCATTTTTTTTTCAATGTCCACATACTCTTTAGAGAGATTCCCTGAAATATTGTGGAAAGCGCGTTAAAAAGCCTGGGGGCTACAGGGGGAAAAATCTCAGTCAACGATACATCGAAGCGTCGACCTGGGAATTCAGAGAAGATCTGCATCACAATTGATGGTGGTGGTGATTTAATGATGGTTGATGCTGATTACACTGGTCAGCAAAAAAAAACTTTTTTTTCTGGCCTGGACTTTTGCAGCTGTTCTAGACTAATTTCAGGGTGCTGATTCCGAATCTGATCTCAGATTTGCGAAATTAACTCTGTCACTTATGATTGCAAGTTGTTGTCAGTGACTGCTTTAGTGTTAAAATATGGTGCTGTGTTTTTAGGATAGTGTGTTTATAATATAATTTTATGTAGATATCCACATTTATTTAATATTTTTCCTCTGCAGTTTTTATTGAAAATGCAATATTTGATATCTCAAAAACCTGATGTGATAGACAAAAACTGATGCCAGATTTGGAATCAGCACCCCAAAATTACCTTCAAACCCTTGGAATACCTTATGCCAGAAAAAGTGTGTTGACCAGTGTTATCAAAATGGCAATGGTGGTAGTACTCCAATTTTAAAATGCTGCTGATTCTCTCTTCAACACACCGGTGGGCTAAAGACGTGAATTATTTTGTCCTTTGAAAAACGTGACACATTTTTTACTATTTAGCCGTGTCGGGTGGTGGAGGGTTACGACACATTTATAAATAACGCGATCTGACCCAAAAACCTATATTATGAATAATATTGCTCGCAAAAGCCTGCTACGTGTTAAACTGAGTGAAAAATATGATAATTGTTTTTTTACCCTTTTATCAGGCAACAAAACTGACACCTTTTTTACGAGGAGTCATGTTTGTGTAGTGGTGGTATTGACGTGCGCCGACTGTGACAGTGATGGATCACGGGGCGGCGCGGGGTGCGGGGTTGGGCACGCGTTGTGGGCGTGGTGTGGACGCGCGCGCCGGGAGTGACAGATGACGGGGCGGCGCGGCGTGGGTGGTGAGGCACGATGAGATGTGGGAAAACAGGATCGTAGCCAGCGCCCGGCGATTGGTCGAATAAGTGGGTGCTCGCAGCGACGTCCGCAGGTGGGGTATAAAGGGGGACGCGCGAGAGCACTCGGGGAGAGTTACCCAGTTGAAGACCCGAAGACGGAGCTGAAGACCTAGTGCCCCGAGACCCCTAGTCCCGCCGTCCTTGTGGGGACCGGGGCCCTGTGTGGCTCGGAGGCGAGGCTGTGGGACCCGGGGTCCGACGCCCCCGTGGGTCGGGCTGGGGACCCACAGTCGAGACGGATACCCCGGGCAGGGAGTGTCCCGAGTAGCTCAGTGGCGTTAGTCGCCGAGTAGCTAAGTGGGTGGTTGTCACCCGAGATACTAAGTGGATGTTGGTCATCCGAGTAGCTCAGTGGGCGTTAGTCGCCAAGTAGCTAAGTGGGTGTTTGTCACCCGAGATACTAAGTGGGTGTTTGTCACCCGAGATACAAAGTAGGTGTTAGTCACCTGTGAACGAGTTTGATAAAATAAAGAGTGTGTTACCCGTGAAGTCGTCTCCCGCCGAGTTACTACATTACAACTGGCGTCAGAAGTAAACCTGTCTTCAAGGAGTATGGACACGAGGAAGACTACCCGTACCCACGAGCGAGGTCGGGACGACGACGGCGTACCGGGGACACCGACCTCGGGAGTAGAGGACGAGGAGTTGCCGCCGATGCAGCACTTCGCGGTGATGGCCGACGCTCCGCTTGCCTCCGACACCAGCCTCCAGGACGCGCACGCCCGCTTGGCGGAGTTGCTACTCGCCGCCGCCGCTGTCTTGGCCGACATCTCCGTTCCGGCGAGCGGAAAAAACGGCTGCGGGGGTCGTGGAGGAAGCGACGGTGGAGGATTCCCGCCAAAGGGCGCTTCGCGCCAAAAGCCTGGAAGTTGCCGCCGTTTTTGGGGGGCCGCCACCGATTGGCGGGAAAGACGGACACCACGTGGCCGGACACCTCCGCGCAGCGCAGCCCACGTCATCAGCGCGCGCCGGAGCCCTCCATTTTGCGCCTGACAACCGAGCCGACATTTTACACAACTACAGCGGAGCGCGGGAAAATCTCTCCGACGTCGACGACGATCGGGTCCTCCAGCAAAGATTGCCCGCGCTGTCGGCGTTCAAGGCGGATGGGGGCGACTGGGGAGCCTTCCAACGAAGGTTCCTCGCTCATCAGGAGATGTCGGGGTGGTCCGACACCACTGCCCTGCGTGCGTTGCCAGCGATGCTTGACGACGACGCGCTTGCAGCCTTCACATCTGCTGCAAGGTCGTCCCGCTCTACGCTCCAGGCCGCACTACACCTGATGGCGAAGGTGTTCGGGCCGCCCTCCACGTGTCGCCACCAGTTCTACGATCGGCGGAAGGTGGCTGGAGAAACGACGCTCGCCTATCGCACGGCACTACTCGCCTTGGCGGACGCAGCTTTTCCCCGCATGGATAAGGAGGGGAAGGACGCCATGGTGACGGAGCAGCTGCTGGTGTTGGCCCACGAGTTGGGGGTCCCCATCAACGTGGCGGACGAGATGGATATCTGCTCCCTGGCGATCGCCACGAGCATCCACGCGTACGAGGTCCTCAAACGCAAGCCGGGGGTCGTCTGCAAATGGGCGGGGAACGCGGCACTGGCCGCCACGATCGCCGAACCTCAGCCAGCTGCGGTGCAGGAGCAGGCCTTCGCTGCATCGCGTCCGGGGGAGTGGAGAACGGGAGGTCGTTCGCCCACACGTTCGCCCCGCAAGCTGGAGCAACCGAAACCTACGACGTCCGTCGTCTGCTACAACTGCGGCCTTCGGGGTCACGTCGCAGCCGGGTGCCGGGCCCCGCGTCAGCGCGCCACAGGACCACGTCGGGACGACGACCAGGGCCACAAGTCATCCCAACAAAACCCGGCAAGTCGCGGCACCTCACACGTTCGGTCCACAAACACGGCACATTCGGGTCGCCGCTTGGCGGTGGGGGGTTCGCGGCTGGGTGCCGGGGGTTCATTTCGGCGAGGGGGGTCCGTACGCGGCCCGCAAGCAGTCGAGTGGTCCGAATTGGCCCACAGGATCGTGGCTGCGTCGGCCGGGTCGTCCGTGGTAACGGGGTTCATTGACGGGGTTGAGGTCCGGGTGCTTGTTGACACGGGTGCGTCGGCCACCATCATCTCGGACCTTATTTATAACATTCTTCCCGTCCAAAGTAGACCCCTTCTGCCAGTAGACGTGCCGTTTCATGCGGCGAATGGGGGATCCCTGGGGATCATCGGCCAGATTCGGGCGACTATTTGCATTGGTGACATCAAATTGGCGGGCCCTATTTTTGTATCATCATCGCTGGCCGTTCCCTGTTTGCTAGGTACGGACTTTTTGTCCAAAATGCCCATCAAAATTCTCATAGATCAGGCCTGCATCGAGCTTCCGTCAGGTCGGCGGCTTGCGTTCTTGACGAGCCCTACCAAAATACGCACGGTTTGTGCGACGGTGCAGGCGCTGGCAACTCAGACTGTAAGGGTGCCCCCGGGATCGAAAATGTTGGTACCCCGTCGGTTGAGGAAGCCACTCGAGGTGGGCGCGGTGGCACAGGGGGTGCCGTTGGGGCCGTCTAACAGGGCCAGAAGGGGCCTCGACTTAGCGGTTGCTCAAACCATGGTGAGAGGGGACAGTGAGCCGTTCGTAAGGGTCCTGAATACGGGGTCGCGGCCGGCCGAAATTGCGCAGGGAACGGTGCTGGCTCACGCCGCGCCGCTACCCGTTGGGGAACGGCTCGTGTCTCGGGCGGATTTCGCTGTCGAGTCGCGTCCTCCAAGTGATGAGGGGACAGAGTGGTTGGACTCGTTGTGTGCCGGTTCTGCTAACTTGTCCAAAGTGCAATTGGGAGTCGACGCTCCCACGGGGAGGGATTCGCTGTTGTCATTGCCCCTCATTGAGTGGGGCCGTCTCCAAATGTCCGACAGCTCCCTACTTACGCTACGTCGAAAAGTTGGCGCTCCCGAGGTAGGGGATGCGCGGGTCGGTTCCTGGGTGTGCAGACAGGGCCTTTTGATGAAGTGGGACAACATGTCCCGGGGTCACGTGCTCGTTGTGCCTGTTGCTATGCGGGGTAAGGTCGTTCTGGCAGCTCATGAACGGCTCATGCATCTGGGTTTTCAAAAAACGCTCGCCCTAATCCAGCGAGACTATTATTGGCCGGGGATGGGTAACGACGTGGCGAACATTCTTAAGGGATGCGTAGGGTGCGCCGAAAGAAAACCGCCACCATGGGCAGCTAATCCACCGCTGCAATCCATTCAAGTTTCGCGCACAAACGAATTGGTTGCGTTGGACATCTTGGGGCCCTTTCCTGCTACACCGAGGGGAAATAGGTTCCTGCTGGTTGCCGTAGAATACTTCACCCGATGGCCCATGGCATGGCCACTCGCCAACCAGTCGGCTGCAGCGGTGGCGGACGCCTTCGTCCAGGGTTATGTTTTGGACAAGGGCGCCCCCGAACGCTTGCTGACGGATCATGGAAATAATTTTTCGAGCGGTTTGTTGCGCGAGGTGTGCGACCTGTTGGGTACAATGATAGTGCGTACTTCCCCCTACCACCCGCAGACTGACGGGATGGTTGAGCGTCTGAACAGGACGATTACGTCTATGTTGTGCCAACAGGTCTGCGACGATCAGGTTGATTGGGACTTACAGGTGCCGGGGGTACTCGCGGCCTATCGAATGGCCCCTCATGCGGCGACGGGGTTTTCCCCATTTTTTCTTATGTATGGGTGGGAGGCCGATCCGGCCATGGACGTCCAACTGGGGATTTCCCAGCCACGTGCAAAATCTAAATTGGCAGACCACATCAAATTTAATATCGCAAAATTGACTGAAGCACGGGAGGCGGCGAGGTTGAATTCGCGGTCGCGGCAAATTGCGAACGAGAGATTGCATGAGCGGAGGGTGCATACGCATGATTGGAAACCAGGCGATAAGGCCTGGCTGCATTGTCCACATGCACCGTTGGCTACGTCCCCCAAGTTGTTGAGACCTTGGAGGGGACCGGTGGAAATTGTGCGGGTTGCACGACCCCAGAGTATACAGATTAAATGGGAAAAACGCCGTTGGTACGTGCACCCCTCCCGACTGAAGCCCTATGCGGCACCGTGTGACCCCGTTCTGTGCCGTAACGACCGGGCGTGTGATGTGACCGTCGACTCGGGGAGGGAGGTGTCGCAGGCTGCTCCTCACGTGTTTCCACCTGACCCACCCCCAGGTGCCTCGGGCTTGACGGCTGCTGACCGTCGGGAGCCTGAACCCCGCGGCACGCACGGGTCCTCGGTGCCTGGCCGATGTCTTTCTGAACCGCTGGCACCACCGGACGTTCAACCGCGTCTGGTGCCGTACGACGGACCGGCAAGGCGGACTCGGGCTAGGGCACAACAATTTTCATGAAGACGTTTTTTTCTCAACACCGAGCTCGCCCGGTGTTCCCCTCTGCCGGGGTAATGTCCCGTTGTAGGGACGCTCGGAAAGGATGGGACACTGCACGAGTCGAAAGAAAAAAAAAAAATTTCCATTTATTTTCCTTTCTGCATACACATTGCTATTGTCACTCGCCGGTTTGTATATATTGTTCTATTGTCGCGGTGGCATTGGTTGATGGTTGCGGATGGTAGTGTTCGCGTCGTGTTGTGTTGTTACGTTAGTTGTTCTTGTTGTTGTGTTGTGTTACGGGGCACACAGGGCGGTTTGTATATTTTTATAGCAGCCGGGTCGGCTGCGAGCTATGTGGTAGGGGGTGATGTAGTGGTGGTATTGACGTGCGCCGACTGTGACAGTGATGGATCACGGGGCGGCGCGGGGTGCGGGGTTGGGCACGCGTTGTGGGCGTGGTGTGGACGCGCGCGCCGGGAGTGACAGATGACGGGGCGGCGCGGCGTGGGTGGTGAGGCACGATGAGATGTGGGAAAACAGGATCGTAGCCAGCGCCCGGCGATTGGTCGAATAAGTGGGTGCTCGCAGCGACGTCCGCAGGTGGGGTATAAAGGGGGACGCGCGAGAGCACTCGGGGAGAGTTACCCAGTTGAAGACCCGAAGACGGAGCTGAAGACCTAGTGCCCCGAGACCCCTAGTCCCGCCGTCCTTGTGGGGACCGGGGCCCTGTGTGGCTCGGAGGCGAGGCTGTGGGACCCGGGGTCCGACGCCCCCGTGGGTCGGGCTGGGGACCCACAGTCGAGACGGATACCCCGGGCAGGGAGTGTCCCGAGTAGCTCAGTGGCGTTAGTCGCCGAGTAGCTAAGTGGATGTTGGTCATCCGAGTAGCTCAGTGGCGTTAGTCGCCGAGTAGCTAAGTGGGTGGTTGTCACCCGAGATACTAAGTGGATGTTGGTCATCCGAGTAGCTCAGTGGTCGTTAGTCGCCAAGTAGCTAAGTGGGTGTTTGTCACCCGAGATACTAAGTGGGTGTTTGTCACCCGAGATACAAAGTAGGTGTTAGTCACCTGTGAACGAGTTTGATAAAATAAAGAGTGTGTTACCCGTGAAGTCGTCTCCCGCCGAGTTACTACATTACATTTGCATAGAATGCAAACAAAAACATAACTCTGATAATAAATGCACTGTCCTTGAAGTTGATTCGTCCACACCCGAGACTGCTTTCCTTAGAGCCTAGTCTCACATGGTGTTGGACCAGATGACGCCAAAAGGCGCACAACTCAAAGACAATGCACCATCAGTGTATGAGAGCTCGGGGTGAAACATTTACACCATTGGTACCTCATTTGCCAGTAAAAAATATAATTATAGTTTTTTTACCCTTTTATCTGGCAACAAAACTGACACCTTTTTTTTACGAGGAGGTCTATGCAAACATGACTCCTCGTAAAAAAGGTGTCAGTTTTGTTGCCAGATAAAAGGGTAAAAAAACAATTATCAAACTGAGTGAAGTTTAACTCCACGTTCTTATAACGGGATCCACTTTGCAACAGACATGGCCTCTTACCGGTTTCACCGAGATGGGAGGGGCGGCCTGTGAGGGGGGGGGGGCAGAAGGGAAGGGAGTGGGATCGTGAGGAAAGCCATAAGATCTGCGATTTATCCACAATCTGAAATACCGGGCTCGTTGTGACATATGATGCATTGCCTCTTTCGCAGGGGGGCGAGACGTGATTTACATCAAGCCATTTACAATACAACAGAGTAAAACACAAAAACATAACATGAGAATACATTTACCCATTTTTTCTGGCAACAAAACAGCTGTGTTAAGATTTTGATTGAAAGCTTTCGTGACTGCAGGGATTCATCTTCTTGGTTCTTTCGGTAAAGTCGCGTAGAAGGGAAATAATAAATTGATAAAAATAAAACATGATCAAATAATTCTCACGACGTTTCGGCCACAACGCAAACAGCCGTCCTCAGGTGAAGAACAGGTCTGTCTTTCCGCCAGACCTGTTCTTCACCTGAGGACGGCTGCTTGCATTGTGGCCGAAACGTCGTGAAAATTGTATTTATTATTACGTTTTATTTTTATTATTTTATTATTTCCCTTCTACGTGACGACTTTACCGAAAGAACCAAGAAAATGCACGGATTGTCTTCGAAACGGATTGGCCTACACCAGATACAGCAGCAGCAGCTTTGTTCTCTATGGACCAGTCTCACCAGCAGTGTCAGACGAGAGAACGACGCCAACATGTGAACAGTACAAGGACAATGCCACGCGTATCGGAGCGTTTATAACTCGGGGTGAGCAGCTATATCATGGGATGGCTTTTTTTCATGAAAGTATGAAAGCTAAGAATAGGTTTTACTCTTTCTATCAATAAAACAGGAGTTGTGTTAAGATGTTCAAACAGCAAATAGATACGAGACGAGGCCGATAAAGAAGGCTGCTCCTGCTGCCTCTGGTGTAGGCCAATCAGTTTAAAAGACAATGCAACATAGATTATTATCAGAGCAATGTTTTTTTTCTTCTTGGTTCTTTCGGTAAAGTCACGTAGAAGGGAAATAATAAAATAATAAAAATAAAACATAATAAAATACAATTCTCACGACGTTTCGGCCACAACGCAAGCAGCCGTCCTCAGGTGAAGAACAGGTCTGTCGGAAAGACAGCGTCATTCACTGACAGCCATTCAGACGCTGTCTTTCCGACACACATGTTCTTCATAGACTCACACATAGACCCATAGACCCGCACAGAGACCCATAGACTCGCACAGAGACCCATAGACTCGCACAGAGACCCATAGACTCACACAGAGACCCACAGGCTCACATAGAGACCCACAGACTCACACAGAGACCCACAGACTCACACAGAGACCCATAGACTCGCACAGAGACCCATAGACTCGCACAGAGACCCATAGACTCGCACAGAGACCCATAAACTCATCACACAGAGACCCACAGACTCACAAAGAGACCCATAGACTCAATCGGTCGTGTTAGTTCACAACCGCTCGGCACAGACCCACGATGCTTCACTCACCGGCTTTGTGCGCCCGTGATGGTCCGCGACTCCCAGGGAGAGAATGGCGATGAGGAGTGAGACGAAGAGAGGGGAGAGGCGAGCCATGGTGACGGTCGCTCTACACACACAGGGAAGGCGTGGGATGACAGAGGGACACAGGGAGAGACGGGATTATTGTAACTGTCCTGGTTTGAGTGTATTGGTTTAGCAATGTTTGTTTGTTGTAGTACAGAGTTAGACTGATGGCCTTAATCTAAGTTGTCTTGTGGTTGTTGTTGGTTGTTTGACTTGCATCCCACTGGGATTTTTGCACACAGCGTTGGTGTACGGTGTTTGCACTCAGTCACATACTCACTTTAAGATGTTTTTTGGTTCATGTTTTTGTTTTTTGTTTGTTGCGGTTGCACCCGATTCAAGAGCCGAATGGCTCACAGGGCTCTACACCTAATCAATGAACTTGAACTTGAGGAGGCAAGTTGTACTCATCTCGTGAAGGAGCATAAAGCATCGTGCGACACCCGGTCATCCTCGCAGCAGAGGTCGCAACCGGGTACCCGATACCCGTACCCTACCCGATACCCGTACCCTACCCGATACCCGTACCCTACCCGATACCCGTACCCTACCCAATACCCGTACCCTACCCGATACCCGGCTACCCGTACCCGGCCGGGTACGGGTACGGGTAACCGTTTGCGACCCTGGTGCGGCCGGGTACGGGTACGGGTAGGCCGTGAGTCACTGGTGAGTCACCGTTTGTCACTAATTTCCCAACGTCTTGTCTCTTCTCACAATTCAAGTTCCTAGAATCAACCCACCCGCGCCTGCAACGTGGCTTCATCCCAGAGGTCGCAATCAGGTACCCGATACCCGTACCCTACCCGATACCCGGCCGGGTACGGGTAGGGTACGGGTATGGCCGGGTACGGGTACCAGTTTGCGACCCTGGTGCGGCCGGGTACGGGTACGGGTAAGGAATCAAAACCCGTTTGCGACCTCTGTATAAGCAGCAGCGGCTTTTGGCTAACCATCGAGCAAAGACGATCAGCGCATCGCGCCCCTTGAGATGCGCTTCTGCGGCCGTCTGGAACGCTCTTCTATCCAATATTCGGGATGCCACTGGAACGATGCATTTAAAAGCATCAACATTGAGAACTAATTTCTTCAGAAGAGCTTTTTGTGTTGACTTTGTTGTATTTCCCCCGCACCTCCGATTATCACTGATCAACACACTTTTTCTGGCATAAGGTATTCCAACGGTTTTTAGGTAATTTTGGGGTGCTAATTCCATATCTGGCATCAGTTTTTGTCTATCACATCAGGTTTTTAAGATATCAAATATTGCATTTTCAATAAAAACTGCAGAAGAAAAATATTAAATAAATGTGGATGTCTACATAAAATGATATTATAAACACACTATCCTAAAAATACAGCACCATATTTTAACACTAAAGCAGCCACTGACTCACAACAACTTGCAATCATAAGTGACAGAGTTAATTTCAGGTAAAATAATGCAAATGGGGTATGCCGATAGCATAAAAATGAGATGTGATAGAGCAAATCTGAGATCAGATTTGGAATCAGCACTCTGAAATTAGTCTAGAACAGCTGCAAAAGTCCAGGCCAGAATTTTTTTTTTTTGTTGACCAGTGTTATCACCGTTGGCTCCGTAGGGTGCCAAACAAGTTCAACATAAATACGTAATACACGTGCCGTGCTGATCTCCACTAAGATCACAGGATGTGCACTGGTGCACCTGATATAGATCACGGGGATAGGACTACAACTTTAATTTAAAATAACTAGCAGCCCACACGTCATTTAAACATGGCCGCTCGTCCGTCTGTCCCTCCAGCCATGCAGCCGTCCAGCCATCAAAACTTATTTGCACGCTTTTTATTAACTCTGTTCGTTGTTGTATCCTCAAAACTTGTAACTCAATTTAAACCCACTTCCCAATGTGGTATCGACTGCAAACTTGGTATACTAATGTAAAACTGATGACAATACTATATTCTATCATAAAAAAAAAAAATATTTAAACATTGTTTTTATATGTTATGTTTCGGCTTGGGTCTAATTGTCCATGCTCAACTAACGTTATGGCAAGCTTCGGGGCCACTTCTTGGAGTCGTGAAGTTCTGCCATTACTAGTACATTTCATAAAAGCGTGTTTAAAAAAACAAGTTTTTAAATGTTACTTATTTAATGGTATGATATAGAATGACGTGAAAGTGCTGCATAGACAGTGGGTTCTCGTTTAACGCGCTAGTAGTAAATGTGTTCCTGAAAAATTCCGTGTTAAGTGAAAATTATTTCCCCATAAACAATGCAACGATAAAGTTTGGCGAGATATGATGTACTCCTACACACACGCGGTAAGATGGACACGCTGCCACTGCGTTAGTGTGTCATTTCGCGTTACCCTATCACTCACACAGAGACCCATAGACTCATCACACAGAGATCCGTAGACTCGCACACAGACCCATAGACTCATCACACAGAGATCCATAGACTCATCACACAGAGATCCATAGACTCATCACACAGAGATCCATAGACTCACTCACACAGAGACCCATAGACTCATCACACAGATATCCGTAGACTTGCACAGAGATCCATAGACTCATCACACAGAGATCCGTAGACTCGCACACAGACCCATAGACTCATCACACAGAGAGCCATAGACTCATCACACAGAGATCCATAGACTCATCACACAGAGATCCATAGACTCACTCACACAGAGACCCATAGACTCATCACACAGAGACCCATAGACTCGTCACACAGAGACCCACAGACTCATCACACAGATATCCGTAGACTTGCACAGAGATCCATAGACTCATCACACAGAGACCTATAGACTCATCACACAGACACCCATAGACTCATCACACAGAGACCCATAGACTCATCACACAGAGATCCGTAGACTTGCACAGAGATCCATAGACTCATCACACAGAGACCCGTAGACTTGCACAGAGATCAATAGACTCATCACACAGAGACCCAAAGACTCATCACACAGAGACCCATAGACTCATCACACAGAGACCCATAGACTCATCACACAAAGACCCATAGACTCATCACACAGACCCATAGACTCATCACACAGAGACCCATAGACTCATCACACAGAGACCCACAGACTCATCACACAGAGACCCATAGACTCATCACACAGAGACCCATAGACTCATCACACAGAGACCCACAAACTCATCACACAGAGACCCATAGACTCATCACACAGAGACCCATAGACTCATCACACAGAGACCCATAGACTCATCAAACAGAGACCCACAGACTCACCATACAGAGACCCACAGACTCACCACACAGAGACCCACAGACTCACCACACAGAGACCCACAGACTCACCACACAGAGACCCTAGATTCACAGTGAGACCCATAGACTCATACAGAGACCCAAACTCCAAATACACAGCAGGCGTCAGGGTTGGAATTGAACCACAACCTCTTTTATTAAAGGCGAGGTTTGTTAACATCTTCCAGCCACCGTGGTGGACCCACAGCTACAACAACCACAGCCACATCCACCACATCCACAGCTTGCGAATGAAGCAAAGGTGACCTTACCAGGTTGATCCCGAGTGAACCTGGCCTGGGATGGACGTTGCCTTTATACACGGGAGAGTGGGGGGAGTAAGGGTGGGAGGGAGGGAGAGTGGGGGGGGTGTAAGGGTGGGAGGGAGGGAGAGTGGGGGGGTGTAAGGGTGGGAGGTAGGGAGAGTGGGGGGGGGGTGAGAAGAGGGTGGGGGGGCAGGGTGGGTGGTGTGGGGACAAGGTGGGTGGATGGGGGGACGGTGGGGGGAGGGACAGGGTGGATGGGGGAGGGACAGAGTGGGGGTGACAGGGTGGGGGGGGACAGGGTGGGTGGGGGGGGACAGGGTGGGGGGGAGACAGGGTGGGGGGGGGGACAGGGTGGGTGGGGGGGGGTTACAGGGTAGGGGAGACAGGGTGGGGGTGGACAGGGTAGGGAGGCATCGTGGGGGGGGACAGGGTGGGGTGGACAGGGTGGGGGGAAGGACAGGGTGGATGGGGGGGGGTACAGGGTGGGTGGGGGGTGACAGGGTGGGGGTGACAGGGTGGGGGGACAGGGTGGGGGGGGGGACAGGGTGGGTGGGGGGGGGGACAGGGTGGGTGGGGGTGACAGGGTGGGGGTGACAGGGTGGGGGGACAGGGTGGGGGGGGGGCAGGGTGGGTGGGGGGGGGGACAGGTTGGGTGGGGGGTGACAGGGTGGGGGTGACAGGGTGGGGGGGACAAGGTGGGTGGATGGGGGAACAGGGTGGGGGGAGGGACAGGGTGGATGGGGGGGGGGTGACAGGGTGGGTGGGGGTGACAGGGTGGGGGGGGGACAAGGTGGGGGGGATATGGTGGGGGGGGGGACAGGGTGGATGGGTGGGAGGGTGGGGGGGGGACATGGTGGGGGGGGGGCAGGGTGGGTGGGAGAGGAAAATTTGCTGATGGCAGTCATTCTATCGACCGGTGAAAATGAACCAGGTGAGGTTACTGAACAAGTTAACGAAACTTCTGAAAAGGTGGGGCCCAAGATAGCTTGAGTCCGTTCCCCTATTACGCTGCGCGTCGTTTTCATACCGCCAATTGGATATATAACGCGATGAATCTATTAGGGAACGAATCTTTTTTTACCAAAGCGAATTGTACGTAGTAACGTAATCGCGTGAACAGAACTACGCCGTGTGAGTAGAAATAAGCGGTTCATAATGGCTGCCTCGTCATCGTCCAAGGTATCGGGGTGCTTCGGGATGCTGCTGAACGCTTCGAGATTGCTACCCATGCGCCTCACTCTTTGTTCAGCATCTCGCGTTTTAATCACAGACTGTGCTTATGTAATAAAAGACTTCGTCAGGCACTGCTGGTCTCCGTTGGTCTTTTATTAGGTTTTTTCTCCGCACCCTGCTGGTCCTATCCGCGGACCAGCGTCGTCTCGCGCGCGCCCCGCACGCTCCTCCGTTAGCTCCTCCACTCCCGCACTCCACACACCGCTGGCCGACGGCGTGCTGAAGGTCTTTCGGCCACGTGGCCGATGGCGCGGATCTCCTCTCACCACCCAGCGTGGCTCAGCCTCTTAACTCCCACAACTCCCTTGATCTCTTCCGGGCTCTCACTTATATCCTCTCCCCCATGTGACCCTGACTCCTCCCCTTCTGGATCGTCAGATCCGGCCTTCCCATACTGCCCTGCTGGCTCCGCCCCCATTCACCCACCTCCCATTGGAGCCAAGGTGACCGGTGGCCCCTCCCACACGCCCCGCAGACCAGGCTCCGCCCCCCATTACGCCGGGCCGTGTGATTGGGCCAGAGCCCAGCAGCAAACCCCATTTACACTCCCATTACACTTAACTCCCCTCCGCTATGTGTGATTTATTATAACGCGATTGTTCCCATAACGCGATTGTTCTTCAGGAAGATAACTCCTAGCACGTCATAGGATACCCGACCTACAGCAAACCCTCGCAATGCGCGAGTTTCCGCATATTTGGGAGATCCCCTTTCCAGAGGCAGAAGGTAAGTCACCGAAACACAAATTAGGCACGGGCACGTGAGTAACAACCACTTTGCTTCAGCAAACCCCATGCAATTATGAACATTGTAAATGCTCGATGTAAAGCTTTCGTGACTGCAGGGATTCATCTTCTTGGTTCTTTCGGAAAGGTCGTCACGTAGAAGGGAGATAATAAAATAATAAAAATAAAACATAATAAAATACAATTCTCACGACGTTTCGGCCACAACACAAGCAGCCGTCCTCAGGTGAAGAACAGGTCTGTCGGAAAGATAACACGACTTTACCGAAAGAACCAAGAAGATTGTAAATGCTCTAACGATCAAGAACCAACGGGGTGCAAGTCTGCAGTGAAGGTTAAGAACCACTGGTCTGGGGCCTACAATAACCTTGATCTGGCACTGACTGCGAGAATTGAGGACTCAGCGGGCAGCCCTAGGGGTGGAGTGCCTCGTCATCTTCGCCGGCACCACCGTTTCGAACGCAGTAACAACATCCCTACATGCAAATCCCCGGCGTCGGTGGCCCGTAGGCACTACGTAGTACATAATTCTAGATTTGAAGCTTTCATGACTGCAAAGATTCATACTCTCAGGTTTTTTCGGTAAAGTCACGTGGGTGAAAAATACAATTAAAAGTTAATAAAAGTAATAATGGAAATAAAATAAAATAATAAATCACGACGTTTCGGAGGCAACACAAGTCTCCGTCATCAGGTGGGACCGTCACAGCTAAAATTACTGCATCACTTGATGCAGTGGGACCGTTACAGCTAAAATGACTGCATCACTTGATGCAGTAATTTTAGCTGTGACGGTCCCACCTGATGACGGAGACTTGTGTTGCCTCCGAAACGTCGTGATTTATTATTTTATTTTATTTCCATTATTACTTTTATTAACTTTTTCTTTTATTCTTTACCTACGTGACTTTACCGAAAAAACCTGAGAGTACTATGTAGTACAATTCGCGAATAGCCGAGTCCGGCGGGTGCCGTGCACAGGGAATCGGGATGCATTTTGCAACTTGCAGCATCTTCAGAAAATGCCACTTTGCTTGGTTGTTAACCAGAACACGTTCTTCACTTCACATTCTGCCCGTTGTTGGCCTCCCTGCACTGGTATCCAGTTTCACGTAGGACACAGTTTAAAAGCCTATTGTTAACTTACAAAGTGGTGAACCATCTTAACCCCTGCCTACACCATTGACCCGTGTGTCCCCCTCGAGGTCCCGAAGATCTGGGAGGGTGCAGATCTTCTCTCTGCCTTCTCAGGTGGAGGCTTCTTCGGTCTGTGGGTGACCGAGATGTTTTCCCGTGAAGCCCCCATGCTATGACCCTTGGGCTACACCCATTTAAAACCTTTTAAAACAGTCTGCCTCAGCAGCAGACCATGCTTTCCCACCTGATGACGGACGCTTGTGTTGTGCCCGAAACGTCGTGATTTATTTTATTTTATACCTAAATGAACATTTAATATTTCAAATTGTAAAAAAATAAAACAAACTACTGTTAATTTTTTTTTTTTAAGTTCAATATAGCTCTCAATATATGGTACATGTGTTGTGACATAGAATAGTAATGTAGTAGCATAGCGCTGGCTGAGGAGGGGAAGGGGATCTGCCGCTGACAGCAGCCCTGACGTCAGCAGACCACGTGATAGATACACCAGAGGGGATATCTGGGGAAAAGGTCACAGAAGGGGCACGTGGTGGAATCCCGGGAACCCGTTAGTAGGTTCTAGAGAGAAGGGGGAGTGGTCAGGGTGGAGTGAGGCCACGCTCGGAGCATAAAAGGGTGCCTTGAGCGAGAGCTCGTCGCCTTCATCGCTGTCGTCTTCACCCGATGTTGAGCTGCTAGAAAGCAGAGGTCGCAATCGGGTACCCGATACCCGTACCTTACCCGATACCTGGCTACCCGTACCCGGCTGGGGACGGGTACCCGTTTGCGACCCTGGTGCGGCCGGGTACGGGTACGGGTAGGCCGTGAGTCACTGGTGAGCAACCGTTTGTCACTCATTTCCCAACGTCTTGTCTCTTCTCACAATTCAAGTTCCTAGAATCAACCCACCCGCGCCTGCAACATGGCTTCATCCCAGAGGTCGCAATCGGGTACCCGATACTCGTACCCTACCCGATACCCGGCTACCCGATACCCGTTTGCGACCCTGGTGTGGCCGGGTACGGGTAAGGAATCAAAACCCGTTTGCGACCTCTGCTAGAAAGTAGTTGGCTGTCTCGGTTTAGCACCGTCAGTGTTAGACGACTAGTGCTGTGTATCGGCTAGCAACCCATGTAGAGTCGTGTATAAGCGAGCGACAGAAGAGCGTGTACCAGCGTAGGGTGTGTATTGTGCAAAGGGTGCTTGGTTAAATAAAAGAAGTGCCTCCAAGTCTTAGCGTCTACGAGTAAGTCACTACACATGTGTAACGACACCAACACACATTGTACTCAATAATCGACACAGCACCAACACTAGGCCCGGCTTCTTGGTTGTGGCTCGGAGCTCCCCGTGCCCTTTCCCGAACGTCCCCTCCCCTTGTGCTCTGCCCTTTTATCCTTCTCGAGTCCCTTCTCTCGAAACTTCTCTCACTGTCTTGCTTCCAGCCAATCCCCGTCCTTCTCCCTCGATGGTCGCCAACCGTCGCCTCAACTCCCAACCTCTGCTTCCCGTATTTTTCCGTTTCAACCTCTCCTCCAATCCTTTCAAACCACCCTTGCCTCCAGACCAATCACCCTGGAAGCCTCTCTGCACCAATAGTTTGCCGTGGCCTACTTCCTGATGGTGTGTTTACCTGTCCGTTTGCTTGGGGCGAGTGTTGCAGAATTACGGTAAATACACATGTGTGGTGTAATCACGCCGGCTGGTGGACATTGGCGGTAACTGTGGTGGACAGAGAGTACACACGCCGTTGAGGGTGTGTTGGCAGAGTGGAGAAACTAGGGCAAGGGTCACAGAGTACCTCATCTGGAGGCCCCTGGAACCCGATAGTGGGTTCAAGAAGGGAGGCGCGGTCAGGGCGGAGACAGGCCGCGCCGGGAGCATAAAAGGTTCTGGGAATGGACTCATCTAGTCGTTGCTGTCGTCTCTTCGCGGTCGTTGCTAAACGTTTCCGCTAGATATTGCGCTACAAGGTAGTATCTTCTTGGTTCTTTCGGTAAAGTCACGTAGAAGGGAATTAATAAAATGATAAAAAATAAAAATAAAACATAATAAAATAATTCTCACGACGTTTCGGCCACAACGCAAGCAGCCATCCTCAGGTAGAGACCAGGTATGTCGGGGAGACAGCATCTGACCTGGTCTTCACCTGAGGACGGCTGCTTGCGTTGTGGCCGAAACGTCGTGAGAATTATTTTATTATGTTTTATTTTTATGTTTTATTCTTTTATTACTTCCCTTCTACGTGACTTTACCGAAAGAACCAAGAAGATGAATCCCTGCAGTCACAAAAGCTTGAAATCGAAATACAAGGTAGTAGTTGGCTATCTCAGTCAGCGCCGTCAGTGTTAGACGGCTAGTGTTGTGTACAGGCTGGGCTGAGCAACTGTGGAGAGTGTGTGGACGATACCGTGGAAGTTGTTTAATAAAGAAGGTGCCTCCTACAAACTCTGTCTCCGAATCAGTGACACTGCGAATGCATACAATGCAATATAGACAGTACTCAGTGTCAGATTTATTTAGTGGAATGTTACGTAAACACTAAAAAAATTTATTTCAACATTTTTATACGAATCGTTATTGACTGAATTTTTTGCGATAACTAACTAAACTTAAAAAAATATATTTTTGAAACCGTTTGCCTGGCGAAGACAGGCTTTGTGGTACTAGTATACAATAATATGGAAGACTATAACTATATACAGCGCCGAGAAAAAGTTTGCAAACCCCAATGATAAACACATTCCTGCGGAGGGAGCTGGTAGGAACGTTGGGTTGCTCGGTCAATGGCCAGGGTCAACGGCGGCGTGGTATATTCCGCAAATATGCCCGACTGTGAGGGCGGGCACAAGCCGGCGTGAGTAGGTTAAACGTTGAGTTTTATAAGGGCACCACGGGGTGACCAGCCCCTCCCCACCCAGCCCCACCCCTCCCACCCCCCACCCAGCCCCACCCAGCCCCTCCCCACCCTCCCCACCCAACCCCACCCTCCCCACCCAGCCCCTCCCTCCCCACCCAGCCCCTCCCTGCACGACGGACGGACACAATAATCCCCTGTGGACTGATGGAACCAGTGTGTTCCTACCAGTATAATGGAAATGCCATAGTTTTACCAAGATAGCCTTCTTAAATCTACACCGGTCTTAAATATCCAATAGGATTTATATTAACTAATTCCATGTATTTTTGAAACTAAATGATGTATGAAGTAAATAATGAGTAACAAAGGTTCAGGGTATGTGGAAAATTAAGTCAATCCCTGATTTCATTAGCTCAATTAAGGGAGTAATTAAAATCGGGTGATTAAATAATTAGGTAGATCTTCTGGCGTGAGTTTTGGGGGCCCCTACTCTATATAAAGATCATAAAATTCGTGAGTTTAGTCTTCACCATACAGGTGTAGTGAGTTCTAAGGGAGACAGACGACGTAGTTGAGGCACACTCTTTTATTTAACCAAAAGGCGGTAACAATACTTGAAGGGGTAACGGCCCCTTCACCCGTACTCAATGGGAAACACCCCTGGCACTATTCCCTGACTGTCCTATTCCCAGTCCTCCGCTATGAGTGCTAGGGGAGGCTATCTGATCCGGCCCTGGTCAAGCACGGATCCCGGCACCCAGCTAACCAGGCCGTGCTCTTACAAGAGCAGCGCTCCTGGAGCTCTTGGGGCCGCGCCACTGGCTTGCCCTGCTCGGCCCTGACAAGGACAGCGAGCCAGGGGAGTCCCAGGGCCTATTCTGCCGGTCTTCAGTCTTCACTGGTAAGCTTCTAACACACTGGCCCCGAGCCCTCTGGCTCCCCGCCTTTTATAGGAATCCTCTCCGAGGGGTGGGGCTATGGGGGATCACAGCGCCCCCATGGCCCCCCAGGGTTAACCGATGCGGACGTGGATGTAGACACCCGTGTGTGGGTGCAGACACCCTTGTGTTTCTGTCCGCCTTTCTCCCCGTAACAAGCCCTACACAGGTGTGGGGAAGCAAGTCATGCCACAATCAAAATAAATCTCTGAGGACCTCAGAAAAATAGTTGTTGATGCTTATTAGTCCAGAAATGGTTACAAAACCACTCCTAACGATTTGGGGCTCAAACAATCCACTGTCAGAGAAATCGTCTACAAATGGAGAAAGTTCATGACCACTGTCACTCGAGTCAGGAGCAGTCATCCTACCAAAATCTCTCCGAGAACAAATCGGACAATTATCAAGGAAGTCACAAATAGCCCCATGCAGAGAAACATCCAAGGATCCGTAGGCCACTCTCGCCAATGTGAGTGTTCATGACTCAACTATCAAAAAAAGTTTAACACGTAGCAGGCTTTCGCGACCAATATTATTCATAATAAACGTTTTTGGGTTTAGATCGCGTTATTTATAAATGTGTTGTAACCCTCCACCACCCGACACACGGCCAATCAGCAAAAAAGTGTCAATTCGCCCGATGATTCTGGATGCAATTACCAGCGAAACGTCGTACTCAAAAATTGTAAATGTTGTGGATTCACGCTTCAACACAACGGTGGGCTAAAGTAGTGAACTATTTGTCTTTTGTCAACGTGACACCATATGGACCTAAACACTACATTTCCCTCTACAAGAATACGGGTAAACAGTATGGGTTGACAGCTATGTATTCCCCCCCCCCCCCCCCACCGGAACGAGATCTCTGAGTTCGCGAATTCTGCTGTTCGCAGAGCGCTTTCAAGAGAAGGGGTTAGTGTGTATACACACGACGAGATTACAGAAGGTGAACAAGATAATCGGAGTCACGCGGGCGTGGAATGCACGTGAGAGACCAGCCATTTGGTGGGGTGTCGAGTGAGTGAGTAGGTGAATGGGTGAGTGAGTAGGTGAATGGATGAGTGAGTAGGTGAATGGGTGAATGGGTGAGTAGGTGAATGGGTGAGTAGGTGAATGGGTGAGTAGATGAATTGCTGAGTGAGTAGATGAATGGGTGAGTGGGTGAATGGGTGAGTGTGAGTAGGTGAATGGATGAGTGAGTAGGTGAATGGGTGAATGGGTGTGTAGGTGAATGGGTGAGTAGGTGAATGGGTGAGTAGGTGAATTGCTGAGTGAGTAGATGAATGGGTGAGTGGGTGAATGGGTGAGTGTGAGTAGGTGAATGGATGAGTGAGTAGGTGAATGGGTGAATGGGTGTGTAGGTGAATGGGTGAGTAGGTAAATTGCTGAGTGAGTAGATGAATGGGTGAGGGGGTGAATGGGTGAGTGTGAGTAGGTGAATGGATGAGTGAGTAGGTGAATGGGTGAGTGTGAGTGGGTGAGTGAGTGAGTAGGTGAATGGGTGAATTGGTGAGTAGGTGAATGGGTGAGTAGGTGAATTGCTGAGTGAGTAGATGAATGGGTGAGTGGGTGAATGGGTGAGTGTGAGTGGGTGAGTGAGTGAGTGAGTAGGTGAATGGGTGAATGGGTGAGTAGGTGAATGGGTGAGTAGGTGAATTGCTGAGTGAGTAGATGAATGGGTGAGTGGGTGAATGGGTGAGTGTGAGTAGGTGAATGGATGAGTGAGTAGGTGAATGGGTGAGTGTGAGTGGGTGAGTGAGTGAGTAGGTGAATGGGTGAATTGGTGAGTAGGTGAATGGGTGAGTAGGTGAATTGCTGAGTGAGTAGATGAATGGGTGAGTGGGTGAATGGGTGAGTGTGAGTGGGTGAGTGAGTGAGTGAGTAGGTGAATGGGTGAATGGGTGAGTAGGTGAATGGGTGAGTAGGTGAATTGCTGAGTGAGTAGATGAATGGGTGAGTGGGTGAATGGGTGAGTGTGAGTAGGTGAATGGATGAGTGAGTAGGTGAATGGGTGAATGGGTGTGTAGGTGAATGGGTGAGTAGGTGAATTGCTGAGTGAGTAGATGAATGGGTGAGTGGGTGAATGGGTTAGTGTGAGTGAGTGAGTAGGTGAATGGGTGAATGGGTGAGTAGGTGAATGGGTGAGTAGGTGAATGGGTGAGTAGGTGAATGGGTGAGTAGGTAAATTGCTGAGTGAGTAGATGAATGGGTGAGGGGGTGAATGGGTGAGTGTGAGTAGGTGAATGGATGAGTGAGTAGGTGAATGGGTGAATGGGTGTGTAGGTGAATGGGTGAGTAGGTGAATGGGTGAGTAGGTGAATTGCTGAGTGAGTAGATGAATGGGTGAGTGGGTGAATGGGTGAGTGTGAGTGGGTGAGTGAGTGAGTAGGTGAATGGGTGAATGGGTGAGTAGGTGAATGGGTGAGTAGGTGAATTGCTGAGTGAGTAGATGAATGGGTGAGTGGGTGAATGGGTGAGTGTGAGTGGGTGAGTGAGTGAGTGAGTGAGTAGGTGAATCGGTGAATGGGTGAGTAGGTGAATGGGTGAGTAGGTAAATTGCTGAGTGAGTAGATGAATGGGTGTGTGGGTGAATGGGTGAGTGTGAGTGGGTGAGTGAGTGAGTGAGTAGGTGAATGGGTGAATGGGTGAGTAGGTGAATGGGTGAGTAGGTGAATGGGTGAGTAGGTGAATTGGTGAGTAGGTGAATGGGTGAGTAGGTGAATTGCTGAGTGAGTAGATGAATGGGTGAGTGGGTGAATGGGTGAGTGTGAGTGGGTGAGTGAGTGAGTGAGTAGGTGAATGGGTGAATGGGTGAGTAGGTGAATGGGTGAGTAGGTGAATTGCTGAGTGAGTAGATGAATGGGTGAGTGGGTGAATGGGTGAGTGTGAGTGGGTGAGTGAGTGAGTGAGTAGGTGAATCGGTGAATGGGTGAGTAGGTGAATGGGTGAGTAGGAAAATTGCTGAGTGAGTAGATGAATGGGTGTGTGGGTGAATGGGTGAGTGTGAGTGGGTGAGTGAGTAGATGAATGGGTGAGTGGGTGAATGGGTGAGTGTGAGTGGGTGAGTGAGTGAGTAGATGAATGGGTGAGTGGTTGAATGGGTGAGTAGGTAAATTGCTGAGTGAGTAGATGAATGAGCGAGTGGGTGAATGGGTGAGTGTGAGTGGGTGAGTGAGTGAGTAGGTGAATGGTTGAGTGAGTGGCTGGGTGAGTGAATGTAGATGAGGAGCGGTGGTGTCGGAGTTAGCGCTACGAACCCGGCAGCGATCCAGGTTCGATTCCCGCTCATGGCCATCAACACCAGTCGTGACGATGATTTGAACCCTTTCCGAGACCTCCTCCCCAAGGTAGACTCAGCCTCAAATGAGTACCTGGTGCAGTGTGTAAACAGCTCCACTAGGGAGACAAACCTGGCCGGGAGGGAGTGGTGCTGGCCACCTACCCCCTCGTGTGCCGTGCCATCCTTGATAGGCGCTGCTACTTGCTGCTAACAGCACTTGCCCCAGCAGTCTGTGAAGGCTACACAGGAGATCTTTGTCTATATCTGGGGACCTCCTTGTTTAGATGATGGACGGAGGCATTTGAAATGAATTATGCGATCGTGAAAAACACAAAACAAATCTAATTTTAATAGGTTCTGCTACCAATACCGATTCGTAGATTATTTTGGAGTTACATCATCGTGTTAGGTGTCATGTCAATTTTAGATTTTAAACTACAGGGTGGGCCATAAGTAACTTCCTGATTTTTTCTGCCTATAACTTTAAAAATTGTAAATAAAAACGCTAACTTTGAATGATACAACATTCTTTAATCAATGGAGATTCGATATAATTACGTATATAAAAAATATCTTGTGAATAATTGGCTGCGTTGCGTTGGCACATAAAGTACATAGACTCACACATAGACCCATAAACTCATACAGAGACCCATAGTTTGTTGTCCTTCAACTTACATACATTAACAGACAGGAAATGAACCCTGGTTCTCAGCAGTGCTGTCTGAGGGCTCTTTAGCGGGGGCATTGTGAACCCACCGAGAGAAAGAGACAAACACACTGGGGGCCAGTATTCGAACCCATGTATTCTTTCATGAAATGAATGTGAGGTCGGGTTTGGGGGTTCAGGGGGTCAAGGTAAAAAATTGATAATGGCTATGAGTTTACGCTGACGGTGCAGAATGAAATCGGAGGCACTCAGCAGGGAAGCAGATAACGATGCTGACCTTACGAGCGGCAGTGTAAGTGTATTTAGATGCTTTAGAATGAGTGTACCTATGTATGAGGATGTTGAAATTCTTTCGCAACGTACGTAGCCGACCACGCAAATTGGAGGTGCGATAGGGGGAACAACAAACTAAACACAATAACAAGAAGCAGTTCTACATAAATTAGTTTGCCAATCTAAATGATGATTTAAAAATGCATAGCTCCGGGTGGCTTCCTAATATCGGAAGGAAGAGCGTTCCAGACGGCCAAAGGAGCAGCACATCTGAAAGTGCCACATGATGATGCGGTGGCCATCTTTGTTCGATGACCGAGCTAAAAGCTGCTGCTGCTGTGAGGATGACCGGAGTTTGCATGATGGTTGCGGGGAGCGAAAGTGCAGCGGCTAGCCAAACGTCCCAATGCCGAAACATCAACCGCACATTTCTCAATTGGCATCGCTCATGGCAACTTAGGAACGTATGCATGTGTAGTGACATAGCGCCGCCTGCTGTCAAGCAGCAGAAACTGTGGTGGACAGTTAGCGCACTCACGCCGTTGAGCGTATATACGGCTGTGTGAACCGGCAGGGCGGAGGAAGTGTGGCAAGGGTCATGGAAGACCTCATCTGGAAGCTCCTGGAACCCTCTGGTGAGTTCGAGAAGGGAGGAGACGCAGCCAGGGCAGATCCAGGCCGTGCCGAGTAGGATAAAAGCAGCGGAGAGCGGGAGCTCCGGGCTGACAGTTCTGGGAGTGGACTCATCTCGCCATCGCCGCCGTCGTCAACGCCGCCTTTGTCGCTGCCGCCTTCCGCTAGATAATTGCGCGGCCGGACAGTT
Source organism: Lampetra planeri (assembly GCF_965212315.1). Taxonomy (NCBI): domain Eukaryota; kingdom Metazoa; phylum Chordata; class Hyperoartia; order Petromyzontiformes; family Petromyzontidae; genus Lampetra; species Lampetra planeri. Next base: position 254,852 of record NC_136161.1, read on the forward strand.
GTTGGCTGTCTTGGTCGACGCCATTGGTCTAACGCAGTTAGGGTTGTGTCTAGACCGGGCTGTACAGCAAAGAGAAGGAGGCGAGCCCTCTGTGTGTGAACTGCCAAAGAGTGTTACAATAAAGAGGGTGCCTCCTGCAACTACCTCGTCTCCAACTTGTGCTACACTACACACGTTGTTGGCTGTCTTGGTCGACGCCGTCGGTGTAACGCAGTTAGAGTTGTGTCTAGACTGGGCTGTTCTGCAAAGAGAAGGAGGCGAGCCCTCTGTGTGTGAACTGCCAAAGAGTGTTACAATAAAGAGGGTGCCTCCTGCAACTACCTCGTCTCCAACTTGTGCTACACTACACACGTTGTTGGCTGTCTTGGTCGACGCCGTCGGTGTAACGCAGTTAGAGTTGTGTCTAGACTGGGCTGTTCTGCAAAGAGAAGGAGGCGAGCCCTCTGTGTGTGAACTGCCAAAGAGTGTTACAATAAAGAAGGTGCCTCCTGCAACTACCTCGTCTCCAACTTGTGCTACACTACACACGTACGAATGTTGGAACCTATTTCGCGCTGTACGTTGCCGCACCGTGCTAACTGGAGGTGCCCGAGGTTTCGGTGGCGCTGCTCTGCAGCTTCTGTGGCCCGACTGCCTCATCGTCTCTCTCTCTTTGATCCACGTCACCGCAAGTCATTTGGTTGTCTGCTGCATTGACGGTGGGGTACAAGTGTAGTGGCATAGCGCTGGCTGCTGGCAGAAAAGGGGATCTGCTGCGTACAGCAGCCCTGCCATCAGCAGGCCAGGATATACACGAGAGGGTGATCTAGGGGAAAGGTTCCAGAAGGGACCCACCAGGAACTTGCTAGTAGGTTCCAGGGGTGTGGCCAGGGCAGAGAGAGGCCACGCTGAGAGTATAAGAGAGGCCCCTGTGGGGGACCCCAGGGCTGTTGTTGGAGTGGGATCTCCGTCGTGCTGTTGTAGTCTATCATTGCCATTCTTCTCGTTGTCTTCACCATTCTTATCGTCGTCTTCACCATTCTTATCATCATCTCCGTCTCTACCATCTCGGGGCGCCGCTAGTCAGACAGCCTACCAACTGTCCTGGCTGAGTAGCGTCGCCGATAACACTGGTCAACAAAACAAAAATGTTTTTCTGGCCTGGACTTTTGCAGCTGTTTTAGACTAATTTCAGGGTGCTGATTCCGAATCTCAGATTTGCTCCATCACATCTCATTTTTATGCTATCGGCATACCCCATTTTCATTGATTTTTCCCGAAATTAACTTTGTCACTTATGATTGCAAGTTGTTGCGAGTCAGTGACTGCTTTAGTGTTAAAATATGGTGCTGTATTTTTAGGATAGTGTGTTTATAATATCATTTTATGTAGATATCCACATTTATTTAATATTTTTCTTCTGCAGTTTTATTGAAAATGTAATATTTGATATCTCAAAAACCTGATGTGATAGACAAAAACTGATGCCAGATATGGAATTAGCACCCCACAATTACCTTAGAACCGTTGGAATACCTTATGCCAGAAAAAGTGTGACAAGTGTTAACAGAGACAGCTGCCACTGGGGGTGGGGGTCCACCTTAAAATCTTCACGGGTTCGTGTTCATCCACGCCCAGCTGAGCAGACAAGCGCGCAGACTTCTCTCTGTGTGGCAGTGCTGCTATACATGTCCAAAAGATGGTGATGATATCAGTCACTTCGTTGAGCTATTATTTGTGATCGCCAGATAGCTTCTGATAAGTAAGTTTATACGTCACGTGGGTTTTTCCTGGCAGGATGGGGATAGTTTAGTTTGCGTGTGTTTGGGTGATTTTTTTTCCTGTATTGTACTTTGTACTACTATCGCGTTTGTGTGTATTGCGTTCTTACCCCGTGCCCCCCTAGTGGACTTCTTAAAAAAAGAGCTTTATATCTGATCGGATTCCACATCCAGTGTAAACAAATATTCTGATCACGATTCTAAAACGCAGCGAGTTGGCACAGTATGGGGGGCACAGGTGGTGCATCTGCCGGTCATCTCAGTCGGTCAACCCATGCCACCTTACTGGGTTTGGTCCCTGTGACCTCCTGCCCAGCAGCAAGCGTCCGACACTTCATGTGGCACTTAAAAGTGCCCCTGGCCTGGCACCGGCACCGAGATGACGTCACCGTCACTTAGTGGCGATTGGCGGCTGTTGTTTTCTTCATATGGCTTTGGGGAGTGGTGGTGCAGCAGTTAGCGCGCTACGCTATGAACCCGGTGAGCCGAGTTCGTTTCCTGCTCACGGCCATATAGTGACGATTATCTTAACCGTGTCTGGGCCTCCCCTGGGTCAACTCGGCCTCAAACGAGTACCTGCTACAGCGTGTAAATATCGCCACTGGGGAAACAAATGCGAGCGGGCGTGGTGCTGACCACACAACCCCTCGTGTACCGCAGTGCCGGACTTCATAGGTGCTGTACTCGCTAACAGCACTTGCCCCAACAGTCTGTTGAGGCTATATGGGGGATCTTGGTATTTTTGTTGAGTGAGTAAGTGAGTGATGGAGTGGGTGAGTGGAATGAGTGAGTGTTTTGTTTTGACCTGCAGTATGCTGAGTGGGTGAAAGAGTGAGTGGGTGGGTGAGTGTGTGAGTGAGTCTGTGAGTGGGTGGATGAGTGTGTAATCGGATGAATGAGTGGGTAAATGAGTATTTAAGTGAGAATGTGGCTGAGTGGGTGATTCAGTAATCGGTGTCGTGAGTTACACGTGCAGCGGGTCAGAAGGTGGGCGAACTGGTGGGTGAGTTCGCGGGTGAATGGATGAGTGAGTGGGTCGGTGAGTTGGCGAGTGAGTGGGTTGATGAGTGTGTGAGCGGATGAATGAGTGGGTGAATGAGTGTATAAGTGAGCGTGTGGCTGAATGGGTGATTATGTTGAGTGAAACGCGGTCGAACAACTTTGAAATGAATCTTTATTCCTACGAGCATTAGTTTTGTTGCAACAACAAAACTAATTAAATTTAGTCTGAAAACATCTCCATATATATCAAGGCCGTAGCCATGGAGTCAACATTGGGGGAGACCAAATCTTCCAGGGGGTTTGGGGGTCCCAACCCAGACAAATATCTAAATTTGAAAACTAATTTCCTGCCATTTCCTGCCTAAAATATAAAACAATTCACTAACACATGAGATGGACTTTTTATTTATTTTTTCCAATAATGTCTAATAGTGTTTTGTATTACATTGCTCTATTTTTACTTTTTTGTTACCATTTTTTGTTTCATTGTATGCAATGTTTGAGATTAGGGATTAATAAAGTACAAGCATAACTACAATCATATTAACAGCAATCTATGCATTGATTTATATGAAGACAAGTCCAGATATTGTGGCCAAGGTTTTAGCAAATTGATGTTTTCATTTACATAGCATAGAAATTATTATTCTTTTTTTATATTTTTATAGCAATATATTGAGGGGGGGGAGCATTTTGAGCATATTTGAATATTACGGCCTTGATATATATAGGACTGCAGAAGCTTGGGCAATTGTTGATAGTCCCTGGTTGACTCCATCCCATTTGATTGCAGCTACTCGGCGTGTATTTGATGCAGTTCACCATGACCAGGTGCCGGGTAATCTGTGGCACTCCGGAGTCACACGCGGCCCTTTAAAGGCAATGGCTTCTGTGATGTTTTGTATCGATGAGCGCCCCCATCTCGTATTCACCAACGTTGCATTTGTGGCCTCTTGAAATATAGAGAGCGTTTTTGGTTGTTACCTAATTCGAAAAAAGGGCTTTTCTTGTTAATTTTGGTTGCCGAACTCCTGGTTATGGACGATGCAAATACATGGAGCTTTGTTTGATATCCTACCACCAGTACCTCCGATTAGCACGGCCGTCTCCGTAGGGTGCGAACGATGCCAATTATTTACGGTGCCACTTAGTTAACTCATTCAGCACTGATTTGTCGTTGCATTGGAGCGTTAACCCACTCCTATCGTGTTTGTGAGTATTGTATTTTGTTGCTGTGACGTTCTGACCCACGTGCCCCTGCTAGAGACATCCGTGAAAAAGAGCTGTATAGCTCATGGGATTCCTCCTGCAGTATAAATACAATATTCTGATTTACAATTTGAGTATATGGTGACGTTTGGCTAGTGATTACAACAAGAACAACAACAGACAGCTTCATCAGGCAACGAGCCAGAATTACGTAAAAAATGTTCCTCCTAGATTTGAAGCTTTCGTGACTGCAGGGATCCATACTCTGGTTCTTTCGGTAAAGTCACGTAGGTAGAAAAGAAATTAAATTAAATAACGACGTTTCGTGCAATTGTTTCTTGCTGTGGTTGTCCTACCTGATGACGAACGCTTGTGTTGCGTCCGAAACGTCGTGATTTAATTTAATTTATTTTATACCTACGTGAGTTTTAGACTAAGCCAGTCGTTAATAGGTACCGCATATTCTCAGATTAACATGCTCCATTGTAAATCAGATAAGCACATAAACTCGACCTCGGGTCATTGCAACCTGATAAGCTCAGAGTGATGGCATCATCTCCACTGCCCTCGATTTAAAAGCGAAGCAGGAGGAAACAATCTTGATTTGAAGCTTTCGTGACTGCAGGAATCCATACTCTTTGGTTCTTTCGATAAAGTCACGTAGGTATAAAATAAAATAAATAATATATATCACGACATTTCGATCGCAACACAAGCTGTTACAACTCTCTCGCTGGTTCAGCAGTTCCACTGCTGGATTGTTTTCCGCCTGAGGACGACCGCTTGTGTTGCGATCGAAACGTCGTGATTTATTTTATTTTTTGTTAAATTTTATACCTACGTGACTTTACGGACTTTACGGTCTGAAAATAGAGAGGGGAGTCTCGGCGATGTCATCACTGTGGGCCGATCAAGTGCGAAGACCGGAGGAGGATGTCGATATAATGATAACCTCCATTTTATAAAGCACCATTCGCATTGAAGTACAGGAGATCATCGATTATCCGGCGGCTTTAGTGGGAAGGGGGCGCCGGATTTTGAAAATGCCAGATAATCGCTTAATCATAATTATTTGAAATTGCTTATTTTTTGCACATTTGTGCATGACGTTATGTGTTTAGGTGTTGTGTATACGTAGTTTTTAGCGTTTATAATTTGTTTGCTATGTGTAAATGGCATAAAATGAAAATACAAATGGAGAAACAAATATATATCGTACTCTAAAAAGTGGCTGTATTTACTCTACCATACTTACCACTCTAATCTCGAAGGCTCTCCATGAGGTGGTCTACGTCCTTGTTTTAACAACACGATAGCGTTTGATGATCGCTGAACAAATGCGAAAGCCGAATTACACAACACACTTCTCACCGGATCGCAGTGTATATTTACAGTTTTTATTCCTGTAGTTATTCGTCATGAAAAATGTATACACGTGCAGCATTTTCATTTTTATAGTTGTTTTATGTAGTGTATAACATGCCGTATATAATGAGGTTTTACCCTTTATAGCAATAAAACAGGGCGTGTTAAGATATTCAAACAGTAAATAGATACGAGACTAGGCCATTAAGAAAGCTGTCCCTCGTGTAGGCCAATCCATTTAAAAGACAATGCGTCACCAAGTACTGTGTGTGGTGAGGGGCCGTCCATAAATGACGTCACGCACCTAGGGGTGGGGGTCAGACATTTGTGACGATGTGTGACAAGGGGGGGGGGGGGCTGAGAAATTTGACGTCACATCAAAATGCGCAACTTCAAATAAATATTGGCAACACGTTCTGTTTAATTAAATATACTTTTTAGTAAATGTTTTCTCCTACAATATCAGAGTGTAGCGGTACATTAAATACGCACTACAATGACAATAGTTTAAAGCGATTTGAAGCATGTTTTATTTTTTGAAGGAGTGGGGGCAGAGCTTTGTGACGTCATATTTGAGGGGGGGTCTGACTTTTCGTGACGCCGTGTGACGAAGGGGGGGGGGGGTCAAAAATTGTCAAAAATCGCGTGACGTCATTTATGGACGGCCCCTTAATGCAGACTTGATTCCTTGCAAAAGGTATATATTTGGTGTTTGAACATTACCAGAAAGGTTAAAACCGATTCTTATTTTTCATACTTTTATACTACCAAAAAAGGTCCCATGATACTGAATGTAACATTTGACACTAAAATCAAGCGTAGCTACTTTTTTTGTCACGCACACAGAGCGGTTTTGCCGGATTCGCCCGGGACCGCTGGATAATGTTGGAAGCAGCCGGATAATTGCGCGCCGGATAATCGATGATCTCCTGTTTTCCATAGCGCTGTGCATAAAAATAAAATATAGATAAAAATAACCTAAGATAAATATCAAGGCTGGTAATAATACTCTCGACATTCCAATCAAATGAAGAACTATGATAAAAAGCAAATTATTATAATTGCAGAGTAATCCAATAAAAAGGAAACACTGCATTTTTAAAATCTTAAGTTACCGGCAAAGCTTGCAGTACAAATAGGTAACATGTACCCGTGCGTGTGTGTGTGTTTAAAGCATCACACACATACACACTCCGGAGCATCGTCACGACTAAATGTATCTGCCGTTAGAGGCGGTATCCCGTGAAACAGCAATCGGTGAACTCGTCCACGTGGAGGCCATTGCTCGACGGCATTGCACGCAGCCACACTTGGTCTCCTTTCTTGAGCATGAGCACGGTCGAACCGCTCAGCGGGGTGGACAATGACGACGACGCTGATGACTCCGACAAAGACGACGACGACGACACCACCAACATCGGGCTTTCGTTCTTCACCAGTTTGACGCGCAGCGGCGGCATGGCGAGGCGGGGCAGCACGTGGAACGAGAAGAAGTAGGCGCCCTCCTCCACGCACGTGAAGTGGCCCTCCTCGGGGTCGTAGCTGTGCCTCGTGTTCGTGATCACCGAATCGAAGGCCAGCGACTGAGGCGGGTTGCCTGAGAGGTTGCTGTACAGCACAGCCACCTCGCGCGACATCTTCGCCGAGAAGGCGACGGTAAGCTGAGGATCCTTGGAGGTGCCCTTGGGTCCAGAGGGCCCAGGTTCCCCCCTCACCCCATCCTGGCCCTTCTGTCCCTTTTTAGCGTGAGCACCGTCAGCGCCCCTCTCTCCCCTGGCGCCCGTCTCTCCCTTCTCTCCCCTCGGACCCCTGGCGCCCGTTTCTCCCTTCTCTCCCCTCGGACCCCTGTCGCCGTCCACCCCTGGGTCTCCCATCGCTCCACTCTCCCCCGTGGGTCCCATCTCTCCCTGTTCTCCCCGCGGCCCGGTCTCTCCCTTCTTTCCGCTCGGCCCAATGTCCCCCTTCGCCCCTTTGTCTCCCCTCAACCCCGTCTCTCCCCTCGCCCCAGACTCTCCCTTCTCGCCACTCTCTCCCTTCTCCGTGCGCGAACTCTGCTCGGAATTGTCTTCTCTCGCCAACGCATTCCCCATTTCTCCCTTCTCCCCCTTCTCTCCTCTCACCCCCCTCGTCCCCGTCTCTCCCCTCGTCCCCCTCGCTCCCATTAATCCCATCTCTCCCATCTCTCCCTTCTCTCCCCTCTCTCCCTTCGCCATGTACGCACCGGTCCCTTCCCACTCTCCTGTCTCCAAATTTTCTGGTGGCTCCCCCCACTTCAACGCAGTCTCATTCCCCCATGCCGTCTCCTCCACGACGCTGATGTTGTGAGACGTCGCTGGGTCGCCCACCGAGCCAGGGTGATGGCAGTTGCCTGCGGTGGAGGCATAACTGCTCATTAAAGGGCCAGGAACCGCTTGGGGCAAATTTGGGACAACCGTACGACACGGCAAATCATCACCAGCGACGGTTGCCACTACGTTTCCTCATTGTAACAACAATTCATTGTCGCAAAGCCTGAACACTCGTTATTATTTTTATTTATCAGGTATGGCCCAACTGAGCTATGTAGCTCTTTTTCAGAAGGGACCAGGTTACCACAAATGATAACTCAGCCACAGTTATCCTCATCACTCGTGGAAATGTTCAAATTTTCTAAATGCCTGGCGTTGATTCTAAATGTAGAGGAAAAAAACTGGAGGACCCGGAGAAAAATCCACTCGACCACGTGGAAAAAGACACACAAACTTCAAATATACAGCAGCAGGCATCAGGGTCGGAATCGAACCCACGACCTCCTGTATACCAGGCGAAGTAGTTAACGTGACGCCAGAAAAATCATCAGGACAAGTCATAATTCGTTATAGTTACGTGCAATAACATATTCGTGTATTTCAATATGTGGAGGGCCAGAGAGCCCATATTAAGGAGACATCGTCTAGATTTGAAGCTTTCGTGACTGCAAAGATTCATATTCTTAGGTTTTTTCGGTAAAGTCACGTGGGTAATTTAATTTTTTTTTTACTTACGTGACTTTACCGAAAAAACCTAAGAATATGAGACATCGTCTGCTTATTCATTATGGGACTGGCAGAGAAGGGCACAGTCATGATGAATGAACGCTATGCAATTCAATAGATGCGCTGGTGATGCTGCTGTGTATGGCAGTGATCCACAAGCACAAATAACCAAAACATAAACCTAAACATAGTAATCAACAACACTTTTTGGCCTTAAACATGATTTATATGTGTAGTGCCTGAAAGTACGCGCCACACGCGAGAGTGGGTATACGCGCGAGTGGAGTACAGTGGGAGCAAACGAGGTTGAGGGGTTGTTGTTGCTAGGCGTAGGGAGGACAGAGACGAGTAGTGGGCAACTAAGGACACAGGGCGCTGATTGGCTGGGAGTTGTTGTTGTCCAAAGGAGGTGACGCGCTGTCTGAGGACGGTAGCAGGTGGTAAGCGGTAATTAAGGACGCAGGGCGCTGATTGGCCGAGGAGTTATTGTTGTCGCTAAGTGGCGCCGCATTGTCTGGGAAAACATGGCAGGTGCCAGCGGGGGCTGGGGGCGAGTGGCGTCGCGGGGGATGCCTCAGATTAATTGGAGATTAATTGGTTGGGGGATAAAGAGAGGGGGTTTTGGAGCAGACGGGAGTTCGCGCCTGGGAGGAGACAGAGGATGTTGGAGTCGAAGCAGCAGAGCTAATAGCAGTGAAGACGAGTAGGGTAGCAGTGGAGAAGTGTAGGGTAGCAGTGGAGAAGAGTAGGGTAGCAGTGGAGAAGTGTAGGGTAGCAGTGGAGAAGTGTAGGGTAGCAGTGGAGAAGTGTAGGGTAGCAGTGGAGAGGTGTAGGGTAGCAGTGGAGAAGAGTAGGGTAGCAGTGGAGAGGTGTAGGGTAGCAGTGGAGAGGTGTAGGGTAGCAGTGGAGAGGTGTAGGGTAGCAGTGGAGAGGTGTAGGGTAGCAGTGGAGAGGTGTAGGGTAGCAGTGGAGAGGTGTAGGGTAGCAGTGGAGAGGTGTAGGGTAGCAGTGGAGAGGTGTAGGGTAGCAGTGGAGAGGTGTAGGGTAGCAGTGGAGAGGTGTAGGGTAGCAGTGGAGAGGTGTAGGGTAGCAGTGGAGAGGTGTAGGGTAGCAGTGGAGAGGTGTAGGGTAGCAGTGGAGAGGTGTAGGGTAGCAGTGGAGAGGTGTAGGGTAGCAGTGGAGAGGTGTAGGGTAGCAGTGGAGAGGTGTAGGGTAGCAGTGGAGATGCCCGCAGAAGCGGCTGGAGTGTGGGAAGAGAGGCTGGTAGAGACACGGCTGAGTGGGACGGCGGAGCCGATAAAGAGCGGCTGAACTGTGACGGAGAGTGGAGAGGAGAGTCGATGGAGAGACGCGGAGCGAGCGAGGCCGGGGGAACGCAGCGAGCGAGCGGGGAGCGTGGAGGAGGAATGTTGATCGGTGTTAGCTGGAGGAATGTTGATCGGTGTTAGCTGGAGGAATGTTGATCGGTGTTAGCTGGAGGAATGTTGATCGGTGTTAGCTGGAGGAATGTTGATCGGTGTTAGCTGGAGGAATGTTGATCGGTGTTAGCTGGAGGAATGTTGATCGGTGTTAGCTGGAGGAATGTTGATCGGTGTTAGCTGGAGGAATGTTGATCGGTGTTAGCTGGAGGAATGTTGATCGGTGTTAGCTGGAGGAATGTTGATCGGTGTTAGCTGGAGGAATGTTGATCGGTGTTAGCTGGAGGAATGTTGATCGGTGTTAGCTGGAGGAATGTTGATCGGTGTTAGCTGGAGGAATGTTGATCGGTGTACGCAAAATAAAAGAGAGAAAAGCAAGAAGCTGTCGTGTCAAGTCGAGCACTACATGTGTATACATGGACTCCTCTACTTACGAACATTCGACTTAAGAACTTTCAAAAATACAAACAAACCTGTCCGTATGTCCAATTTTACATCTGCAGAACGTGAAGAACCAGTGCCATCTACATCTGCAGAACGTGAAGAACCAGTGCCATCTACATCTACAGAACGTGAAGAACCAGTGGCATCTACATCTGCAGGAGATTACACTAATTTTAACACCATTCCCCGTGTTTAGTGTACATGCCGTACAACATGTTTGTAATCAACAGGAGTCAAGTTGGACTTACGAACAAATTGACTTGCGAACAGAAACCTAACTTGTTCATAAGTAGAGGAGTACCTGTATATAATGACGCTTAGAGCTAACCTTAAACTCTTTTATGTGCGATGAAGAAGGGGCATTGTTGGCAGAGTGGTGAGTGTGGTGAGTGTCGTGAGTGCGGTGGGGGCGGTGAGTGTGGTGGGGGCGGTGGGTGCGGTGGGGGTGGTGAGCGTGGTGAGCGTGGTGAGCGTGGTGGGTGCGGTGAGCGTGGTGAGTGGTGAGTGTGGTGAGCGTGGTGAGTGTGGTGAGCGTGGTGAGTGTTGTGAGTGTGGTGAGTGTGGTGAGGGCGGTGGGTGTGGTGAGCGTGGTGGGGGTGGTGAGTGTGGTGAGCGTGGTGAGTGTGGTGAGTGTCGTGAGTGTGGTGAGTGCGGTGGGGGTGGTGGGTGTGGTGAGTGTGGTGAGAGTGGTGAGCGTGGTGAGTGTGGTGAGTGTGGTGAGTGTGGTGGGTGTCGTGAGTGTGGTGAGTGTGGTGAGCGTGGTAAGTGTGGTGAGTGTGGTGAGTGTGGTGGGTGTCGTGAGTGTGGTGAGTGTGGTGAGTGTGGTGGGTGTGGTGAGCGTGGTGAGTGTGGTGAGTGTGGTGAGTGTGGTGGGTGTGGCAAGTAAAGGATTCGTCTCTCACAGTCTGGAGTCTCAGGTTGACTTGTTGGTCTTGTCTCAAATTCTTCTCTTTGTGAAAACCCTGAGAAGATGAAACGTGGGTCACTCACAAGCATCTACTATCATGCACCCACCCACTCACTCATGAACTCACGACTACTAATTCACCCGCTTACTAACTCGTACTCACCCACTCACTCGTACTCACCCACCCACTCACTCAACAACTCTAGATGAAAAATAATTAAAAATCTAGATTGAAAATAATTTCTTTAAAACTGATTTTGTGTTTAGTTTGGTTGTCCTTCCTCCTGCCCCTCCGATTAGCGCGGTTGGCTCCGTACGGTGCGAAAGAACTTCAACACACATACACAAGTATTGATTTGAAGCTTTCGTGACTGCAGGAATACATACTCTTTGGTTCTTTCGGTAAAGTCACGTAGGTAGAAAATAAATTAAAGTAAATAACGACGTTTCGCCTCAAAGTAATTATGTATGTACTCTTTGGTTATTTCGGTGAAGTCATGTAGGTATAAAATAAAATAAATCACGACGTTTCGGGCACAACACAAGCGTCCATCATCAGGTGGGAAAGCTTTTAAATCGAGGGCAGTGGAGATGATGCCATCACTCTGAGCTTATCAGATTGCAATGACCCGAGGGCGAGTTTATGTGGTTATCTGATTTACAATGGAGCATGTTAATCTGAGAATATGCGGTACCTATTAACGGCTGGCTTAGTCTAAACTCACGTAGGAATAAAATCAAATAAATTAAATCACTACGTTTCGGGCGCAACACAAGCGTTCGTCATCAGGTGGTACAACCACAGCAAGAAACAATTGCTGAAGTGGGAAAAAGGGGTGCTTATATCAACAGGATACTGTATATACGTAAGAGGGGGGGGGCGAGTCAGAGAGGAGAGATAGAGAGGGTGGGGGGGGTCGGGCAGGGAGAATGGAGTGCTGCAAGTTCCGAAACGAGCATGGCAAAATGCCAGGGCTGGGAAGTAAGTAGGGCTGGGGGTAGGAGGCTAAAGAAAACTGGAGATGCTGATATGAAGGCAAATTATAAAGCAGTTAAGGCTTTACCTGGTTAATAACATCCTTCCAATGATTGCTCAATTTGTATCCATCTTCTCGGTTGAAGTTATGTCTATGTTTATATATCTGGATGGCTTCATGAATAAACCTTTGATAGTAACCCGAAGGGCTACTATCACATGCAATATCTATTATCACATGCAATATCCGAAGGGCTACTATCACATGCAATATCTATTATCACATGCAATATCCGGGAGTCTACAAACTAAGTTGCACCTGTGGTGATTGTTACATTGTGGAAACGAAACGGCATGTCTCGGACCATGTTCGCGAGCACAAGGTCTGAAACACGGAAGGACTAATACCTCCGCCGTGGCTGACCATTGCTATAACCCTGTGGGCTCTCATGATATTGTTTTTTCAGAGACCAAGGTGCTCTGCAAACCTCCGGGCTTGGACCTGGCATGCATTCATAATGTTGTGTCGATGCACCAATGCCGGTACAGCGTGTTTGTAATTAGAGGCCCATGGGCTGCACAGAAGTCTAGCAGCCACTTTCCATTGTTATTAATATGATCTGGACAAATGCCTACCAATCACTCCAGCCCAGGTGTCCGCGACATTAAAGTCACCCAACAGAATGACTCTATTCCGAGGACCCACTTTAGCTAGCACCTGTGACAGGAGGTCATAGAAGGCATCTGACTCATTGGCCTTGCCAGCATCCCTCCACTGATGTTCATCTTTGGTGGGGGTGTAAGCAACCACAACAATTCCTCACCTCCCTCTTAATGGGGAGGTGAGCCCAGAGTTACCTGGAGCTTACAGCTTCTCACACCTCACTGTCACTCTCCCATGCCCCCTTCATTATTTTGTTCAGAAGAATAGCCACTCCCTGTTGTTTGGCAGTAGAGTACTGTCCACCCCTCATAGTAACTGGAGCCAGCGCCGGTCTACCAGACCTCCGGAATGCCACAGAGATTCAGGCGGTACCGGTTCAGCTCCAGACAGAGGAGTGGCAGCCTCTCTTCCACAGTTAGGGTTTCAACATTCCACTTGGCCACTCGCAGTGGTTTTTTTCTGTTTCTGACCCCGCCAAATGGGGTTTGGTCAGGATCCGTCATAGATGCCTGTCTCCCCGGGGCCTCCAGCACAAGCTTAGATTTTTTCCATGTACTTTAGTGGTACTTGGGTTAAAGGTGGAGGGGTTACCAGCCCCTCAGACCCATCCAGAGATCCTATTGGCCGCTGTGGTGGCTACAAACACCATGAGGGGAATAGCCAATTGAAAATGTCTTGCCCCCCATGGCATTGCTCACCACAGCATTATTATTTGGCACAACAGTCAAGGAAGGGGGTTATTTTGCCAAAAACTCTCTAAACCACTCGCCGACCTACTCTCCCACTCAAACGCTCATTTATTCATTCACTCATCCACTTACTCTCCTACTCACCCATTCACTCACTCACCTTCCATCTCCCAGGCATTCTGCTTACCATCCTTCACGGCCAGAACGCCAGCACCAGGACCCTGGCCGCCTTCCATCACCGGGGCTTTAGAACGGTCTTGTTGATTGGTTGGGGTCGAGCCGTTGGTACTAGAATGGATGTCTTCATTTGCTCCAGTGGTGTTATAACTGCTCTGTGCAGCTGAGTCATTGGCGTTAGAACTGGTCTGTGTAGCTGAGTCAGTGGCGTTGGAACTGCTCTGCGTAGCTGATTGAGAGGTGTTAGAACTATTCTGTGGAGCGGAGTCAGTGTCGCTAGAACTTCTTTGTGGAGCGGAGTCATTGGTGTTAGAACTGCTCTGTAGAGCGGAGTCAGTGGCATCAGATCTATGATTGACGTTTGAGTCAGTCTGATTGCTTCGACCCACCCAGACATGGTGAGCGTTAGAATCTCTCTTGGTAGCCGAGCCAATAACACTTGAATGGATGCGTTCCCTTATGTCATCGGCGGTAGAATTGCCATGTGGAGTTGCATCACTGGTGTTAGAACCGCGATGTGGAGTTTCATTATGGGCGTTGGAACTGTTCTGTTTAGATGGGTCACTTGCGTTAGAATGGAAGTCTTTAATTTCCAAGCGAGTATTATAACCGGTGTATGTAGTTAAACCGCTGGCGTTAGAATTCCACCATTTATTCAAGTTAATTTCGTTAGAATAAGGGTGCTCTAACACCCCTATTTTCTGGGCTTTAGAACTGCCCTGTGTTACGTTGTGGTCGTCATAACGGATGCCACTGGCGTTAGAATTTCCGAGTGCAGTTACACTGATGGCATTCATAAGCAAGCCTTTTATCCCCACGGCATTAGAACTGCCCTGCGCAACAGTGTAATTGGCGTTATAACGCCGCTGTTCAGCAGAGTCGATGGCATTAGAGCCCAGATCGTTGGTGAGATTGCTTCTGGCCACCCAGACACGGTGAGCGTTAGAACCGCTCTTTTCTGCGGAGTCCGTTGCCTTATAACGGACGCCTTCTCTCTTGTCACTGGCGGTGACATGTGGAATGATCACACTCGCGTTAGAACTGGTGTGTGTAGTCAACGCACTGGTGTTAGAACTTCCCTGTGTCGCCAATCGACTGGCGTCAGAACTTTCCTTTGTAGCCAATTCACCAGTGTTAGAACTTCCCTTTGTAGCCAATTCACCAGTGTTAGAACTTCCCTTTGTAGCCAATTCACCAGTGTTAGAACTTTCCTTTGTAGCCAATTCACCAGTGTTAGAACTTCCCTTTGTAGCCAATTCACCAGTGTTAGAACTTTCCTTTGGAGCCAATTCACCAGTGTTAGAACTTCCCTTTGGAGCCAATTCACCAGTGTTAGAACTTCCCTTTGTGGCCACTCCACCAGTGTTAGAACTTCCCTTTTTAGCCACTTCAACAGCGTCAAAACTTCCCTTTGTAGCCAATTCACCAGTGTTAGAACTTCCCTTTGTAGCCAATTCACCAGTGTTAGTACTTCCCTTTGTAGCCAATTCACCAGTGTTAGAACTTCTCTTTGTAGCCACTCCACCAGTGTTAGAACTTCCCTTTGTAGCCACTCCACCAGCGTTAGAACTTCCCTTTGTAGCCACTTCACCAGTGTTAGAACTTCCCTTTGTAGCCACTCCACCAGTGTTAGAACTTCCCTTTATTGGCAATCCTTTGGTGTTAGAACTCTCCTGTGCAGGCAATGATTTGGAGCTCTGAATGCCCCTGGTTCTGCGGCTCGGTGCTCTGACCGCTCCTAGTGTTGGAAGGAGGAGCAGCAGCAGGAGGAGGTGGTGGAGGTGAGACATGCTCTCTAGAGAGAGAGGGTGGAGAGAGAGATGATGGAGAGAGATGGTGGAGGGGCGGGGGAGAGAGGGGGGAGCGAAGGGGTGCATAGAGAGAGGGTGGAGAGAGAAAGCAAAAGAGGGAGAAGATAGAGAGGAAAGGGGAGATGGGGGAGATGGGGGAGGGGAAATAAGGGGAAAGAGGAGAGGGTGGAGAAACGGGGTGAATAGAGAGATGTAAGAGAAAAGATAATTATGTTTATTAGTTTCTGAGCACAGTACCAAAGACAAACACCCCCATTCCTCCTGCAACAAACAGCACTGTTGAAGGTGTAACGGATAGCAGTTGACACGTTTCTTCATTTGAACGAGGTTACTATGATGATTATTATTTTTATTATTTTAAGAAACTTTGGGGAAGATCGAGGCTGTGGGAGGGAGTTCCAAAGTGGAGAGAAAAGAGTTAACGTCGATCGGTCGGTCAGGAACTGGTTCGTTCTAAATCGAAAGAGCAATGAATCGAAATCGTCAGCTGTACTTTGTTTTTTGCGATTTATCCGACGGTTTATCTGGTGAGCTTTAATTTACGAAACTCAATTTTCTTTACCTCAACATAATTGATACCATAATTTTTATTGGAAATGTCCACTACACGTCGCACACGCGTGTGCATAAACCGAACAAATATGTTGCTCCAGTTCATCCGAAATCTACGCAATCTCCACTACAATACAGTAGTTGCCTTATCGTTACGACAGTGGGGTGGAGTTTGATTGACGTTGATTGGCTGTGGCTCTGCTGTCATTCATTTAGTGGGCCGAGTCATCTGCTGCTGGGCGGGAACCAGGAAAGCGTAATCATCACTGAGCACGCACATCATCGACCGTTAAGTAATTCGTTCTAAATCGAAAGAGTAACAATCGATATCGTCACCTGTGCTTCGCTGCAAGCGATCTATCCGATAACACTGGTCAACAAAAAACCAAAATTCTGGCCTGAACTTTTGCAGCTGTTTTAGACTAATTTCAGGGTGCTGATTCCAAATCTGATCTCAGATTTGCTCTATAACATCTCGTTTTATGCTATCGGCATACCCCATTTTCATTGATTTTACCCGAAATTAACTCTTTCGCTTATGATTGCAAGTTGTTGCGAGTCAGTGACTGCTTTAGTGTTAAAATATGGTGCTGTATTTTTAGGATAGTGTGTTTATAATATCATTGTATGTAGATATCCACATTTATTTAATATTTTTCTTTTGCAGTTTTTATTGAAAATACAATATTTGATATCTCAAAAACCTGATGTGATAGACAAAAACTGATGCCAGATTTGGAATCAGCACCCCAAAATTACCTTAAACCCGTTGGAATACCTTATGCCAGAAAAAATATGTTGATCAGTGTAATTTATTTTGTGAGATTTAATTTACGAGTCTGTGCTATGGCAGAAAAACGTCAGCGTGTCGCTTTAACTTTAAATTAGAAACTGGATATTGTATACGTACATTGGAAGATGGCAGTTCCATAAAACATCTTTGCTGCAAGTCATGGCATTGATGTAACAACTGTCCGCAACATAAAAGTAACAAGGAACATATCATAAACGTCACCAGCAGCTCAGATTCTTCAAGTTAATTTAACTTAAACATCATTTACACCTAGATTAGTAGGTTTTTGACGTAGAGATCCGCTGGAAAATTGTTACATGTTTCAATTATCCATGATATTTGAATAATTCGCGGCCATCCTCCCTGTCACTCGCGCGGATAATTGAGACTTCTAACCGAAGTTACACGTTGACTTTGTGTCACCAAATGAGTCTCATTTGCAAGATGAATTTGAAAAACTAAGCCCAACTCATAAAAACGTTTCTATGGGTCAGATCGCGTGAATATAAATGCGTTGTTAAACCCGCCATCACCATCCAGCCAATCAGTAAAGATTTTCACCCAATCACAAAACATGCCAATTAGTTACTACACCGCTGCGTTGAAGAGTAAACCCAACTACAACATTTACATTTTGAGTATTGTGACGTTTCGCTGGTGATTACAAAAACCAGCTTTGTCAGGCAATTTGCTCGAATTGTTTGAAGCAGTCTCCTCCTGCTCTGTGGTTCTGTAGATAAAGTAACGTGGTATGAAAATAAAACAAAATATAATATTTAACACGACGTTTCGATCGCAACACAAGCGCTCGTCCTCAGGCGGAAACAATAATCCAGCAGTGGAACTGCTGAACCAGCGAGAGAGTTATAACAGCTTGTGTTGCGATCGAAACGTCGTGATACATATTATGTTTTGTTTTATTTTTCTACCTACGTGACTTTACCGAAAGAACCAAAGAGTATGGATCCCTGCATTCACGAAAACTTCAAATCTAGATTTTAGTCGAAACTATTTTTTTATTTTGCCAGGTAAGGCCCACTACAGAGCGATGTAGCCATTTTTCAGAATCTGGCTATCACAAAAAACCTGGCTATCACAAAGTGGGCTCATCATCATGTGGAAATTTCTCGCAGTAGCGAAATAATTCTAAACGCATAAATGTGGAGGGGAAACGGGAGGACTCGGAGAGTAATCCATGGGGAGAATGAGACAGACTCCAAATATACAACACGCATTGTCAGGGTCGGGATCGAATCCCGACCTCCTGTATACCAGGCGAGGTAGTTAATTGACATGGGTTACCAAAATTATTAGGGGGGGAAATTTACATTTAAAGCACAGCAGTGAAGAGAATTGAAATCAGAACAAAAATCAAGGAGAAATTATCACAAAGCCGAATAGAAAACAGAGCAAAACGTAACCAAATTGGAAATCAGCGAAAACAACCGTGTGTGTGTATCGGTGTGTACCTCAGAGTATCCCTCAGTGTCTGTATCTCAGAGCATCCCTGTGTGTATCTCTGTTTAATCTCAGAGCATCTCCGTGTGCGTTTGTCTCTCTGTGTGTATTGTATTGGGGAGTGGTAGTGTAGCGGTTAGTGCGCTGCGCTATGAACCTGGCGACCCAGGTTCGATTCCCGCTCACGACCAATACCAGTGACGATTATCTGAACCGGTCCTGGGGCTCCCCTAGGTCGACTCAGCCTCAAATGAGTACCTGGTGCGGTGTGTAGTAAACATCGCCACTGGGAAGACAAAGGCGGTCGGGCGTCGAGCTGGCCACCCACCCCTTCGTGTACCGTTTCGGCCTTCATAGGTGCTCGCTAACAGCACTTGCCCCTAGAGTCTGCTAAGGCTATACGGGGGATATTTGTCTTTGTATCTCAGCGTATACCTGTGTGTCTCCCCGTGTCTCTGCGTGTATATCAGTGTATCCCTGCGTGTCTCTACGTGTATGTCATTGTATACCTCTCTGTGTCTAGTGCGACCCGAGTTCGATTCCCATTCACGGTTACCAACACCGGTGACGATAATCTGAACCGGTCTTGGTCCTCCCCTAGGTTGACACCGCCTCAAAATGAGTACCTGGTGCAGTGTGTAAACATCGCCACTCGTGAGACAAAGGCGGCCGGGCGTTGTGCTGGCCACCCACCCCCTCGTGTGCCACAGTGCCGGTAGCCTTCACAGGTGCTCGCAAACAGCACTCCCCCTAAAAGTCTATCAACGCTATACGGGGAATCTTTATATTTTTCTTTGTATCTCTGTGTGGGTATATCCCTGTGTGTGCATCGCTATGTGTGGGGAAGGGTTAGTGCGCTGCGCTACTTACCCAGCAATCCGAGTTCGATTAACGCTCACGGTCAACACAAGTGACGATTTATTTTTTAACCAGGCATGGGCCTCCCCTAGGTCGACTCAGCCTCAAATGAGTACCTGGTGTGGTGTGTAGTAAACATCGCCACTGGGGAGACAAAGGCGGCCAGGCGTGATGCTGACCACCCACCCCTCGTGTGCCGGCCTTCATAGGTGCTCGCTAACAACACTTGCCCCAACAGTCTGTTAAGGCTATACGGGGGATCTTTGTCACAATGTATCTCTGTGTTTATATGTGTATCTGTCTGTAAATGTGTCTTTATATCTCTATGTGTGTATGTGTGAATCTCTCTGCGTGTGTATCAGTGTATCTGTCTGTGCGTGTCTCTGTGTGATGTATGTGCGTGTGTATCTGAGCATCTCGTTGTGTTTACCTGTGTCTGTGTGTGCATCTCTGTGTGTGTGTGTCTCTGTGTGTGTGCCTCTGTATGAACTCACAGTTGCTCTGTCCCTCTCTCTCGGTCTCTCTCTTCTCCAGCTGAAGGTGGTAACCACTGTGGTGAGGATAAGTCCCCGTTTATATAAGCACCCTGTGTGTGTGTGTACGTATGTACGTCTGTGTATATGTGTTTGGCAAGGCTGCGTTGGCTGGGTCATGTAGCCCGCATGTCCACCCACCGCATGCCCAAACAGCCTTTGTTCGGCCGGATAGAGAGGGCTAAACGGGCGTGGCATGCGCTACAGAATAGATGGAGTGATGTGGTACAAGAAGATTCGGAGCTGAGTGGATTTGACAATATCTGGTACCAGCGGTGTCAAGATCGGACTCTGTGGAGGAGGCTCGTGAAAGACGCTACTGGGCAGTTGGAGGCAGTCGCCCTCCAACAGCAGTGGAGGGAAGAGGAGCGACGCTCACAACAACGAGTGGAGCGCCGGGCGGTTAAAGCACAGCAAGTTGGCACAGTAGAGGGTACAGGTGGTGCATCGGCCACTCATCCCAGTCAGTCAAACCATGGCACCTGCTGGGTCTGCCCCGTGACCTACTGCCATTGGGCGTTTGACAATTCACGTGGCCTTAACGTGCACCTAGTCTGGCACAAGCGCCGTGGATACGTCACTGCCACTTAGTAGCGAATGGCGGTTTTGTTGCTGGTTGAGTGAATTATTGGCTGAAAACTTGGGTGAGTGGATGACTGAATGAGTGAGTGAATGGGAGAGTGAGTTGTTGAGTGAGTTATTGGGTGAGTAAGTGGGTGAGTGGATGAGAAACTGAGTGAGTTGTTGTTGTTTTTTGGGTGATTGGCAAAACAACCCTCACACATTTCGGTGGTTGCCAGTCGGTAGCACAGTTTCTTATTCAGTTTTCATTTTCATTTATTTGGAATAACCCTGTGAGCCATTCGGCTCTTGATTCGGGTGCAACCGCAACAAACAAAACAATTACCAGATACATTTTCAATTTATTGCACGCAAATTGAAACATCCCGTACAAAAACAATAAAATCTTCCTGAAAAATCACCATTTGTTAATGCTGCGTACAAAAATGTGCACAAATATCATTTTGATGTTAGATCACAATAACAATCATAATACAATTTAGATTAAAATTCTAAGTCTATACTACATCAAACAAATATGGTTAAACTAGACCTTTCTAGAAATCACTGAAAGAATGCTATAAAAACAATGTAACAGTGATCATAAGAAACGTGATTGAAAGTTAACAATAGCGACATACAAAACATAAATTACTAAACCTTAGCATCCTTAGCTAGCTGCATGAGTCAATCCATAATAGCAGGAGTATCAATAGTAGTGGTGGTGTGCTGTTGAGCAATGGCATTGTGGGAAGTCAAAACGACTGCCTCGATAGACACGACCACAGTCATTGGGGGCCCTGGATCGGTTTGCGAGGGAAGGGGGGAAAGTGAGGGGTGGGGGGTTGGTAACCCCCCTAAACCTTTCAATGGCCACAAGTTCCGACCGTGTCCATCCGGTGCTCGCAGAGGAGCCGCCATTGTCTTCTGGTTGCCAAACGAATGCATTTGGCGGGCAGTCCTTAACTTAGTAATACGTTGATAATTGTTTTTTTACCCTTCTATCTGGCAACAAAACTGACACCTTTTTTACAAGGAGTCATGTTTGCATAGACCACAATACCTGCAGTCATAATGCAAAAAAAAACATAACTCTGAAAATGTGCACTGTCCTTGAAGTTGATTGGTCCACACCCGAGACAGCTTTCCAAAAGGCGTCCAACCCATGTGAGACTA
Source organism: Lampetra planeri (assembly GCF_965212315.1). Taxonomy (NCBI): domain Eukaryota; kingdom Metazoa; phylum Chordata; class Hyperoartia; order Petromyzontiformes; family Petromyzontidae; genus Lampetra; species Lampetra planeri. Next base: position 276,219 of record NC_136161.1, read on the forward strand.
GGCTTTAAGGAAAGCTGTCTCTGGTGTGGACCAATCAACTTCAAGGACAGTGCACATTTTCAGAGTTATGTTTTTTGTTTGCATTATGACTGCAGGTATTCTGGTCTATGCAAACATGACTCCTTGTAAAAAAAGTTGTCAGTTTTGTTGCCAGATAGAAGGGTAAAAAAACAATTATCATATTTTTTACTGGCAAATGAGGTTCCAATGGTGTTAGTAATAGGTTTTCACCCTTTCAACTGGTACAAAAACTGACACCTTTATGCAAGGCATCATGTTTGCAATAACCACAACACAAGCAGTCAAAATGCAAACTAAAAGAAACGACTCTGATAATGATATGCACTGTCCTTGAAGTTGATTGGTCCACACCCGAGACAGCTCTTCTTAGAGCCTAGTCTCCATTGGTGTTGGACCAGATGACGCCAAAAGGCGTACAACTTAAAAACAGCGCACTATCAGAGTATTGAGAGCTCGGGGAAAGCATTTACACTATGAGACCTCCTTTACCAGTGGCAAAATATAGTAACAGGTTTTTACCCTTTCAACTGGTACAAAAACTGACACCTTTATACAAGGCATCATGTTTGCAATAACCACAACACAAGCAGTCAAAATGCAAACAAAAATAAACAACTCTGATAATGATATGCACTGTCCTTGAAGTTGATTGGTCCACACCCGAGACAACTTTTCTTAGAGCCTAGTCTCCATTGGTGTTGGACCAGATGATGCCAATGGTAAAGGAGGTCTCATAGTGTAAGTCTTTAACTCACTGACGTAAAGCGTCCCTGGGGCACGTTCGTAAGTCGAGCTGTTCGTAAGTCGGAACGCGGCAACGCAAACGTGTTTAAATGCTGCTCCACGCGGCAGCGTTATGCAATGTGTTACGATTCAACAAGAAAAAATGGAAGCGTTGTTGAACTCATTAATTCGACGAAATGTTGGACATTTGCATGTAACGCTGTAAAAAATAAACTGTCGAGTAATTTAAAAAGAATTAAGTAACATGAATAGAAACAAAATCTGTATTACTTGGAGGTCAGACGGTGGCTTGCTTGTCAGAGTCACTGCAATTGTACACCAACACAGGGGCCCGCACAGAGAAACACAAACACAATTACAAAGACCCCCCATATAGCCTTAACAGACTGTTGGGGCAAGTGCGGTTAGCGAGTAGCACCTATGAAGGCCGGCACGACACACGATGGGGTGGGTGGCCAACACCACGCCCGGCCGCCTATGTCTCCCTGGCGGCGATGTTTACACACTGAACCAGGTACTCATTTGAGGCTGAGTCGACCTAGGGGAGGCCCAGGACCGGTTCAGATAATCATCACCGGTGTTTGACCGTGAGTGGGAAAAGAAACCGGGTCGCCAGGTTCGTAGTGCAGAGCGCTAACCGCTACACTACCGCTCCCCACGCATACACACACACAACCACTCACTCCCAGTGCGAGGCTGACTCACACTCCAGGAGGATCACTCCGCTGAAGAAAATAGTTCCGTGGTTCAGTTTTCAAGTGAGAGTTTGCGTTTTAAGTTAACGTTAAAAACATTAACATTGCATGGAAGCTGGTTAGTAAAGTGCGAGTGTTCGTAAGTGGGGGTGTTCGCAAGTGGAGGTGTTCGTAAGTGGAAGTGTTCGTAAGTGGAGGTGTTCATAAGTGCGAGTGTTCGTAAGTGGGGGTGTTCGTAAGTGGGAGTGTTCGTAAGTGGGGGTGTTTGTAAGTGGGGGGTGTTCGTAAGTGCGAGTGTTCGTAAGTTGAGGACCGTAAGGTCGCCACTCATTACACACAAAGTGCTCGTCTCAAATGAATCACATTACCTTGCTGATTCCGTCAAGGAGCATAAACAATCATCTCACGAACTCTGGTCATCCTCGCAGCGGCGGATTTATGCTGGCCATCGAACAAAGACGGTCACAGCATTGCGTGCTTATGTGGCCGTCTGGAATGCTCTTCCTTCTGATATTAAGAATGTAAATGTTTCTTAAGAACTGCTTTTTGTGTTTAGTTTTGGATGTCCTTCCCCCGCACCTCCTATTAGCACAGTTGGCTGTGTAGTTTGCGAAATAAGTTCAACACACATACATAGACTCACACAGAGAACCATAGACTCATCACACAGAGAGACCCGTAGACTCATTACACAGAGACCCGTAGACTCACGCAGAGACCCGTAGACTCATCACACAGAGACCCATAGACTCATCACACAGAGACCCGTAGACTCACACACAGACCCATAGACTCATCACACAGAGACCCGTAGACTCACCACACAGAGACCCGTAGACTCATCACACAAATACCTTTAGACTCACACAGAGAACCAAAGACTCATCACACAGAGACCCATAGACTCGTAGTTTTTGTACTTCTCCCGTACCTCCGCTTAGCACGGCTGACTACGTACGGTGCTAAAGAAGTTCAACGTGCATACAAACCTGTCACAGGATAGAGGAAGGTGGCGGCGGCTGCCTAGGGAGGCCTACATCCAGCAGCGGATAGTCCCTGGCTGATGCTGATGATGGCAGTAGTGGCGTGGGTGAGACATCACACACAGGCGCGCGCGCGTGCGTGTTTTGGTTACAAATCGAGAAACGCAATTAGCGGACAGGGTCACACTAACTCCATCACGTGTGTGTCTGTGTGTCAGTGTGGGGAGCGGTGGTGCAGCGGTTAGCGCTACGCTGCGCTACAAACCTGGCGACCCGGGTTCGATTCCCGCTCACGGCCAACATCAGTGACGATTACCTGAACCGGTCCTGAGCCTCTCCTAGGTCGGCTCGGCCTCAAATGAGTACCTGGTGCGATGTGTAAACATCGCCACTGGGGAGACAAAGGCGGCCGGGCCTGGTGTTGGTCACCCACCTCCTTCGTGTGCCGTGCCGGCCTTTATAGGTGCTTGCTAACAGCACTAGCCCCTACAGTCTGTTAAGGCTATACGGGGGATCTTTTTCTTTGTATCTCAGTGTATTCCTGCGTGTCTCTACGTGTATATCAGTGTATACCTCTCTGTGTCTAGTGCGACCCGAGTTCGATTCCCATTCACGGTTACCAACACCGGTGACGATAATCTGAACCGGTCTTGGTCCTCCCCTAGGTCGACTCGGCCTCAAATGAGTACCTGGTGCGATGTGTAAACATCGCCACTGGGGAGACAAAGGCGTCCGGGCGTGGTGCTGGCCACCCACCCCCTCGTGTGCCGTGCCGGCCTTTAAAGGTGCTCGCTAACAGTACTTGCCCCTACAGTCTGTTAAGACTATACGGGGGATCTATGTCGTTTTCTTTGTGTGGGACATGGGGACCGGTAGTGGTCGCGGTTAGTGCCACGCTGCGCTCCGAACCCGGGCCACCCGAGTTCAATTATTCGCTCCTGGGCCTCCCTTAGATCGGCTCGGCCTTAAATGAGTGCCGATGTGTGAACATATCGCAACTGGTGCTGGCCACAGGCGCTGCTAAGCGTTAACAGCACTTTCCCCAACAGTCTGTTAAGGCGATTCGGGGGGGGTGACTTTGTCTCTGTGTGCCAGTCACAAACGTAAACGTCTCATTACCGAGGGGCCAACCGTGGCTCGGTCATTGTCATGTTGAACAAAAACAAAGAGCCCGTAGACAAAACCCGACTTCGCGAATCACAAGTTAGCTAAGGCGTTTACTGATAGGGGTTTTCCACTTTTTTTCTGGCAACAAAACTGACACCTTTTGCATTAACCACAATACTTGCAGTCAAATGCCAGAAAAAAAAGGAAAAGCCCTATTAGTGTATTTTGGTACTGGCAAAGGAGGTCTCATGATATAGCTAAGGGGTTGTTTGCATCGCTAGTTTATTTGTGCGTTACCGGTAACCGCACTGAAGGGAAGAAACCGGTATAAACCGGTTTCTTGGTTCTTTCCGTAAAGTTACGTAGAAGGTAAATAATAAAATAATAAAGATAAAACATAATAACATTTTTACGACGTTTCGGCCACAACGCAAGCAGCCGTCCTCAGGTGAATAACGGGGCTGTCGGAAAGACAGCGTCCTAATGAACACTGCTAAGCTTGGCAGCTATTTTTTAAGCACTCTCCTCCTCCGATCCAGCTTAAAAATACGCTGCCAAGCTTAGCGGTGTTCATTAGGACGCTGTCTTTCCGACAGCCCTGTTCTTCACCTGAGGACGGCTGCTTGCATTGTGGCCGAAACGTCGTGAAAATTTTATCTTATTATGTTTTTTTATTATTTCCCTTCGACGTGACTTTGCCGAAAAAACCAAGAATATGAATCCATGCAGTCACGAAAGCTTTAAACCGGTATAAACCGGTTTAGCGGTGTTTCGAGACGTCCAGCTCAGCGTGTTGACCAAATCCCCTCGCCACATGACCTTGTACACCGCCGATTACGATGGTGGTGATGGAGGTGATGCTGGTGGTAGTGAACATCTCGTCAAGATGGCTAGGGGATGTTAACTACCTCTCCTGGTGTATAAGAGATCGTGGGTTTGAACCTGACCTTGCTGCCTGATGTATATTTGGAATGTGCGTGTCTCTATCTCTTTCGCATCACCACGGTGGCTAGGAGATGTTAACTACCTCGCCTGGTATACAGAATGTCGTGGGTTCGATCCCGACACTGACGCCTGCTTCTGTATATTTGGAGTTTGCGTCTCTCTATCTTTCTCTCCCCGTGGAGATGTTAACGACGTCACATGGTCCACAGGAGGTCGTCGGTTCGATCCCGACCTTTACGATGCCTGCTGCTGTACATTTGGAGTTTGTGTCTCTCTCTCTCATCATCACCACGGTGGCTAGGAGATGTAAACTACCTCGCCTGGTACACAGGAGGTTGTGGGTTCGATCCCGACCCTTACGATGCCTGCTGCTGTACATTTGGAGTTTGTGGGTCTCTCTCTCCCCGTGGTAGTTTAGAATCAACATCACGGCGTTGATGAGAGTTATTTGGCTACTTCAAATATCCAACTTGATGATGATGATATCAGCCACTTTAATTCAGATATCATTTGTGATAGCCAGGTGGGGCTTATCTGGTAAACATTTCTTTTTTAATATTCTATGGTTCTTTCGGTAAAGTCACGTAGATAAAAAAACATAAAGTGATTAAAAATATCACGACGCTTCGATCGAAACGTCATCAGGATGACGATAGTTTTGTGTTGTGATCTAAACGTCGTGATATTTTTAAAAAACTTTATTTTTCTATCTACGTGACTTTACCGAAAGAACCATAGAATGTGAATTCCTTCAGTCACGAAAGTTTAAAGTCAAAATTTAGTTTTCAATAGTTTAGTTTAAACATGATATTATGATATCAACAACAACAGCAGTGTCAAACAACAACTACGCATTTAAAATGCGATTTTAAATGTATTTCTCATGAAAACTCGTTGTAACATTTACGTTGCGCCTTTTGTATTAATCTTATTTAGAGCCGTCACGTAAAAAGTATTTTTAAACATTCATCTTTATATGTTATGTTTCGGCTTGGGTCTAATTGTCCACGCTCAACTGACGTTGGCTGTAAATCACCACGGTCCCTTACGTTTTTCTGGACTCGTGGAGTTCCACGATTACTCGTACGGTACATTCCATGAAAGCGTGTTTTTAAAAAAGTATTTTTAAATATTACTTATTTCATAATGCTGCTCCCGGGTTTTCGCGGTTTGAGTTTGGTAAATTGGATACTGGCTGCTGTGGTGGATGGGATGATGTTGCTGCTCATGCTGCTGCTGATGATGATGATGCTAATTGCCATTAGCTTTTGCTAATTTCCCTGATGAGTAACAATTAGACGTTCTGTTATTTTAACCCTGGGTCTGTGAGTCTGGGTCAAGTCGACCTTGAGATCAGGGATGATGTCACGGGCGCGGGATATATGGTGAAGTGAGTGGTGGCTAGGAGATGTTAACTACCTTGCCTTGTATGCACGAGGTCGTTTGGTCGATCCTGACTCTTACTGTGTATTTGGAGTTTGCGGCTCTCTTTCTCCCCATCTTCGCCTGCGCGCAGGCCTGCTTAAGGCGCGGCTCCGGCTGGAGCACGCGTACCACACACATGTTGATGATGTGCACGTCTTCTTCGAACGCTGGGAAGCCGGAAAAGCCCTTTGTACCAGCGTGGACGGCACCCTCATTTTCACCTTCTGAAGCGCTCGCTCGTCACCGTGGCGTGCGCGATGACACCCAAACCATGTGACTTTTCTTTAGTATTGTGCACGGTGCTTTTAGCGCCACAGCGTGTCGATTTGTAGCGTTTATTTTCATTTATTTGCTGGTGACTTTGTGTGTTTCATATTGAAATCGCCTCCACTGCTCCGCGCTTGGAATCAACATCACGTGTTTAGAATATTTGGCTGCTAAAATGAATGTCCACGCGATTAACCACTTCATTGAGCTATCATTTGTGGCCAGGTCGCTTCTGTAAAATAGCGAAAAAGCTCAGTTGCTCTTACCTGGTTAAATAAAAGATAGTTTACCTTGTAGTCATTCTACTCTCCTCCACGCACTCTCCTACCTCTCATCTCTCATCTCACTCCACTCCGCTCCACGAACTCTCCTGCCTCTCTCTTCTCACTCCACTCCCCTCCACGCACTCTCCCACCTCTCTCATCTCACTCCACTCACTTCCACGCACCCTCCTGATAACTCATCTCACTCCACTCCACTCCACGTACTCTCCTGCCTCTCTCATCTCACTCCACTCCCCTCCACGCACTCTCCTACCTCTCTCACCTAACTCCACTCCCCTCCACGTATTCTCCTACCTCTCATCTCACTCCACTCCTCTCCACGCATTCTCCTGCCTCTCATCTCACTCCACTCCCCTCCACGCACTCTCCTACCTCTCATCTCTCATCTCACTCCACTCCCCTCCACGCACTCTTCTACCTCTCTCATCTCATTCCACTCCACTCCACGCACTCTCATGCCTCTCTCATCTCACTCCACTCCACTCCACGCACTCTCATGCCTCTCCCATCTCACTCCACTCCTCTCCACGCACTCTCCTGCCTCTCATCTTACCCGACACACACTCTCCTGTGTTGCTGAGGAGATGGAAACTTCATCAGCAGCTTCGCTATAACAAATCACTTTTTAACTCCATCAACAGCCTATGGGTCTTTGGGTGAGTCTATTGGCCTCTGTGTGAGTCTATATGTCTCTTTGTGAGTATATAGGTCTCTGTGTAAATATATATGGGTCTCTGTGTGAGTCTATGGGTCTCTGTGTGAGTCTATTGGTCTCTGCGTGAGTCTATGGGTCTTTGGGTGAGTCTATGGGTCTCTGTGTGTGTGTATGGGTCTCTGTGAGTCTATGGGTCTCTGTGTGAGTCTATTGGTCTCTGTGTGAGTCTATTGGTCTCTGTATGAGTCTATTGGTCTCTGTGTGAGTCTATGCGTCTCTGTGTGAGTCTCTGACACTCTGTGTAAATACGTTGAACTTTTGTCCCACCGTACGCAGCCAAACGTGCTAATCGGAAGTGCGAGAGGAAGGACAACAAACTAAACACAAGATGCAGTTCTAAAGAAACTAGTTTTTTTTCAATCAGGATGATTTAAAAGTGCACAGCTCCAGTGGCTTCCTAACATCGGAAGGGAAGAGCGTTCCAGACGGCCGCAGAAGCTCATCTGATGAATGTGGTGACCACCATCTTTGTTCGATGGCTAACTTGCAGTACCACCCCTATAACCATCGCCGAGTGAGTGGGCGAGTGAGTGAGTCGGAGAATCAGTCAATCTATGGCACCAGGGTCTGTCCCGTGACCATCTCCTACACCGAGCCTGGCACAGCAGTACAAGCCATAGCACCTGCTGGATCTGTCCTTTGACCACCTGTAACTAGCCTGGCACAGCAGTCAACCCATGTCACCTGCTGGGTCTGTCCCGTCACCGCCTCCTGCACCTAGCCTGGCACTGCAGTCAACTCATAACACCTGGATCTGCCCCATGAGCCACCTCCTGCACCTAGCCTGGCACAGCAGTACAATCCTTACCACCTGAATATGTCCGATGACCCCTGGCCAGCAGCAAGCCTTCGACACTTGACCTGGCCTTAGAGTGTACATAGCCTGGCACAAGCGCCATGGTGACGTCACCGCCACTTAGTGGACACACGTGATGGTTGCTCGTTGTTGTCACCTGCACAGTAAGCGCATGGATGAGTGAGTCGGTGAAGTAAGTGTCGCGGTGCAATTCACGACTCCGAGGCAGGTTGCTGTTAGGGGCTCACGCCACGTTTATTTCAGGGCTTACGCCGAAGCAACACCCCCCTAGCCAATAACTCCCCAGGGGACAGGGTACTGGGACCCCTACACCCCGGCTAGCTCGGCTCTCCACCCTGCCCCGGTCCGGGAACACCCCCAACCTCGGCCGGTCGGGCGGAGTAGCCTCCCCTCTAGCCTCGTGTGAGGACCAACTACCCGAGTCACCACTCCTACCCCCTTTAAATACCCCCCTGGGGGCATGACGTCACCGTCCTCCACGGCCCGCCTGACGTCACTCTCTCCGAGGGCGCGCGTGACGTGATGTCACCCACTACACCTCTACATAAGTATGCCAGTGGATGGATTGGTGAGGATTGGGTGAGTGTAGGCCTCGGCAAGGTAAGGTAAAAGTGTAAAAACAACGAGCCTACCTTTACACTACCTTTTACTTTACCACAATACAATCACTCTACCCTACCTTTTACCCTTTAGCAGGTAAGGTAAAAGGTAAAAAGCAACGAGCCTACCTTTACCCTACCCTTTACCCTTACCCCTTAGCATGTCGACACTTTACCTTTACCCTTTTACCCGGTAAAAAGGGTAAATTACCTTACCTTGCCAAGGCGTAGGTGAGTGTGTGAGTGAGTGGGTGAGTGAGTCGGTGATCTCGGAGGAGGGGAAGTATGGAGGCCCCACCTCTGAATTCTTGGCTGACTCGCCGTCCCGATGCAGAGCCTGAGAGCGGGTGGACATGGAGATCATTCAGATGGACATGTGGCTGCTGCTCTACAGGTAAAGTCACGTAGGTATAAAAGAAAATAAATTAAATCGCGACTTTTAGATTGCAACACAAGCAATCATCATCATCATCAGGTGGGAAAACCACAGCAAGTGACGTCACGCACCTAGGGGGGGCTGGGGGGGGGGGGGGTCAGACATTTGTGACGATATGTGACGAGGAGGGGGGGGTGAGAAATGTGACGTCACATCAAAATGCGCAACTTTAAATAAATATAGACAACACGTTCTACTTAATTAAATATACTTTTTATGAAAGGTTTTCTCCTACAACATCAGAGTGCAGCGCCACATTAAATACGCACTACAATGACAATAGTTTAAAGAGATTTGAAGCATGTTTTATTTTCAAAATGGAAAGATGGTTTTGGGGGGGGGGGGGGCAGAGCTTTGTGACGTCATATTTGAGGGGGTTTCTGACTTTTTGTGACGCCGTGTGACGAGGGGGGGCGGGGGTCAAAAATCGTCAAAAATCGCGTGACGTCATTTATGGACGGCCCCTTACTCCACAGACTACAGCGGTTTTTTCTCTACATGGTCACATTTGCACTGCGGCTCATTCATTAGTTTTACATTCATGAAGGCAGGGACGCAACTATGGAGGCGTGGGCGGGTGGGTGGGGATATGAATGTGTGTGTGGCAGCGTTAGGCGACGCATAGTGGGGAAAGTGCTCAGTCGGCCAGAAGGGGGACCCCTGAATCAACAGATTAAACACATTGATTTCTCCAAGACAGAGGTTCTTTGCAAGCCATCTGGCTACCATGAGAGGTTCGTTCATGAGGCTATTCACATATACATATACAAACACAGAGACAATTTCAACCGAAAGGATGCATTCTGGCTTAGCAATCATTGGAAGGATTTAATAAACCTTTTCGGGTCTTAATTGATTGTGTTCACGCTTACGGTGACTTTCAGACCGCATTCAATTTTCTGCTCCCCCCCCCCCCCTCCTCTTTTCCGCAGTCACGAAAGCTTTAAATTGAAATTTATCCGCCACTACGGGGTGGGATTCCATAAAACTTTAAGATCCTTCAACAAGCTCCGTGATAAAAATGTAATGCGGGCGTAAGCGACCTTCCGGATGTGACGTCACGGGGGGTGGAGCCATGTGACGTGGGTGGAAGGTTCGGGTCCTTAAGCGGGTAAACCGGAAGGGGAAGTCAGTCGGGGTGTGAACGGAAAAGAGTGAGGCCACGCGGGCGAGTGAGAAGAGGGGGGGCACCGACGGCCATCGGGAGCCAACCCCGAAGACAGGAGGAAGCTACGGAGTGGTGTGCAGCTGCGGAGAAGACAGCCCGAAGGGCTGCGTGTTAGAGGCAACGGTGTGGCTGCCAGGTGTGGCGGGAGAGAAGAGGGAGAGACAGCACGAGGCTGTCAGAGCTGCAGAGAGGACGAAGGAGAGAGGAGTTGCAGCGAGTACAGCCAAGGGGGGCTGTGTGAGAGTAACAGCAGCGGGGCTGCTGTTGTGGATCGGGCCGACATCGGAGTCAGCACCGTGGAGAAGCTACAGAGTAGAGACAGCCGTGTGGGAATACAGTACGAACCGAATAAAGGACACTGAGCCAGACATCGTGGTCCAGTCGTTTATTACAAAAAGGCTCAGCTAATCGAGTCTCTCACCTTTCTGAAGAGATGCCGCGACTCTAAGACCTGTTTCTTCACCTGAGGACGGCTGCTTGCGTTGAGGCCGAAAGGTCTTGAGAATTATTTTATTATGTTTTATTTTTATTATTTTATTACTTCCCTTCTACGTGACTTTACCGAAAGAGCTAAGAAGATAGAAAGGACTCGTCCTTCTGGCAAACTGCCAAATCGCTGTCCGTGGTGCTGACGTTAGGAAACCCCGCTACTTTTTTCAAATTTTTTCTAATTCTTTCTTTGGATTTCACACCTAATGATGATTGCTTGTGTTGCAGTCGAAACGTCGTGAGAATTTTTATTGTTTTATATTAATATTATTTTATTATTTCCCTTCTACGTGACTTTACCGAAAGAACCAAGAATATGAATAAGTAGAAATCATGTTAAGAATGTTTTTTTATTCATAACAAAAATAGATGCGGTCTACCATGGAGAAAGCCCGGATTAACGCATCTGGCTATCATCATATCAACAGAGCAGCATACAGTTGCGGTGATCCATCCAACCCCCTTTGAAGAAGTCCTGGACCGATGGGGAACCGGCATGAAAGCAAAAGAGGCACAATGACTTAATTAAATTTCGATTTAAAGCTTTCGTGACTCAGGTGAAGAACAGGTCTTTCGGAAAGACAGCGTCTGAATGACACTGTCTTTCTGACAGACCTGTTCTTCACCTGAGGACGGCCGCTTGCGTTGTGGCCGAAACGTCGTGAGAATTGTATTATGCTTAATTGTTATTATTGTATTATTTCCCTTCTACGTGACTTTACCGAATTGTTGAGTATTGTAACCTTTGCATCTGTTTTCATTATTAATAACACTGTCACCATGAGACTCTCTCCTTATAAACCCAAATACACGGTGCAACTAAGGTATTATATAGGCGATATGGCTATACACTACCAACAAGCACGCGTGGTTAAATGCAGACTTGATGATGCCTTGCACTAATAGTTGCCTGTTTATTTGCTCTCTGAATGTCTTAAAACCTATTGTGCTATTGCTGGACTAGGGTAAAGTCGATTCCAATTTTATATATTCCAGTTGTTCGCTCTACCTCATGGGCGTCGGCAATCAACATAACAAGAAGATACGTGTTTTTTTTCTTCTCTTTTTTCGAATTTGGTAAAACGAGAATTGGCACGTTACGTCACGAAGCAGTCTGCAGAGAAGCCGCATGCGGTTCGGGAGCTGCAGGTTGCAATGATTGTCTACGTGTATAATGTTAGTCTATGGGCACTGGTAGTCTAAGTGAAATGTTAGTCTATGGGCAATGTTAGTCTACGTGTATAATGTTAGTCTATGGGCACTGGTAGTCTATGAGCAATGTTAGTTTATGGGCACTGATAGTTTACGAGAAATGTTAGTCTACGGGCAATGTTAGTCTATGGACACTGATAGTCTATGAGCAATGTTAGTCTATGGGCAATGTTGGTCTATTGGGCACTGATAGCCTATCTGCAATGTTAGTCTACGGGCAATGTTAGTCTATGGGCAATGTTGGTCTATGCGACACTGATAGTCTATCGGCAACGTTAGTCTATGGGTAATGGTAATGAAGCAGTAACGTAAACAGCCGCAATGCATGTGAATACACAATATATTACATCACGAGGCAGTAACGCAAAGAGCCGCCTACAACTCCAGAGCCGCAGCTTGGCGACACCTTGCGCTACATCTACACCCACCGTACGAAGAAGAAGAAGAATTCGCTCGTGGAACACGATTTTGAAACCGAGGCTTAAAACATCTCACAATCCGACTTAGTAGAGCAGGAACCCGGTGAATGAGCTGTCAGGGAAGACCTTGACGCTGGGGCTGGTGAAGGAGGCGCCCTGCGCCGTCAGCCACACCTCATCGCCGACCTCCAACGGCAGCACGAAGTCCCCACTGACCACAACCCAGCCGGGGCTCCGGGCCAACGCCCAGTCCGAGTAGCGCAGCGCCCTCTCTGAGTTGCGCATAACGTCGACGCGCGATGCTGACGCCTCGAGGGCCACGTGGAAGGAGAAGTGAAAGTGGCCCGCGTGGTGGGCCATGAACTTGGCCGTTTGGACGTTGAAGTGGTCCTGCTCGTTGACGATGGCGCCATCAAACGGGATCTGCGGGTGGGAGGTGGACCGGCCAGATGTTACATCATAGTGGTCCTGCTCATTGATGATCGCACCGGCAAATGGAATCTGTGGGTGGGTGGGCGGTGAACCGGCCTGACCTGAAGTCATCGTGGCCCTCTTCTACTTCACTTTACCGAAAGAACCAAGAAGTCGGTAATTGTTTTTTTTACCCTTCTATCTGGCAACAAAACTGACACCTTTTTACAAGGAGTCATGTTTGCATAGACCACAATACCTGCAGTCGTAATGCAAACAACAAACATAACTCTGATAATGTGCACTGTCCCTGAAGTTGATTGGTTTATACAGTACGGTACTGTAAATTTCTCCGTTTTGATAAATTATCACCATTCTTTAAGACTCCTGGGTAGGCTAGGCCATCTTCGACTTACGATATTTTTGACTTACGATGGGGTCGTCGTAACGCATCTCCATCGTAAATAGAGGACTGCCTGTATTTGATGGTTGCATTAGTCTCTCTCTTCCATGGTGGTGTGGGTGTTTTGCTCCGGATTCTCCGATTTTCCCTCCATATTTAGAAACATGCATTACATTTCTGTAGATTATTTTGATGCTATAAATGTCCTAATGATGGGCGAATTTGTTGAGCTATCATTTATGGCCAGATCGCTTCTGAAAAATGTTAGTCCCTCAGTGGGATTTGCCTGGTAGAATGGGGATGGTTTAGTTTTATGAGTGTTTGGGTGATTTCATATTCTTTGGTTCTTTCGGTAAAGTCATGTAGACATAAATTTATGAAAAATAAAATGTATAAAAATAATAATAATAAAAATTTTGATTTAAAGATAAATTTTGATTTAAAGATTAATTTTGATTTTATTATTTTATTATTTCTTTTCTACGTGACTTTACCAAAAGAACCAAGAATAATAATAATAATAAAATATTTTAAACATAAAAACCAAAAACTCACAACGTTTCGATCGCAACACATGCGGTCGTAATCGGAAGCTTGTGTTGCGATAGAAGCGTCATGATTTTTTAAATAATTTATTTCATTTGTATTATTTTCTATCTACGTGACTTTGCAGAAAGAACCAAAGAATATGTATTCCTGCAGTCACGAAAGTTTTAAGTCAAAATTTGGGTGATTCGTTTACCTTTCTTGTACTTTGCGCTACTATCATATTTTTGTATTGTTTGTTGTTGTAGCGTTCTGACGCCGTGCCCCTAACTGGACATCTGTGAACAAAAAACTGCTTCATAGCTCATCGGATTCCTCCTGCAGTATAAATACTGATTCTGATTCAAATGTTGCCCAACATCAACTGCTACGCTTTATATGACTTCACATTTGAACACCACCGCCATTTTTCTTATGCTAACCGAGTGCACATGAGCACCACGCTCGCCCTCTCATTATTGAAGTGGTCGCGACGATCATTTGCGACAAAGCCCGTGCCCATCGACAAAGCGAGCACTCGTAGCTACGCACGACGCACGAGAGAGAACATGATGGGACCGAAAAGGATGGCGGCGCATGTAGAGATTACGAGTTGTTACAGTACGTTTAGTTAATTGTAGAGATAACGAGTTGTTGCAGTACGATCTTGACTTGAAGCTTTCGTGACTGCAGGAATCCATACTCTTTGGTTCTTTCGGTAAAGTCACGTAGGTAGAAAGTAAAATAAATCACGACGTTTCGGGCGCAACACAAGCGTCCATCATCAGGTGGGAAAGCAGTCCAGTTTATGAGTTGTACAGTACGAAAACACCATAACGACGCATGTCTGATTTCGATGTAAAGCTTTCGTGACTGCAGGGATTCACCTCCTATGCATTCCACAAGTAGTGACTAATCCCATATCTGCATTTCCCATAAACATGCAAAATCCTCTTGATATGCAAATTCCTTTGTCAAGGCGCTCTTCCCCCTCCAACCCAGCTTAAATATTCGCTGCCAAGCTTGGTGGTGTTCATTCAGACGCTGTCTTTACGACAGACCTGTTCTTCAACTGAGGACGGCTGCTTGCGTTGTGGCCGAAACGTCGTGAGAATTATTTTATTATGTTTTATTTTTATTATTTCCCTTCTACGTGACTTTACCGAAAGAACCAAGAAGACGCATGTCTGAGTGGGGAAAAGTTAACGTCGGGTTCCTCAAAAGAGTCAGCGACATGAGCGCAAAACGACGTCTCGGAAATCCCTGTACTTGCATTGCCTTTTGTATCATTAGCCCTTTTCGGCGAATGGTAGTTCGGTTTGACCGACGTTTCAGGCGCACACCCAGACCCCCCCCCCCCCACCAACTCACCGGGACCTTGGACAGCGCCTGCGCGTTGGAGGCCGTGACCTTGACGCTGAAGACTGACCGTGGAGCTTCCGTCCCCTCTCCCCTCGACCCTTTTTGTCCCGGGGGCCCCTCCGGACCCATGGGCCCTGTGAGGCCCAGCGGCCCCATCTTACCCGGCTGGCCTGTACAGGGTGGGGGGAAGTGTGGGTAGAGGGTATGGTGCGATATGTCGTTGTTGTCGCATCGCTGCGGCACTTTCAGATTGCGCTGCTTCTGCGGTCCGTGTGGAACGCTCTCCCCGTTCCGATGTTATTAAGCAAGTGGGGAGCAATGCCACTTTTAAATCACAATCTAGATTTTTGTCGTTCTTACCTCCCGCACCTCCAATTCGCACGGTTGGCTACATACATTGTGAAAGAGGTTCAATATACGTGCATAGACTCACACAGAGTCCCATAGACTCACACCGAGACCCATAGACTCCCACAGGGACCCATAGACTCACACAAAGACCCATAGACTCACACAGAGACCCATAAACACAGAGATCCATAGACTTACACAGAGACCCATAGACTCACACAGAGACCCATAGACTCACACAGAGACCCATAGACTCACACAGAGACCCATAGACTCACACAGAGACCCATAGACTCACATAGAGACCCATAGACTCACACAGAGACCCATAGACTCACACAGAGACCCATAGACTCCCACAGGGACCCATAGACTCACACAAAGACCCATAGACTCACACAGAGACCCATAAACACAGAGATCCATAGACTCACACAGAGACCCATAGACTCACACAGAGACCCATAGCCTCACATAGAGACCCATAGACTCACACAGAGACCCATAGACTCACACAGCGACCCATAGACTCACACAGAGACCCATAGACTCACACAGAGACCCATAGACTCACACGGAGACCCATAGACTCACACTGAGACCCATAGACTCACACAGAGACCAATATACTCACACAAAAGCCCATAGACTCACACCGAGACCCATAGACTCACACAGAGACCCATAGACTCACACAAAGACCCATAGACTCACACAAAGACGCGTAGACTCAAACAACGACCCATCGACTCATATAGAAATCCATAGACTCACAGAGACACGATATACTCACATGGACACTACTCTGCTATACACTATACTGCTACTTCTTTAGAACTGCTCATTGTGTTTAGTTTGCTGTCCTCCCGCTCCTCCAATTAGCATGGTTAGATACGTATGGTGCAAAAGAAGATTAGCATAAGTATTTACATACGTCCTCTCTCATGAAGTTGAGATGTATGGAAAAGTGATTGAAATTTTGTTTATTTTGTATTATAATTATTACGAGGCGCGGTTACCCAGCAAAATCTCGACATCATGGGACCTCCTGCATACTATATATATTTTTTTATTTTAGCATGTACGGCCGCACTGAGCTGCTATGGAGCTATTTCAAAAGCGACCACCTGGCAATCACAAATAACAGCCCAGCGAAGTGGCCTATCGTCAGCCAAATACACGAAGCGCGTGCTGTTTCTAAATGTGGGAGGGAAAACCCAGATGACCCGGAGAAAAAATAAACGGGGAGAAAGAAAGAGAGGTCGTAATCTCCAAATCTACAGCAGGCATTGTCAGGGTCAGGATCGAAGCCACGACTTCTTGTATACCAGGGGAGGTAGTTAATATCTCCTTGCCAGCATTGCGTCATGGTCAGGATTGAACCCACGACCTCCTGTATACCAGGCGAGGTAGTTGACATCGAGTCACCGTGATGTCAGGGTCGGGATCGAACCTACAACCTCCTGCATACCTGGCGAGGCAGTTAACATATCCTAGCCACCAGGGGATCGAACCCACGACCTCCTGTGTAACAGGCGAGGCAGTTAACATTTCACCATCGTGCGGCCATCCCGAACATCTCGCAACTGGTTGTTGGGGCCAGGCTTTGTTGCCGAGAGCCTTTGATACTCCGACTGATGCTCCTACTGTTGTGGAGTGACTCATGTAGCCAGCTATGGCTGCAGAGTGTGGTAGTACAATGTTGTTTACGTCGTTTATTGTGAAAATTCGGTCACAGTTCCTATGACCACTGTTTCATTGCTTTTATGGCTTTATTTTGGTGATTTTCGAAAAGTTTTTTGGTTTGGCCATGTTTGTTTGTTGTAGTACAGAGTTAGACTGATGGCCTTAATCTAAGTTGTCTTGTGGTTTTTGTTGTTTGACTTGCATCCCACTGGGATATTTGCACAGGGTTGATGTACGGTGCTTTTTCTGCAATATTTTGCTGTCTTTTCTTGGATTTTATGTTTGCACTCAGTCACATATTCACCTTATGATGTTTTCTTGTTCATGTTTTAGTTTTTTGTTTGTTGCGGTTGCACCCGATTCAAGAGCCGAATAGCTCACAGGGCTATACCTAATACATGAACTTTGAACTTTTAAGGCCGGCATAGCGCACGAAGGAGTGGCACAAAGACAAAAACAAAGGTAAATATCCCCCATATAGCCTTTAACAGGCTGTTCAAGAAACTGCTATTAGCAAGCACCTATGACGGCTGGGACGGTGCATGAGGGAAGGCAGTGGTGTGGCCAACGCCACGCCCGGCCACCTTTGTCTCCCCAGTGCTGATGTTTACACACCACAACACGTACTAATTTGAGGCTGAGTCGACCTAATGAAGGCCCAGGACCGGTTCAAATAAAATCGTCACTGTTGTTGGCCATGAGCGGGAATCGAACTCGGAGAGCAGGGTTCGTAGCGCAGCGTAGCGCTAACCCGCTACACTGCCGCTCGCCACACACGCGCACTCGCGTGCGAACACGCAGACACGTGCCCGACACGAGCGCGTATAGTGCACGGGGCGGACACGCAAGGCAAGGCACCACCCTTCTGTCAAGCAACAGGGACAATCGGACAGCGGAATGACTCGCCGCTTGACAGTGAGTTCAGCATCATCGGGGCGGTGACCTGGCCTCCCCGGTAGCGCAGGCGTTCGCGGTTCGATACCCTTAGACCGCCCTGGTCACAACTGCACGAGTATTTACCGTAGAATAACCATGCTCCACCATTGAAACCTCATTTGTCAGTAGCTAAATATGATAATTGATTTTTTACCCTTTTATCTGGCAACAAACCTGACACCTTTTCTGAGGTTCCAATGGTGTAAATGCTTACCCCGAGCTCTCATACTCTGATGGTGCATTGTCTTTGAGTTGTGCGCCTTTTGGCGTCATCTGGTCCAACACCATGTGAGACTAGGCTCTAAGGAAAGCTGTCTCGGGTGTGGACCAATCAACTTCAAGGACAGTGCATACACTATCAGAGTTATGTTTTTTGTTTGCATTCCGACTGCAGGTATTGTTGTCAATGCAAACATGACTCCTTGTAGAAAAGGTGTCAGTTTTGTTGCCAGATAATAGGGTAAAAAACCAATTATAATAACCATGCTCCGTCTGCTGCACAGTTGATGTGAGGAATCGACGTGTGTGCCAGTCGGTTACGAGTAGGCCCATTGTGTGCCGGTGTCATAGTCCATATTTGCTATACAGACCTGTATTAAAAACAATAAAAGTCCCTGCAAATCACTCGATTGTGTTGACACTCAGCAGCGTCGTCCCCTGCTGAGTAACGACTGCAGGCTCTGTGGCTGTGAATCAAAGCAGCAGCGATTTCCTTCGTCAGCATCCCTGTGACATCAGATTTCGACTGGACATCCGTGTAAAAAAAGCTTCATAGCCAATCGGATTTCTCCAGGACAAATATAGATTTTGAGATTGGCGTGAATACCACATTATTATTTTTCGATTTAAAGCTTTCGTGACTGCAGGGATTCATCTTCTTGGTTCTTTCGGTAAAGTCACGTAGAACGGGAATAATAAAATAATAAAATAAAACTTAATTAAATACAATTCTAACGACGTTTTGGCCACAACGTAAAATACAATTCTCACGACGTTTCGGCCACAACGCTGCTTGCGTTGTGGCCGAAACGTCGTGAGAATTGTATTTTATTATGTTTTATTTTTATTATTTTATTATTTCCCTTCTACGTGACTTTACCGAAAGAACCAAGAAGACACATTATTATTATTATTAAATTAGCGTTTTATTTTGTATTATTTTATTATTTCCCTTCTACGTGACTTTACCGAAAGAACCAAGAAGACACATTATTATTAAAGTATCGTTAACGGGGCGACACTCGTGTCTTCTGGTGGCCCCCAAGATAAGAGTGGAATTATCCACGTGCTCATGACGGGGCCAGTCTGCTCCAGTAAAGACAGGTCACGGGGAAGGGGCAAGTACAGGGTGGTCTGGATGTTTTGTGACCCCCATTTAATTCTCTCAAACTTTATATTTTTAAACCAAGGTTTATTTAAAACAGAAATGAATATGCAAAGAGAAAACATTTTAGGGATCAATTAATTGGAGGTAAGAGGACATCTGGACCACCCTGTACAGCATCTTTTCCCCGAAGGCAAAAACATCGGGCTCTTGCTCCGATGGCAACCACTGCTGCCTCGCCACAATTCGGTACTTGTTTTCACGACCCTGGATTGATGATTGGTTGAGATTACCGCCGACCCATTGAACTTAAAAGCCAAATATTCAAAGTCAGCACCACGGCGCTTGATCATCTCCTGTTCACAGCCCTGAGCCAGTGGTGGGCATTCCACATTCATATGGCAGGGTGGGGAGGATCACTGTTGACTCGCCCCTAAAGTAGTTACTATTTTTATCGACCCCGGTGGGCTGATGGGTCGAGTGATTCCCCGACCGCGATTTGAATTGGTGACTCTCCGATTGCGAGCCAATCGCTCAACCCGCTGCGTTGATGATGGACGTCTGAGAAACACGGCCCAGTGAAACGAAGGCAGCACAGTCCAGTACAGAGTGGTCCAGATGTCTTGTGCCCCCCCCCCCCCCAATTAATTGAGCCCAGAACAGACCGTACAACATATAACGCCGCAATGCCGGTTCAGGATCGAACCCACGACCCCCCTGTATACCAGGCCAGGTAGTTAACACATTCCTGCGGAGGGAGCTGGTAGGAACGTTGGGTTGCTCGGTCAATGGCCAGGGTCAACGGCGGCGTGGTGTATTCCGCAAATATGCCCGACTGTGAGGGCGGGCACAAGCCAGCGTGAGTAGGTTAAACGTTGAGTTTTATAAGGGCACCACGGGGTGACCAGCCCCTCACCACCAAGCCCCACCCCTCTCAACCCCCACCCAGCCTCACTCTCCCCACCCTCCCCACCCAGCTCCTCCCCACCCTCCCCTCGCCACCCAGCCCCACCCCTCCCACCCCCCACCCAGCCCCACCCTCCCCACCCAGCCCCTCCCCACCCTCCTCACCCAGCTCCTCCCCACCCTCCCCTCCCCACCCAGCCCCACCCTCCCCACCCAGCCCCTCCCCACCCTCCCCTCCCCATCCAGCCACACCCTCCCCACCCAGCCCCTCCCTGCACGACGGACGGACTGACACAATAATCCCCTGTGGGCTGGTGGAACCAGTGGGTTCCTACCAGTAACATATCTCTGTATCGTTCCGAATATACGTACCTAGGAATCCTCGTTCACCTTTCACACCTTGGGTTCCCATATCTCCCTTTTGACCGGGTTCACCTGAATCACACAGAGACATCGACGCATGGCCTGTCAACTGCTGGATTAAGGCACCCTGCAATCTGTCACCATCTTTCACAGCACACACACACACGGATACGTACACACACCTCCAATTAGCATGGTTGGCTACATCCGGTGTGAAATAAGTTCAACATACGTACAGACTTATACACACAAAGACGACGACAAACATCCCCCCCCGTAGAGCCAGCTCCTATGAAGGCCGGCACGGCACACGAGGGGGTGGGTGAGTCCATTGGTCTCTGTGTGTGAGTCCATGGGTCTCTGTGTGAGTTTATGTGTCTTTGTATGAGTCAATGGGCCTCTGTGTGAGTCCATTGGTGTCTGTGTGTGAGTCCATGGGTCTCTGTGTGTGAGTCCATGGGTCTCTGTGTGTGAGTCCATGGGTGTCTGTATGTGAGCCCATGGGTCTCTGTCTGATGAATTTATGGGTTTTTTGTGTGAGTCTATGGGTCTCTATGTATGTATGTTGAACTTTCTTCGCATCGTACGTTGCCAACTGCGCCAATGAGAGGTCCGGGGAAAGGACAATCAACTAAACACACAAAAAACAGTCCTATAGAAATGAGTTTGTCAATCTAGACGATGATTTCAAAGTGGCTTTGCTCCCCAGTGGCTTTGCGGAATGTCGGGAAGAAGAGTGCAGAACCGCATCCAAAAGCGCCATCTTTGTTCGATGGCTGAGCCAAAAGCTACCACCCGCCACCGCCGCTACCGCGAGGAAACCCCGGAGCTCGCGCGGCCTATTGAGAAGACTTCACCCAGCAGTGGGTAGACCATGGCGGTGATGACGATCACCGTGGCGACCTTGCAAAGGCTTACCCTTCGTCCCAGGAATTCCACTGCCACCTGCAAGAGACAACATGGACGAAAGTTCGTAGCGATATGGATCCCGTCACAGTAACGTCGAGTGTTCAGTGCTCAGTATCCACCTTGTTTTTTTTCCGGATGGATACGTGCAACATCAGGTGATCACGATGCACTTTCTTCTTCAGGCACAAGGGTCTCTACATTAAAATAGAATGTAATACGTTGAACACGTAGGCTTTCGCGACCAATATCATCCATGATATTGATGACGATCGCTTGTGCTGTGATCGAAACGTAGTAGTTTTTTGTTTAATTTATTTGTATTAATTTGAACCTATCTACGTGACTTTACCGAAAGACCCAAAGAATATAAATGTGTGCATGTAGCTGGAACTTCTTCTTTCGCGCCGTAGGTTTTCCAACCGTGCTAAGTGGAGTTGCGGGGGAAGGACAACAAATGATGCGTCTCTGTGTGAGTCTATGGGTCTCTGTGTGAGTAGTCTAAGGGTCTCTGTGTGAGTCTATGGTGCTCTGTGTGAGTCTATGGGTCTCTGTGTCAGTCTATGTGTCTCTGTGTGAGTCTATGGAGTTCTGGGTGAGTCTATGGGTCTCTGTTTGAGGCTATGGGCCTCTGGGTGAGTCTATGGGTCGCTGTTTGAGTCTCTGCGTCTCTGTGTGAGTCTATGGGTCTCTGTGTGAGTCTCTGGGTCTCTGTGTGATGAGTCTATGGGTCTCTGTGTGAGTCTATTGGTCTCTGAGTGAGTCTATGGGTCTCTGTGTGAGTCTATGGGTCTTTGTGTGAGTCTATGGAGTTCTGGGTGAGTCTATGGGTCTCTGTGTGAGTCTCTGGGTCTCTGTGTGATGAGTCTATGGGTCTCTGTGTGAGTCTATTGGTCTCTGAGTGAGTCTATGGGTCTCTGTGTGAGTCTATGGGTCTCTGTGTGAGTTTATGTGGCTCTGTGTGAGTCTATTGGTCTACGTGTGAGTTTATGGGTCTCTGTGTGAGTCTATGGGTCTCTGTATAAGTTTATGGGTATCTGTGTGAGTCTATGGGTCTCTGTATGAGTCTATGGTGCTCTGTGTGAGTCTATGGGTCTTTGTGTTAGTCTATGGGTCTCTGTGTGAGTCTATGGGTCTCTGTGTGAGTCTATGCATCCCGGTGTGAGTCTATGGGTTTCTGCGTGAGTCTATGCGTCCCTGTGTGAGTCTATGCGTCTCTGTGTGAGTCTCTGGGTCTCTGTTTGAGTTTACGTGTCTCTGTGTGAGTCTATGGGCCTCTGGGTGAGTCTATGGTTGTTTGTGTGAGTCTATGGGTCGCTGTTTGAGTCTATGCGTCTCTGTGTGAGTCTATGGATCTCTGTGTGAGTCTCCTGGTCTCTGTGTGATGCGTTTATGGGTCTCTGTGTGAGTCTATTGGTCTCTGAGTGAGTCTATGGATCTCTGTGTGAGTCTATGGGTCTCTGTGTGAGTCTATGGGTCTCTGTGTTAGTCTATGGGTCTCTGTGTGAGTCTATGGTGCTCTGTGTGAGTCTGTGGGGCTCTGTGTGAGTCTATAGGTCTCTGCGTGAGTCTATCGGTCTATGTGTGAGTTTATGGGTCTCTGTGCGAGTCTATGTGTCTCTGTATGAGTTTATGGGTCGCTGTTTGAGTCTATGAGTCTCTGTTTGAGTCGATGGGTCTTCGTGTGATCATTTGGGTCGCTGTTTGAGTCTTTACGTCTCTGTGTGAGTCTGTGGGTCCCTGCGAGTCATCCAGCAGAGGATAGACCAAGGCTGTCGAGATGTTGACCACCTCGCCTGATGGACAGGAGATTGTGGGGTTCGATGCTGATGCTGACGCCTGTTGTATATTTGCAGTTTGCATCTTTTTCTCTCCCCGTGGTCGCGTGGATTTTTCTGCTGGTCCTCCATTTTTTTTCCTCTCCACATTTAGAATCGACGTTTAAAGTAATGTGGCTCCTGCTACCCATTCCCGCGTGATGATAATGAACCGCCAATTCGTTGAGCTGATATCATGTTTCACAGCCTAGGCCGCTTCTGAAAAAGAGCTATATAGCTGGTTAAATAAAATGAAAAAATAGTTTAGCTGTAATTTTGATGATGACTCACCTGGTTCTCCATGGCTACCTTTGATTCCCGGGTTCCCGATGTCTCCTTTGAGGGCCTGCACTCCCGGATTCCCTGCGGAGAGGATCAACTCATCTCTTTTTTACGCCTCAATGGATAGGCTCAGCTCAGCTCTGCCTGTGCGTTCTGTCCGTCCGTCCGTCTGTCTGTCCGACCGTCCGTCCGTCCGTCCATCTGACCAACTGACTGACCGACTGACTGACCGTCCATCCATGTGACCGACTGACCAACCGACTGACTGACCGTCCATGCATCTGACCCTCCGACCGACCGACCAATCGTCCATCTCACTGACCGACCCTCCATACATCTGACCAACTGACTAACCGACTGACTGACTGTCCATGCATCTGACCATCTGACCAACCAACCAACCAACCAACCGTCCATCTGACCGACGGACCGTTCATCCATCTGACTGACTGACTGATCGACTGACTGACCGTTCATGCATCTGACCGACTGACCGACCGTCCGTTTGTGTGTAATGCCGGGTCACGGTGACACTTTAAGTTGTGTCACCGTTCGCTGACACGCCCCGGAAAAAAACGGCCACCTTCATCAAAGGGTAACCACGTGTAGTTTTATCCGATTTGCAGATTAACCTCGCCACCTGAGATTTCGACGTGAATTAATAATCTCTCATATCTCTCTCTCAATCTCACTCTCTACTCTATCACTCCGCTCCCATCTCTCCCTTCTCTCTCTTTCCTCTTCCTACTCTTCTCTGTCCTCGCTCTTCCCTCTCTCCTCCCACTCACGCCCCACTTTATCACCCCTCCCCTCTCCACCTCCCTCTCCTCTCTCCTCTATCCTCACTTTCTTTGACCATCTCCTTCCCTCCTCTCTCACAGTGTCTTCCACTCTCTTTGGTTCTTACGGTAAAGTCCCGTAGGTATAAAAGAAAAAAAAGAAAATATTTGTATTTATTCATCTCTCTCAAATCTCACTCATAAAAAATACAAATATAATTATTTGATATTTTATTTTATACCTACGTGACTTTACCGAAAAAACCAAAGAGTATGGATACCTGCAGAGACGAAAACTTCAAATCAAGATTGTCTTCCATCTCATGCCCCCCTCTCTCTTTCATATCTCATCTCTCTCCCCACCCGGCTCCCTTCTCTCTCCCATCTTTCCTCTCATGTTCCCCCTCTGTCTCCATCTCTCTCTCGCCTCTCTTTCTCTCACCATCTCTCCCCCCCCCCCCCCCCACCTCTTTTTCTCACCATTTCTCCCCTCTCTCGCTGTCTCTCTCACCATTCTCCATCTCTCTCTCTATTAATCTCTCAAATCTCACTCTCCCCACCTCTCCTCTCTCTCACTTTCTCTCCATCTCCCCTCTCTGCTCTCCCTCACTATCTCTCCCCATCTCTCCTCTCTCTCGCCTCTCTCACCATCTGTTACATATTTCCATATCTCTCTCTCCATCGCTCTCAATCTAACTTTCCCCATCTCTCTCCTCGCTCTTTCTCTCACCATCTCTCCCATTTTTCCATCTCTCACCATCTCTCATTCTCTCCTCTCTCTCTCCATCTCTATAATCCTCTCTCTCCACTCTCCTACAATCTCTCCCATCTCTCCTCTCTCTCGCCTCTCTCACCATCTCTCCCATTTTTCCATCTCTCACCATCTCTCATTCTCTCCTCTCTCTCTCTCTCCATCTCTATAACCCTCTCTCTCCACTCTCCTACAATCTCTCCCATCTCTCCTCTCTCTCGCCTCTCTCACCATCTCTCCCATTTTTCCATCTCTCACCATCTCTCATTCTCTCCTCTCTCTCTCTCTCTCCATCTCTATAACCCTCTCTCTCCACTCTCCTACAATCTCTCCCATCTCTCCTCTCTCTCGCCTCTCTCACCATCTCTCCCATTTTTCCATCTCTCACCATCTCTCACTCTCTCCTCTCTCTCTCCATCTCTATAACCCTCTCTCTCCACTCTCCACTCTCCTACCATCTCTCCCATCTCTCCCGGGCGATCCTGGCGTCCCAGGGACCCCGGGAAGGCCGTTAACCCCGGCTACACAGCGACTCTCCGATCCATCTCCTAAAACCTGCCCCTTGGAGGCCACGGGTGTCCTCAGCAACAGCAGGAGGAGCCACGCGTGGTGACACGGGGACACCTGTCACACAGAGAGGGGGAGACGGGGACATTTGTCTCTGAGAGGGAGACACGGGGACACCAATTTCACAGAGAGTAGCACGTACACACACACTGACACGTACACACACACTGACACGCACACTGACACGCACACACACACTGACACCTACACGCACACTGACAACAACAACTGCCATTCAACACCGCCGTGTCGAACGCCCGCTGGCATGAGGTCGACTGACTGAGATGACTGGCTGATGCACCACCTGTGCCCCCTACTGTGCCAACTTGCTGTGTTTAGCCACCCGGCGCTCCGCTCGTTGTTGTGAGCGTCGCTCTTCCGCCCTCCGTAGTTGTTGGAGGGCGACTGCCTCCAACTGCCCAGTAGCAGCGTCCTTCACGAGCCTCCACCACAGAGGCCGATCTTGACACCGCTGGTACCAGGCATCGGCACGTCCACTCAGCTCCACATTCTATTTTACCACATCACTCATTTCCTATCTAGACCATGCCGCGCCCGTTTAGCCGAACAAAAGCTGTTTTAGGCATGCGGTGGTTGGGCATGCGGGCTACATGAGCCAGCCAACGCAACCTTGCCTGCCGGAGGAGCTCACACATAGGACTTTGTCCAGAACTATCAAGGATTTGTGAGCTCCTCACACAATCGAGCCTGGTTAAACACACACACACAGACACTGAACACACACGTACACACACTCTGACACACACACGCGCGCGCACACTGATATGCAGAACACACAAGCGTGTGCGCGTGACACCGCTCGTTACGTACCGACATTGTCCTGAACAGCGCTGAACCACCACCACCAACTCGATGTCACCGGCTTCAGTTGCCGCGCAGGTTTGATCATCTGGGTATTTATGAGGTATGCTGGATGTAAAAAAAGACTTCGAGCACAAGCAAACTCTAAAATCAACCAGGCGAACGTCTCTCCCATTCCACGTCGTATCTCAAAATAAACAAAAACGCCCCCGAGGAATTACTTTTCATTGAAAAATTGCTCCCACGTGTAGTTTCAAGTTTCAAGTTTCATTTATTAGGTATAGCCATGTGAGCCATTCGGCTCTTGAATCGGGTGCAACCGCAACAAACAAAAAAAAAACAAAAACAACAAAAAGATGAACAAGAAAACATCTTAAAGTGACTATGTGCAAACAGAAATCCAAGAAAAGACAGCAAAATATTGCAGAAAAAGCACCGTACACCAACACTGTGTGCAAAAATCCCAGTGGGATGCAAGTCAAACAACAACAACAACCACAAGACAACTTAGATTAAGGCCATCAGTCTAACTCTGTACTACAACAAACAAACATGGCCAAACCGAAAAACTTTTCAAAAATCACCAAAATAAAAGCCATAAAAGCAATGAAACAGTGGTCATAGGAACTGTGACCGAATTTTCACAATAAACGACGTAAACAACATGTACTACCAAACTCTGCAGCCATAGATGGCTGCATGAGTCACTCCACAACAGCAGGAGCCCAGACTGTTCGTTTGTTTTTAGGCATGAGCGGTAGGGATTTTCGCGAACCAACATTTATTATTTTGGGTAAGATAAAGGGAGTAATTATCTCCACAACTCTGGGCTGTCGGCTGAGGAGGTTGGGTTGTGGTTGTTGCAATCACCGGCGAAACGCCACCAGGCTACTCGAATGTGTAAATCTTTTCTAGGATTATATTGGCGCTTTAATCAATGCGCTGGGCAACAATTACAAAATGGTCCATTAGTTATTGGCTGATGGGGGGGGGAAGTGATGCGATTTGATTATTGGGGAGGGGGGAAGGGATGGGAAAGAGGTTGATAGGAAAAGGGGAGGGTGGTGAGGTTAGTGAGGGGAAGGGTGAGGATGGTGAGTGATGGTAGGGAGAGGGAGGGTGGTGAGGTTAGTGAGGGGAAGGGGAGGATGGTGAGGGAGGGTGATGGCAGTGAGATGGAGGGTGGTGAGGTTAGTAAGGGGAAGGGTGAGGATGGTGAGTGATGGTAGGGAGAGGGAGGGTGGTGAGGTTAGTGAGGGGAAGGGGAGGATGGTGAGGGAGGGTGGTGGTAGTGAGAGGGAGGGGTGGTGAGGTTAATAAGGGTAAGGGTGAGGATGGTGAGGGAGGGTGATGGTAGTGAGAGGGAGGGTGGTGAGGTTAGTAAGGGAAGGGTGAGGATGGTGAGGGAGGGTGATGGCAGTGAGGGTAGTGAGGTTAGTGAGGGGAAGGGGAGGATGGTGAGGGAGGGTGATGGTAGCGAGAGGGAGGTGGTGAGGTTAGTAAGGGGATGGGTGAGGATTGTGAGGGAGGGTGGTGGTAGTGACAGGGAGGTGGTGAGGTTAGTAAGGGGATGGGTGAGGATGGTGAGGGAGGGTGGTAGTAGTGAGAGGGAGGGTGGTGAGGTTAGTAAGGGAAGGGTGAGGATGGTGAGGGAGGGTGGTGGTAGTGAGAGGGAGGTGGTGAGGTTAGTAAGGGGATGGGTGAGGATGGTGAGGGAGGGTGGTGGTAGGGAGAGGGAGGGGTGGTGAGGTTAGTAAGGGTGAGGGTGAGGATGGTGAGGGAGGGTGGTGGTAGGGAGAGGGAGGGGTGGTGAGGTTAGTAAGGGGAAGGGTGAGGATGGTGAGGGAGGGTGATGGTAGGGAGAGTGGTGAGGTTAGTAAGGGTGAGGGTGAGGATGGTGAGGGAGGGTGATGGTAGGGAGAGTGGTGAGGTTAGTAAGGGGAAGGGTGAGGGTGGTGAGGGAGGGTGATGGTAGTGAGAGGGAGGGTGATGAGGGAGGGTGATGGTAGTGAGAGGGAGGGTGGTGAGGGTAGTAAGGGGAAGAGGAGGATGATGAGGGAGGGTGATGGTAGCGAGAGGGAGGGGTGGTGAGGTTAGTAAGGGGAAGGGTGAGGGTGGTGAGGGAGGGTGATGGTAGTGAGAGGGAGGGTGGTGAGGGAGGATGATGGTAGCGAGAGGGAGGTGTTGAGGTTAGTAAGGGGATGGGTGAGGGTGGTGAGGTAGGGTGATGGTAGCGAGAGGGAGGTGGTGAGGTTAGTAAGGGGAAGGGTGAGGGTGGTGAGGGAGGGTGATGGTAGCGAGAGGGAGGTGGTGAGGTTAGTGAGGGGAAGGGGAGGGTGGTGAGGGAGGGTGATGGTAGTGAGAGGGAGGGGTGGTGAGGTTAGTGAGGGGAAGAGTTAGGATGGTGAGGGAGGGTGATGGTAGCGAGAGGGAGAGTGGTGAGGTTAGTAAGGGGAAGAGGAGGATGGTGAGGTAGGGTGATGGTAGCGAGAGGGAGGGGTGGTGAGGTTAGTAAGGGGAAGGGTGAGGATGGTGAGGGAGGGTGATGGTAGTGAGAGGGAGGTGGTGAGGTTTGTAAGGTGAGGGTGGTGAGGGAGGGTGATGGTAGTGAGAGAGGTGAGGTTAGGAAGGGGGAGAATGGTTAAGAGGTTTGAAGGACGAGGATAGGAAGTAGTAGAGTGATGCGCTTTTTAAAAAAATATATGAGTCTTAAGCGAGGAACAAAAAATGGTGAGTGAAATGTCGTGAGTTTAACTCTCAAACACGCAGCAACTGGTTAATGCTGAACTTGTCACTAATTGATGCACGTTTTGTGTGCTGAGTGGTGATGGGGAGTTTAACGACACTTCTATATTTACGAGATCTAACACACGTTTTGGAGATTGTTTTATTTTTGCAATTTGCTTCAGCGACTTTGTAATGATAACTAACACTAAAAACTAAACTATTGCTTTTTATAGTCATAGGTTTTTACCCTTTCAACTTGTACAAAAACTGACACCTTTATACAAGGGATCATGTTTGCAATAACCACAACACAAGCAGTCAAAATGCAAACAAAAAAGGCGTACTTTTGGCGTCATCTGGTCCAACACCAATGGAGACTAGGCTCTAAGAAAAGCTGTCTTGGGTGTGGACCAATCAACTTCAAGGACGGTGCATATCATTATCATTATCAGAGTTGTTTCTTTTTGTTTGCATTTTGACTGCTTGTGTTGTGGTTATTGCAAACATGATCCCATGTATAAAGGTGTCAATTTTTGTACCAGTTGAAAGGGTAAAAACCTATTACTATAGTTTGCCACTGGCAAAGAAGATGTCTCATAGTGTATTGCTTTTTATTTCAACCAGGTAAGGCCCACTTAGCTCTGTAGCTCTTTTTCAGAAGCGACCTGGCCATCACAGATGATGGCTGAACGAAATTGGCTTATCATCGTGGGGAAATGTACAGCAGCAGCCCAAACACTCTTAAGGCGTGTTGTTGAGTACTGAATATTTAGGGGGAAATCGGAGGACCCGGAGAAAATCCACACGACCACAGGGAGAGAGAGATAGAGAGACACGCCAACTCCAAATATACAGCAGGCATCATCAGGGTTGGGATCGAACCCACGAACCCTCTGTATACAAGGGGAGGCAGATAACATCTCAACACTAGGTTGACTCAGCCTCAAATGGGTACCTGGTGTGGTGTGTAAACACCGCCTTTGGGGAGACAAAGGCGGTTTCACCTGAAGACGGAGGCTTGTGTTGCCTCCGAAACGTCGTGATTTTTTTTTTATTTCATTTTTTACCTACGTGACTTTACCGAAAGAACTAAGAGTATGAGACAAGGGCGGTCAGGCGTGGTGCTGGCCACGCACCCCCTCAGCGAGCCTTCGATACGTCACGTGACCTCAAAGTTCACCTGGCCTGGCACAGGCGCCGTGGTGACGTCACCACCACTTAGTGACAAATGGTGGTTGTTGTCGATGGTGATGGCACATCGGAGAAGCTTGAAACCGATTCATGGCCTTGTATGGCAATTGTTAGAATAGCAAGAAACAGGGGTAGGGTGGGTGCAACTTATGACCTCAAAGTTCCATTTTCGCCTCATTTGAGACGATTTTCTTTCCGCAAATTCCCACGGCGATAAGCGTGATACTGTTTTGACACGTGTTTCAAATCATCGTTGGTGTTTTGCGTATGTGCGGCGTGAGCGCAGGAGGTAGATTGCACATTCGCAGGCCACTCGAATGTATGTTGAACTTGTTTGGTGTCGTACATAGACAACCATGCTAATCGGATGTGCGGGGGAAGGACAACAATCTATGGGTCTCTGAGTCTATGGGTCTCTGTGCGAGTCTATGGGTCTCTGTGTGAGTCTATGGGTCTATGTGTGAGTCTATAGGTCTCTGTGTGATTATATGGGTCTCTGTGTGAGTCTATGGGTCTATGTGTGAGTCTATGGGTCTATGTGTGAGTCTATGGGTCTCTGTGTGAGTCTATGGGTCTTTGTGTGAGTCTATGGGTCTCTGTGTGAGTCTATGGGTCTCTGTGTGAGGGTATGGGTCTATGTGTGAGTCTGTGGGTCTCTGTGTGAGTATATGGGTCTCTGTGTGAGTCTGTGGGTCTCTGTATGGGTCTATAGGTCTCTGTGTGAGTCTGTGGGTCTCTGTGTGGGTCTATGGGTCTCTGTGTGAGTCTGGGTTTCTGTATGAGTCTATGGGTCTCTGTGTGGGTCTGTGGGTCTCTGTGTGAGTCTCTGGGTCTTTATGTGAGTCTAGGGGTCTCTGTGTGAGTCTATGGGCCTTTGTGTGAGTCTATGGGCCTTTGTGTGAGTCTGTGGGTCTTTGTGTGAGTCTATGGGCCTCTGTGTGAGTCTATGGGTCTCTGTGTGAGTCTATGGGTATCTGTGTGTTCCTATTGGGCGACCCATAGACCCACACAGAGACCCATAGTCTCACACAGAGACCCATAGTTTATTGTCCTTCCCCTACACCTCCGTTGAGCAAGAGTGCAAAAGAAGTTCACTCGAACAACATTGGCCCCTACTGGGAGACTCATGCAGATAGACTTCTGCCGCTCGTTAACAGCACTTGCCCCAACCGTCTGTGAAGGCTTATTGCGTTTCTCGATTTGTAATCAAAACACGCACCCGCTCGTGTGTGTGTGATATCTCATCCTCGCCACTACTGCCATCATCATCACCATCAGCCAGGGACTATCCACTGTTTGATGAAGGCCTCCGTAAGCAGCCGCCGCCATCTCTTGCTGTGACACTTGTGTATGCACATTGAACTTCTTTTGCACCATACATAGTCATATGTTATAATAGAAGGTGCGGGAGAAGGACACTATCACACACACACTTGCTTGCGTGTGCACAACAACATCCGACATTCGCCACTAAGTGGCGGTGACGTCACCACAGTGATTGTGCCAGGCTATGTGCACGTTGAGACCACGGGAAGTTTCGAACGTCCACTGGCAGGAGGTCATGCGGCAGACCCAGCAGGTACCATGGGTCGACTGACTGAGATGACTGGCCGATGCACCACCTGTGCCCTCTTCTGTACACACTTCTTGCATTTTATCCACCCGGCGCTCCGCTCGTTGTTCTAAGCATCGCTCCTTCGCCCTCCGTTGTTGCTGGAGGGCGACTGCCTCCAACTGCCCAATAGCGTTCTTAACAAGCCTCATCCACCGAGGCCCATCTTGACACCTCTGGTACAGCCATTGGCAAGTCCACTCAGCTCCGCATCCTCTTGGACAACATGATTCCATCTCGTCTCTAGCCCGTGCCATGCCCGTTTAGCCCCCTCAATCCGGCCGAACAAAAGCTGTTTAGGCATGCGGTGGCTTGGAATGCGGGCTACACAGAGGCGTAGCTAGGATATTTTGCGCCCGGCGACGAACTATAAAATTGGCGCCCCCCCCCCCCCCCCCCCCGTTTAATCACATTTTCCTATTATATCGAATAAGGAATAACAATTTAAATTTTAATGAAACATTGTATTTAAAGAAGCAAATTTATAGAAATTATATTACATGGCTCACTCAGTCACTGTCGCAAACTGGTCCATCACGTGATCAACATCTGTTTTTTTCCAATGTTTCTCTTTCAACGCTAAGAAGAGCAAGATCGCTGAGACGATCTTGTCCCATTGAAGCATGCAAATACGACTAAATAAGTTTCAATTTGCTGAACGACCGCTCACAGCTTGCAATTGAAACTGCTATTGTTATTAACATTTGCAGTGAAATTTGCAAATTCGGAAATATGTCGTCTCCATGAAACACAATAAAACCAAGAAGATCCAAAGGAGCTTCTGGTAGAACTTCATTCCGGTTACTGAGCAGCATTTTGCAATCTCCAATTTCTGTGAAAAGTTTGTGGCTATTGATGTCGGTGTCATAGAAATTTCCAAAATCTTTGCAATTTCGATGAATTGCATCGACATCTGTGTTGGATAGAAGAGTTTTGACGTCCAGCAGAAATCAAAATTTTGTGTTCAGGTCTTTTAGTCGTAAAAACCGTGTTGACATCTCCTGTTGAAGTCGATAAAATACGCTCTTAATAACGCGCACAATTTCTTCTTCTGCTGAAAGTCCTGCATCTCTTGCCAGTTCTCCTGGCATCTTCCGACGTCGCCTATTCTTCTGTCCACATCGATCCCCCAGGCTGTGCATCTTGTTTTGGCGTTTTCTACAGCAACTTGGCTCAAATCATCACGAAGCTTGACAAATTCATGCTCCAAAGATTCAAGATCAGTTGCTGCTTCCTTGAAATTCATAGTAGGATCCTGTAAGCGCTTCTGAACACGATCAATTTTTCCAAGAATGACATTCCAGAAATGTAATAAAACTATGAAGTTAAAATGTAATACGCATGCCTGTAACTGTTCTGCATCACTTCTGGTTTCAGGCGTCATAGTTACGTCCTCCGATAATTTGTCTAGCAGCCCTACTAGTTCATCCAGTCCTTCAAGATAGCTTTAACAGCTTCTGATCGTGCACTCCAGCGTGTTTCAGGCTCCAGCTTTACTGTGATGGGCACAGCTTTTTTAACTCTTCCCAACGAATTGTTAAACGAGAGAAAAACAAATATATACTTTCAACTGTTCCAAAAATGTGACAAGTGGATCCTGTTTAGCTGAGTGTACTCCTGCTAAGTTTAAGCTGTGGTTGTCACAGTTGACAAACAATGCTCTGTGATTTTTGTCACATATTCGTTGTTGAAGGCCGGATATATGCCCAGTCATCACAGCAGCATTGTCATAACATTGTGCCCGACAGTCGGCTAGAGGTATGTTGTCAGATTTCAGTCTCTCGACGATGACTCTTTCATGGCTTGCTGCATCTTTTGCATGTATCTCGATATAACCTAAAAATGATTCTTTGATAGTTACTTTTTTAGTTTGAAAATTCACATCCACAAATCTTATGACCTGAGAAAGCTGTTCCCTATGTCCTAGATCAGGAGTTGAGTCAAGTAAGATACCGTAGTACTTGTTTTTCCTGATATCACTCAACAATTCGTTCTTTACAGTCGACGCAAGTATGTGGATAAATTCATTCTGGATTTCCGGTGACAAATAAGAAACTTATCCCCGATTTTCTCCTGCGTGCTGTACGTGTTTTGCTAACAATGGGTCATACTGCGCAACGAGTTTGATCAGCGCGAGAAAGTTTCCAACATTTTTTTTCATCCGCATTCAAATTTTCCTCATGGCCATGTAGTGCCAAATTTTGTGAAACCAGAAACTTAATACAGGTGAGTTTTCTTTGCAATATATCTCGCCAACGTTGTTTTTCCAAATGAATCTGAGCTTGAACCACTGCGTCAATTCCAGCACCATCAATCATCCTTTGTTCGGCTTCCTTCCATGTAATAAAAGCTGTGTGCGGTGGCTAGGATTGTTTTTATGAGAATTTAGTTTTTCTGGCTTCCTCCACTTGTTGAAACCGTTTGTTAACTCAAACGAAGCTCGTGAGTTTGTACTCGATTATGTAAATAATAGACAACAGAAACAGTAAACAGCATTATTGATTGGTGAATAACGAACGAGTCACTTCCTCTCCGTTCGCTAGTCGGCGTTTAAACCATGATGATGTAATTGAACGTGCGTGGGCTGCTGCGGCTGCTGCAGCCGCCTGGAGCGTGGTGGTGTCACTAATAAGAACTAATAAGTATAACCCGTAAAAACAAAGTTTTTCACTATAAATCCATTATATGCGTGGCAGCGAACTTAATATAAAGGATTTAAAAATATATTCGCCTGTGGAGGACGCGGGGATCGATCCCGCGACCTTTGGCATGGGAAGCGAGGGCGTTACCAACTGCGCTACTCCGCCACGGCCTGTGGAGGGGTTACGCTCTGGGCTCTTATACTGTGACGTTCAGCCAAAGACATGAATGAGTTATATTTGAATATATGTAAAATAAAATTTGTATGCCTAAAAAGTGTAAAATTTTGGGATTTTTTTTCACGAACATTAATTGTCTAGCACAACGAGTCTGTGTGGAAAATGTCAGCTCGATTGGATCACGGGAAGTGGGTTAAAAAACGACCGAAAGATTTGCACGGTCGTAAGCAAGCAAGCAAGCACGCAAGCAAGCACGCAAGCAAGCAAGCGAACTTAATATAAAGGATTTAAAAATAGGCCGTTGTAGTTTCCGCCACCAAAAAACAGGCCAGTGACTAAGGTTGAAAGACTGCGCCTGTCTGTTGTTTGGGACGTTCTTCCATGTAAGTTCTTAATAGGCGCGCGTACCAAAATGTAATTACATGACATGTAGGCTGTGTGTGGCGGGATATATAAACTTTTAGGTTGAGGTGTAGATTTGTGCAGTAGTTTCAGGCTGCCGCGCCCGCCGCAATAAGTTATAATGTAACGTTGAAAGCCTCATTTTGGCGCATCTTTACCTTGGCGCCCGGGGACACGTGTACCCCCCTGCCCCCCCCCTAGCTACGCCTCTGGGGCTACATGACCCAGCCAACGCAGCCTTGCCTGCCGGAGGAGCTCACCGATGGGATTTTGCCCAGATTTTTCAAGGATTTGTGAGCTCCTCACACAATCCAGCCTGGTTAAACCCAGGATGGATCATAGGCAGGCCAGCCTAAATGTTTCCAACCGGCGAAGATGCTCCATTAGGGGGGTCCACGTTTCGCAAGCGTAGAGAAGGGAGGGAATGACTGTGGCCGAGAATACCTGAAGCTTCGTGCAGAGCGACAGACCAGGTAGCTTCCACACAGCGTTACGCAACTGATGAAAAGATATTGCCGCTCGACTGATTCGGAGTGAGACCTCTGCTGTTAAACTGGAGCAGGTCATAAGCACACTGCCCAGGTATGGGAAACTCTCCACTCTCTCCACTACTGCCCCATCACCGATTGGGAGTTGTGGGGGTGGAGTGTCCGATGGTATAAAATACCCTGGCAGGTACTTAGTTTTGGTGGGGCTGATGGTAAGGCCCCACCTCTTAGTAGCATGCTCCAGTCTCAGCAGCAGCGTCTCCAACTCCTCCTCTGAATGAGCAGCTATTACCAAACCATCGGCATACATAACGTGGTTGACCAATATGGAGCCATCCCTTGAGCGCACCCGGGCATCGATCAGCCTCCCATTATATCTGTACCAAATGGAAATTCCCCCGGTACAGCTATTGAAGGCTTCACAAACTACGTGGTTAAAATAGATGTTAAATAATGTGGGAGCCAGAGGACATCCCTGTCACACCCCAAGGTGTACAGGCAAAGGCTCTGACTCCCGGCCACGTACTTTTACCCGGGCCCGCTCACCGTCATGAAGGTCCTTAATGATCGTGAGCAGAGGGCCAGGGACTCCGAAAGCACAAAGAACAACCCAGAGCCCAGGCCTACTGATAGTATATCATAGGCCTTGACCAGGTCAATAAAGCAGACATGTAGGTCTTGTTGAAATTCCCTACACCTCTGCTGTAGCAGACGGACAGAAAATATGGCATCTGTGCAGGACCGCCCTTTCCTGAAACCGCATTGGGGCTAAGCAAGCCTCTCCTCTGCGTGCCTAGCAAGGCGATGTTGAATTATCCTTGCCAGGACCTTTCCCGGCACACTGAAGAGTGAGATGCCCGTGTAGTTGTTACAGTCTGTGTGGTCTCCTTTCTTAAAGAGGGGGACCACCAGGGCATCCTTCCAATCCTGCGGAACCCGTCCAGCGGTCCAGACTGTTGTTATGATGTCATATAGGGCAGTCTGTGCACAAACGCCACCCTCCCTCAGCATTTCGCTTGGGAGATCATCTCTGCCCAGTGCCTTTCCTGGTCTCAGACTCCGGATCGCCTTCAGTACTTCCTCATCAGATTGCACCTCAGCCAGCCACTCACAAGGGGTGACCTCTTCCAATATTTTAGGCACCGTAGCCTCAGCAGTGTCATCCCCACTTTGTGCCATGATGTTTTCCTGGCTGAGAGATTTCCCCTCCCCCAGGACCTCACAAAAATGCTCAGCAAATCTTAAAACTTGTTCCTGAGGGTCGGAGATTGGATCACCGTTTTTTCCCATAATGATGGTAATAGGTGTGGCGCTGCAGGTTACTTTTTTGATGGAGTTAAATAGTTTAACACGTAGGCTTTCGCGACCAATATTATTCATAATTAACGTTTTTGGGTTTAGATCGCGTTATTTATAAATGTGTCGTAACCCTCCACCACCCGACACGGCCAATCAGTAAAAAAGTGTCACGTTGACAAAAGACAAATAGTTCACTGCTTTAGCCCACCGGTGTGTTGAAGCGTGAAACCACAACATTTACAATTTTTGAGTACGACGTTTCGCTGGTAATTGCATCCAGCATCATCGGGCAATTCGCAAGAATTCTGACGAATTGCCCGATGATGCTAAAGCAGTGAACTATTTGTCTTTTGTCAACGTTACACTTTTTTACTGATTGGCTGTGTCGGGTGGTGGAGGGTTACGACACATTTATAAATAACGCGATCTAAACCCAAAAACGTTGATTATGGTGTTAAATAGTGATTTGTGATCGCGGGCCACTGAGGCAGACTCCATCTCCTCAGCAACCCGCGACCACCATCCATCCTTGCAGCGCCTTATGGCTCTCCGAACCTCCGAGCGAAGGCTGTGGAAAGCCTCCTCATTCTCTGACGTGGGATGCTGTAGCCGATGAGAGTGGGCCTGTCGCTTTTTCTCAACTATCCTGAACACCTCCTCTGTCAGCCAGGGTTTCTGGGGAGGTCTGTACCGCGTACCCAAAACAGCCATTGCAGCTGCATGAGTCACAGTCCTAAACCTCGCCCATTTACCCTCGACATCAGGAGGAGTGGTAGACGAAGCCAAACCCAGCTGCAAGCGAAGATGAAATTCTCGTTTGCAACTTTCATCAGCTAACTGAGACCAGGCCACTTTAGGTTGGTATGGGGTCCTGGTGTACACCCACCACCGGAGTTGAAGAATGGCAGGCGCATCTTACAGATGACTAGTCGATGATCAGAGGGCAGATCAGCTCAACAGTAGGTCCTGGTGTCAAGGACATGGGCTCGCATCCGCTGGTCCGTCACTATGTTGTGTGGATGCGCCGATGCCAGAAGAGCGTGTTGGTAATTACAAGCCCATGGGCTGCACAAAAATCTAGCATTCTCCTACCGTTGTTATTGAGCTGATCTGGCCCATGCCTTCCAATCACTCCAGACCAGGTGCCAGCATCATGACCAACAAGGGTATTGAAGTCACCCAACAAGATGACTCTGTCCCGTGTGGCCACTTTAGCCAGCACCTGTGACAGGAGGTCATAAAAAGCATCTGACTCATTGGCTTTGCCTGCATCCCTCCACGGATGTTCGTCTTCGATGGGGGCATAAGTAACCACGACCACCACTCCTCGCCTCCGGTTGATGGGAAGGCGAGCCCAAAGTAGCCTGGGGCTTACAGCTTCCCACACCTCACCGCCACGCTCCCACGCCCCCTTCATTCTTTTGTTCAGAAGAAGAGCCACACCCTGTTGTTTGGCAGTCTCCTGCCCCGAGTAGATGACTGTCCAGGCGGTACCGGTCCAGCTCCCGACAAAGGAGTGGCAGCCTCTCCTATGCAGTGAGCGTTCGAACATTCCACGTGGCCATCCGTAGTGGCTTTTCGTTGTTTCTGGAGGAGCCCCGAGGGTGAAGATTCAATCTCCTGGCTCCGCCAATTGGGGTTTGGCCAGGAGACGTCATAGACGACTGTCCCCCCGGGGCCTCCGGCACAAGCTTATTTGTTACATATTTATGTTTAAGTCGTAGTTTCGTAGTGATGAATTGAAGGTGGAGCGGTTACCAGCCCCTCGCACCCGTCCAGAGCCCCCGTTTAGCCACTGTGGTGGTCACAGACGCCATGAAGGGAGAGGCCAATGGGCATTGGCCCTCCCCCCACAGGACTGTCCACGACAGAGTTGCCCGTCCGGCACCGTGAACACATACACATGTGAACAAAGAAACACCATACAGTTGCATACACATGAACATATACATATAGATACACACACAACACATGAACATGTACACACAAATATGAACATTCACATATATACACATGAACACGCACACACAGATACTCACACATGAACAGACACACAAAATGACAAACTAGTCTAAGCAGTTCACCCCCCTCCCCCACCGGTGGCTCTGATGTCAGAAGAGGAAATTCATTCCACGTGTGCTGTTGTTGCTGCTGGTGATTGAGTGAATCCCCAAACAGGATTGGATATGTTTAGAAAGTAAGAGATTCTAGGCCGATAAAACAAAAATACACACGGAGGTCATAAATCATTCTGAGTCAGGAGCTGCTGCTGCAGCTACTCCCCTGCGTGGCGTATAAGGCAACGTGATGCGACACATGGGAGAGAGTGGAGAGGTTTCATACACACACATATACCCATAAACAGAGAGACCTATAGACTCACACAGAGACTCAAAGACCCACACAGAGACCCATAGACTCACGCAGATATCCATATACTCACACAGATACCCATATATTCACACAGAGACCCATATACTCACACAGAGACCCATAAACTCACCACAAAGAGACCCCTAGACTCATCACACAGAGACCCATAGTCTCACACAGAGACCCATAGACTCACACAGAGACTGTAGACTCACACATAGACCCATAGACTCACACATAGACCCATAGACTCACACAGAGACCGATAGACTCACACAGAGACCCATACACTCACACAGAGACCCATAGACTCACGCAATGACCCATAGACTCACACAATGACCCATAGACTCACACAGAAATCCATAGACTCACTCAGACGCATAGTTTGCCTTACATCTCCGGCACCTTCAATTACCACGGTTGGCTACATACGGTGCGAAAGAAGTTCAACATAAATACATAAACTCACACAGAGACCCATAAACTCACACAGAGACCTATAGACTCACATAGAGACCCATAGACTCACGCAGACACTCAAAGACTCACATAGAAACACAAACTCACATAGAGACCCATATAATCACACAGAGAACCAGAGATTCACAGAGATGCAAACACTCACACAATGACCTATAGAATCACGCAGAGACTCATAGGCTCACACAGACTCAAAGACTGACATAGAAGCCCCTAAACTAACATAGAGACCAATAGACTCAAACAAAGACACGGAAACTCACACAGAGATACATAGTTTATTGTCCTCCCGCACCTCCGGTTATATATGTAGTTATAGCATACATATTGCATATACGGGGGTTAAAAAAGCATGCGTAGCTATTTGAGTAAAAGTGAGTCGTAACTTGCAAAGCAATCCCACCAACGTTGAAATAGCGAATCGGTAGTTGCGCCTCCTGGGAGCGTGTTGCATGCGCTGGGACTTAGTGCAGCTGTCTTGAACTCACGATACGAGAGAGAGAGCGTCTCTATCTCCAGTGCTCCTGTATTTAAGATCCCGTGGGCTGAACACAACATCCGGCTGTAGTGGTTCACCGGGCTGTAATGCAGACTTGGATTCTGACGCCTAAACGCTCAACTCCGGTCCTTTAACTGGACGGTGTCCTGTGCTTTATGAATGTCAATTTAACCCAAAGTAGCAGTAGGCTGTCGCCACCAATATTATTGATTTACACTATGAGATCTCTTTTACCAGTGGCAAAATATAATAGTAGGTTTTTACCCTTTTAACTGGTACAAAACTGACACCTTTATTCAAGGCATCATGTTTGCAATGACCACAACACAAGTAGTCAAAAAAGCTAACAAAAAGAAGCAACTCTGATAATGATGATAATATGCACTGTCCTTGAAGTTGATTGGCCCACACCCGAGACGGCTTTCTTTAGAGCCTAGTCCCCATTTTGACTACTTGTGTTGTGGTCATTGCAAACATGATGCCTTGAATAAAGGTGTCAGTTTTGTACCAGTTAAAAGGGTAAAAACCTACTATTATATTTTGCCACTGGTAAAATAGATCTCATAGTGTAAATGCTTACCCCGAGCTCTCAATACTCTGATATTGCACTGTGTTTGAGTTGTACGCCTTCTGGTGTCATCTGGCCCTACACCAATGGGGACTAGGCTCTAAAGAAAGCCGTCTCGGGTGTGGGCCAATCAACTTCAAGGACAGTGCATATTATCATCATTATCAGAGTTGCTTCTTTTTGTTAGCTTTTTTGACTACTTGTGTTGTGGTCATTGCAAACATGATGCCTTGAATAAAGGTGTCAGTTTTGTACCAGTTAAAAGGGTAAAAACCTACTATTATAATAATATTATTGATGATAGATGTTTTTTTTGGAGAAAAATGGCGTAAGTATAAGTTAACCCGATATCGCCCATTCAGTAAAGGGTTGTCACGTAAACAAAAGGTGGCCAATTAAGCTTGATTTGAAGCTTTCGTGACTGCAGGAATCCATACTCTTTGGTTATTTCGGTAAAGTCACGTAGTTAGAAATTAACTCAAATAAAAACAATCACGATCGAAACGTCGTGATTTGTTTATTTTATTTCTAACTACGTGACTTTGCCGAAAAAACCAAAGAGCGTGGCCAATTAGTTTCTACTTCAGCACTAACCGGTTGTGTGTTGCTTGAGAAAATCTATTGCAACATTTACAATTTTTTATTACCATGACGTTTCGCTAGCAATTTACGCCAACCATCGTCATCAGGCGACTTTGCCAGAATGTGAAGAGATATCTACCTTACTTCCGGTCTTAAATAGAGAAACGTGGCGTCATTACTGTGAGCCAATCAGAGATCAGAGTGTGTTTATTGTAATCCTGTAACAATGGATTATGCTAATCTGGAACAGATGGCTTAATCACAGTTAATCAGTATTGTGATGCCTTTACATTTTACAAGGCATACAATTGTAAGGTGTATTACTTAACAATACGCTTCCAAGCAGCGCTAAGCCTGAAGCAGTCAGAACGGTTAAAGTTATTTATATTTCTCTCAATTTCAATGGCTTCTCGAATTAGTCTTGGCCAAATGATAATTAGTGTTACACAACCAAAGCAACGTTATCAAAATCAATGTAATGCCCTTGTTGGCATGCTTGTTCTGCAAATGCCAACAGTTGTGTTTGCAAGTACTTAATATTTCTTTGGTGTTATTTTAGTCTCATATAAAAAACATTGTAATGTTTGTAATGTTTTTTCAACCTATCTACGGTACTTTACTGAAAGACCCAAAGAATATGAATTGCTGCAGTCACGAAAGTTTTAATCAATCTCAAACAAATGTTTCGTACCGTCTGTCCAACAAAGCATTTAACTACGAGAGGGATTAATCTGGTACACACCTTCTGTTGATAACTTCGGGCAGCTCCTCTTTAGTACAGGAATCTAGTTTTTGTATGTTTCACCATCGTGATCATCATCAGCGCGTGTGAGTTCATTGTGAGTGAGTGAGCGAGTGGAGTGGAGTTTTGTCTATTCTCTCCCTTGCTCTGTGCCAGGATTTCCTCCGGACTCTAAGGTCTTATTTTTTCTCCTCCTGTAGCTAAAAACGAAACAGGCTAAGTGTGAATCTGGCATTGACCAACAACATCACAGTTTAACATGCAGGAGCTTGCATGACCGATATTATCCATAATAGACAATTACTAAGGTTTGTTACGTAAACAAAACATGCCAAATCGTTACTAGTGAAGACCACCGGTGTGATGGAGAGTAAACCCAGTACGTGCGTCAGGGTTGGTGTGAACGGTCCTCGCGGTGGTCTCTATCTGTGTAAGTCGCCGCGGTGTTCCGTCATTGTCGACACGCGGGGTCGCTGTGTGAAGTCGTTGAACTGCAGGGTTCTGTAGACGCGTGCTATTACTGTCGCTGAGAGTTTGAAGAGTTGGTTGTAATTGGTTGTCAATGAATTATTATCCACCACAGTTGGTTCACGTTCTTGTGCATAACGAACCAAGGCATAGTTACTACATTCCAAATCTTGTTAAGATTCTCAGTATTCCAGATCGAGTTATTGTCCTTCTTTATGTTGCCGTCAAAGCGCGTTTAAAAATCTGTGTTAGTGTCCGATTAAAAATATTGAGAGAATTGCACGAGAGAGAAAATGGATCCAAACTCCTCTCACTCCCATGTTAGAAATGAGCAACCTTCATAGCTATCAGCTGGAATTGGAATATTTCTCCCTTCACTGCCGATGCCGGATGTGAAAATTGGTGAGGTTTCAGGACTTTTTCAGTTGGTGAAAGTTGCTATGTCTCTCTGCATTGTCTAACCGATTCATAATCGCCCAGACACCCTGGCTGGCAAGGAGAGAGGTGGCTGAGAAAAAGTGCCGGGCCTATTTTTCCTCTGGTGAGAACATCTCACATCCGAAAATTAGCAGTCATTACCAACAGCTTTGGGAATATTTGCAGATTTTTGTTGAGAATGTTGCCCAAAAGCTTTGTTTAAACTGGAGGGGGGGTGCATGCGCGTGCGTGTGAATGTGTTCCTGATCTGTCTTCCCAGACGCGCCGATGAAAAAAAATCGATTCACTCGGGGTACAGGATATAGCCGCTGAACACCGAGTCTCTATGCACGTCGAAGAAAAAATGAATGTACGGAGCCTGCAACTCCAGCCACACCTCATCCCCGGCCTTGAGACTCAGCACGACGCTGCTGCTTATTGCGTCGTATTTATCACCGCACACCTTAGAGATGATGTTCCCGTTTTTCATGATCATAACCACGAGGGACTGTTCATGGGAATGCACGTTAAGCGTGAAATAGTAGACACCTGGGTGAGCGCAGGTGAACTTCCCCGTGCCGGGGTTGTAGTGGCCCTGCGGGTTGGTGATGATGACGTTGAACGTCATT
The DNA here is from genome assembly GCF_965212315.1 of Lampetra planeri. Classification (NCBI taxonomy): domain Eukaryota; kingdom Metazoa; phylum Chordata; class Hyperoartia; order Petromyzontiformes; family Petromyzontidae; genus Lampetra; species Lampetra planeri. The sequence continues at coordinate 320,035 of NC_136161.1, forward strand.
GGGGAGCCGGCCACCGGCTTGTAAGCGCCGACCTTCGCAGAGAAGGCCGACCTGGGCCCCACGCCGCTCTCTCCCCGCTCGCCTTTCTCGCCTCTTTCGCCCTGCTCACCTGGGACTCCCGGAGTCCCCGCGAGCCCCGGTTGGCCAAGAGGGCCCAGCTTTCCCGGCAGACCTAGGCGGACAACACGGTCCAAACGAACGGCGTGTGCATGTGTGTGTGTCACCCCATGGTAGTGTAGCAGTTAGCGCTACGAACCCAGCAGAGACCCGAGTTCGATTCCCGCTCATGTTCAACACAAGTGACGATTATCTGAACTGGTACTGGGACTCCTACCCTAGGTCGAATCAGCCTCAAATGATTACCTGGTGAGATGTGTTAACAACGCCACTTGGGAGACAAAGGCGTGCCAGTTTTCATAGGTGCTCACCAACAGCACTTGCCACAACAGTCTGTTAAGGCTATACGGGGGATCTTTGTTTTTTATATGTTTATCCCAACTCTCAAACGGAGATATGGGGCAATTCTGCATCTATGTTGATGAAGGTGAGCCAAACCTGCACAATTGAGTCGTGTCCTGTGACAAACATCTTTGTTTTGTAACAGGAAAACCTTGCCCGACGTGTCTGTATAAAACGCGTGTTTCCGCTCTACACAGTGTACTGAGTGAGTTCTGTTTTCCAGAACAAGGGGTCATGTGTGGTGCCACGATCACGGAGCAACTTCGCAAACGCCGCACTCCCCACCCGGCCCCCACATTAAACACACACCCACACACAGCGCACCCACGTAGTGTCCTAACGGGGGGTTGCCTGGCACATCGGGTTTAAATCCGAAGGGCCCCTAGAGGGAGAGTCCCACGGTTTCCCGGTGCCAGGAGATTGGCCGACCCTCACAGGTTTGGCATCAAGTCATCAAGTTACATTGAAGTGCCCCTAAATTGGCTTAAAATGTTATGGGCGCAGAACGAAAAGGTTCCCTGGGCCAACCGCAATGAGTTACTCACGACACTGGGAGAGGCGGAGGGTGGAATATTAGGCCAGAAGGGCAGACCAGCTGGTTAGAATTGCTGAGCACGGGAGGACGATGGGTGAGGGGCCGCAGCAGCAGCAGCAGCAGCAGCAGACCCCGTGGCCCTCTATGTAGACGGCGCAGGTGAGCACGCGACTGGCTGTGCAGTACAATGCCACTCTGGGCCTTTGAAGTGAGGGGATTAGGCCACGGTAGAGACGGTGGAGAGGGACGATGACGGGGAGCATGGGTAAGCGCCCGATTGGCTGCGTGGTATGACGTCACCCTGGGCCTTTGAAGTTTAGAGAATAAAGATAGGTGCCCCGGGACGGTGAGTTCAGTTGTCTTCAACCTCCGGGCGATCCAGTCTCTTCCCTACTGTCCTGCCTCCTTGAGCTACTCGCAGCATCCATGTGATGCCCGAGAGTGCTGCTACGAGGCAGTGATAAGCGAGGCTTTCGCTCGTCCTTCTCCCTCCGACTCTCACAGCATCCGTGCGACGCCGTGAGTACAGCGACGAGGTACGTGGTAGAACGTTTGGGTAACTGGGTTCATAGGCAGAGTTAGGCTAGGCTCTCCTCGCGAAATATTCCTCCTCCGGGTAATGCGTATTGGCGCCATTAATAAACTTTAGCACAGAGGATCCGTGTGGTGTGATTTCTGTGTGGGTAGGGAGAGCGTAGGTGTGGTGCGGTACGTGCAGGCGTGTGAAACACGCGTATATTACCATCAACCCGGCCGTCGTTTTGCCCGCGTGAGTGTTTGCACAGAAGATTAATGCCGACGCACAGGAGGGGGGGGGAGGGGCGCGTGCATATACACGTGCGTGCGCGCAGCCACCTATTCATTAGTGGTGGTGTACGTGGGGAGTGTGTGGGATAACTCCAGGCGGTGGGGAGCCAGCCACTAGCCAGAAGTGGCGGAGGAGGAGGAGGAGGAGGGGGGCGTTAGCCCCCACAGATGTTACACCTATACACGGTATACCTCGTGAGCTCTGTTTTCTACAACATGGAGATACATCGAGACCCATCGACTAAACTAACTATTTGTTAAATTCCCAGGTGTAAGGTCCACCGAGCTGCTGTTTTGCTATTTTTTTCCGCAGCGATCTGCCTGTCGACAGTGACAGCTAAATGTGGTGGCTGATATCATCACGTGGACATTTATAGCAGTCAAATACTGTAAAGTCTAAACGCATGTTTCTAAAGGTGGAAGGAAAAACCAAAGGAACGTGATGAAAAATCCACACGACCACGGGGAGGACATGCAAACACCGAATATACATCGGGAATCGTCAGGGTTGGGTTCGAACCCACGACTACATGTGGATCAGACGAGTAATTTGACATCTCCTAATCCTGACGCCAGCTGCTTATTTGGAGTTTGCATGCGTCTCTCCCCGTGGTTGCGTGGATTTTTCACCGGGTCCTTCGTTATTTTTCCTTCCACATTTAGAAATGTATTTGGCTGAATAAATGTCCACGTGACGATGATACCACTTCGTCGAGCTATCATTACGTGTGGCCAGGTCGCTTATGAACAAGAGTCACATAGCTCAGTGAGGATTACTTGGTAATAAAATAAATATATAGAATCAGCTGCTCGGAGCACACGAGTCAGTGTCACAGTCCCACCTGGGTCCCCAGTCAAGCCTCGAGCCCCGAGGTCTCCCTTGGCTCCAGGTGATCCGGTAGCGCCTGCGAGAAGAACAAAGCATGGCTGGTCCGCTCAACAAGCCACTCTCAATTCACACCACTCGCCTCCACGCACTCTCCCGTCTCTCCCCTCTCATCTCACTCACCTCCACGCACTCTCCTGCCTCTCCCCTCTCATCTCACTCCACTCGCCTCCACGCACTTTCCTACCTCTCCCCTCTCATCTCACTCTACTCTCCTCCACGCACTCTCCTACCTCTCCCCTCTCATCTCATTCTACTCCCCTCCACGCAGTCTCCTGCCTCTCCCCTCTCATCTCACTCTACTCCACTCCACACACTCTCCCGTCTCTCCCTTCTCATCTCACTCTACTCCCCACCACTCACTCTCCTGCCTCTCCCCTCTCTTTTCACTCGACTCCACACGAGACACTCTCCTACGAGAATGAGCTAGTGAACGATCAAGGGCATGACATGGCGAGTGAACGTTTGAGTGAGTGAATGAGTGAGTGAACGACTGAGTGAATGAGTGAGTGAGTGAGTAAACGATTAAGTGAGTGAATAAGTGAGTGAGTGATTGAGTGAACGAGTGAGTGAGTTAATAAGTGAGTGATTGAGTGAACGAGTGAGCGAGTGAATGAGTGAGTTAGTGAGTGCACGATTGAGTGAGTGAATGAGTGAGTGAACTAGGGAGTGAGTGAGTGAGTGAACGATTGAGTGAGTGAGTGAATGAGTGAGTGAACGATTGAGTTAGTGAACGAGTGAGTGAACGAGTGAACAAATGAGTGAGTGACTTAAAGATTGAGTGAGTTAATGATTGAGTGATCGAGTGAGCGAGTGATCGCGTCACTCCCCACGAGCGCACCGTGGGGGGGTCTCTGGGACCCGACCCCTCACCGTCTCTGCCGTCCCTCCCGGGGGCCCCAGGGGTCCCGTGCTGCCCCGGGGCTCCGGGCTGCCCGGGGATCCCGTTGATGCCCGCGCAGACGGTCTTCTCCTGCTGGGCTCCCACCACCACCACCCCCAGCAGCAGCAGCGGCAGCAGGGCCGAGATGGACATCTGAGGACAGCAGTGGCGAGATGTTAACTAGCTCGCCTGGTGTACAGGATGGATTTATACACGAACTATTATTTTATTTTACCAAGTAAGATATGAATGAGCTGCTATGATTTCGATCTTTTTTCAAAAGCGCCCTGCCCATCACAAATGATAGTTCAATGAAGTAGGCTTATCATTGTCACGTGAAAATGTATAGCAAAGCTCTAAACACGTGATGATGTTGATTTTAAATGTGAATGGGAAAAACCGGAAGACCCGGAGAAAAATCCACGCGACCACAGAGCGACACGAAATATACTGCAGGCATCAGGATCGGAATCGGACCCACGACCTCATTTATACCAAGCGAGGTAATTATCATCTCCACAGGGAGAGAAAGAGAGAGAGATGCAAACTCCAAATACACAGCAGCAGGCATCATCGAGGTCTTGATTGAACCCAGGACTTTCTGTAAACCAGGCGAGGTCGTTAACATCTCCACGGGGAGAAACAGAGAGAGATTGACACAAACTCCAAAGAAGGAGCAGCAGCAGGCATCGTCAGGGGTCCGGTGATCGAACCTGACGAGGAAAAATCAGAGACAAGCGGGGAGACAGCAGCCAGAACCAGCGTGTCGAGTTGACGCTGCAGGAGGAATCCGATGAGCTGTGAAGCTCTTTGCTCGTCACAGATGCTCCAGTAAGGAGGCCACGAAGTCAGAACGTTTCAACAACAAACTACACGTTGCACAAACAGGATACAGTGAGGGAAAACAGTATTTGATCCCCTGCTGATTTTGTACGTTTGCCCACTGACAAAGAAATGATCAGTCTATAATTTTAATGTTAGGTTTATTTGAACAGTGAGAGACAGAATAACAACAAAAAAATCCAGAAAAACGCATGTCAAAAATGTTATAAATTGATTAGCATTTTAATGAGGGAAATAAGTATTTTACCCCTCTGCAAAACATGACTTAGTACTTGGTGGCAAAACCCTTGTTGGCAATCACAGAGGTCAGACGTTTCTTGTAGTTAGCCACCTAGTTTGCAAAGAGGAGTGGGACAAAATCCCTCTCAGGAGGGATTTTGTCCCACTCCTCTTTGCAGATCTTCTCCAAGTCATTAAGGTTTCGAGGCTGACGTTTGGCAACTCGAACCTTCAGCTCCCTCCACATATTTTCTATGGGATTAAGGTCTGGAGACTGGCTAGGCCACTCCAGGACCTTAATGTGCTTCTTCTTGAGCCACTCCTTTGTTGCCTTGGCCGTGTGTTTTGGGTCATTGTGCTGGAATACCCATCCACGACCCATTTTCAATGCCCTGGCTAAGGGAAGGAGATTCTCACCCAAGATTTGACGGTACATGGCCCCGTCCATCGTCCCTTTGATGCTGTGAAGTTGTCCTGTCCCCTTAGCAGAAAACACCCCCAAAGCATAATGTTTCCACCTCCATGTTTGACGGTGGGGATGGTGTTCTTGGGGTCATAGGCAGCATTCCTCCTCCTCCAAACACGGCGAGTTGAGTTGATACCAAAGAGCTTCATTTTGGGTTATCTGACCACAACACTTTCACCCAGTTGTCTGCTGAATCATTCAGATGTTCATTGGCAAACTTCAGATGGGTATGTATATGTCCTTTCTTGAACGAGGGGACCTTGTGGGCGCTGCAGGATTTCAGTCCTTCACGGCGTAGTGTGTTACCAACTGTTTTCTTGGTGACTATGGTCCCAGCTGCCTTGAGATCATTGACAAGATCCTCCCGTGTAGTTCTGGGCTGATTCCTCACCGTTCTCATTATCATTGCAACTCCACGAGGTGAGATCTTGCATGGAGCCCCAGGCCGAGGGAGATTGACAGTTCTTGTGTTTCTTCCATTTGCGAATAATCGCACCAACTGTTGTCACCTTCTCACCAAGCTGCTTGGCGATGGTCTTGTAGCCCATTCCAGCCTTGTGTAGTTCTACAATCTTGTCCCTGACATTCTTGGAGAGCTCTTTGGTCTTGGCCATGGTGGAGAGTTTGGAATCTGATTGATTGATTGCTTCTGTGAACAGGTGTCTTTTATACAGGTAACAAGCTGAGATTAGGAGCACTCCCTTTAAGAGTGTGCTCATAATCTCAGCTCGTTGCCTGTATAAAAGACACCTGGGAGCCAGAAATCTTTCTGATTAGAGGGGGTCAAATACTTATTTCCCTCATTAAAGTGCAAATCAATTTATAACATTTTTGACATGCGTTTTTCTGGATTTTGTTGTTGTTATGCTGTCTCTCACTGTTCAAATAAACCTACCATTAAAATTATAGACTGATCATTTCTTTGTCAGTGGGCAAACGTACAAAATCAGCAGGGGATCAAATACTTTTTTCCCTCACTGTAGAAGGGCAAAGTATAGGAAAGGTAAACAAATCACGTAAAACAATATATACAAATACATTTTAAGTAGGTGTTTACTTGCCAGGTAAAACCCCGACTGAGCTATTAACTTATTATCAGAAGAGACCTCTCCATCACAAACAATGGCAGCTCGACGAAGTGGCCTATCATCGTCGTCAACATCACGTGGACATTTATAGCAGCAGCCAAACATAGAGACACATAGAGATAGAGAGAGACGCTTGGAGACTCATAGTGATACATGTGTGAGTCTATGTGTCTATGGGTGTGTTAATGAGTCTGTGTGAGTCTATGGGTTTCTGTGTGATCTATGGGTCTCTGTGTGAGTCTATGGATCTATGTACGTCTGTGGGTCTCTGTGTGAGTCTACAGGTCTCTTTGTGAATATACGCGACTCCGTGTGAGTTTATGGATTTCTGTGTGTGTCTATGGGTCTCTGTGTGATGAGTCTATGGGTCGATGTCTCATGAGTCTATGGGTTTCTGTGTGAGTCTGAGGGTCTACGTGTGAGTCTATGGGTCTCTGTGTGAGTCTGTGGGTCTACGTGTGAGTCTACAGGTCTCTGTGTGTGTTTACGAGTCTCTTTGTGAGTCTATGTGTCTTTTTTGCGAGTCTATGGTTCTCTGTGTGAGTCTATGGGTCTCTGTGTGAGTCTGTGGGTGTATGTGAGAGCTTTATGTTCTCTGTGTGAGTCTATGGGTCTCTGTGTGAGTCTGTGGGTCTATGTGTGAGTGAACTCGTCTCTATGCGAGTCTATGGATCTCTGGGTGAGTCTTTATACGTACGGTACATAGAATTTTCTTTCACACCACCGTACGTAGCAGCTGAGCGTCCTTCTAATCGGAGGTTGTGGGACCGTTGCGCGTCGGTGCTCAGCGTTGGTCACCGAGTAACTGAAATCCTCTCCCCCGTCTCCCCTTTTAAACATTACTCGGGTCACGTGCTCCTCCATTATTTCCCACTTGGTCCAGACCTCCCACGTTTGACGTCACAGTCAACACGCGCTCACACGCAAGAAAGACAAAGATCCCCCGTATAGCCTGTAACAGACTGCTGGGGGAAAGTGGCTGTCCCTAGGGCCTACTCAATCACCCAGCCACCCACTCACTCATTAATTCACCCACTGACCCACCCAATAACTCACTCATCCACCCACTAGGAACTTGTTATCCAATAGGCAACAGTAGTAGGCACTGTAGCCCAGGGGTCTACTCATTCACACATTCATCCAACCACTCATTCACCCACTCATCCAGCCACTCACTCACCTAGTCACTCACCCACTCGCCCACTCACTCACTCACCCACTCACTTATCCGCCAGGGCCGTATTATTAGGTAGGCCATAGTACGTACTGTGCCGAGGGGCCTATTAAAAACGACAAGGAGGCTCCAAAACAAAAATGTTGACGCGGTATTTTTATGTTTGTAAAAAAAAAAGTAACCAAGATATCTTCTTGAATAAATATATTTATAGAGCATAGAGGCAGAGTCATGTCAATGACAATCGTTTTTTTTCATAAAGCGAGGCAATGTACTTATGCGTGAAACAAGCGGAGTGACAGCAGCGGTACCAACATGGGCAGCAGTCCCAAGTATAGACAGTTATCACTAAAGGCCTACGAAACAGAAGTGGCCTAGGAGCCTACATGGGCCTCAGTGCCGCGTGTGGTGACCCTCCCACCCCAGGAGCTAATGACCCTAGGGGGTGGGAGGGGTGGAAGGGGTTCCGTCTGAACGCGGTGAGAGCACTGCCAGTTGGAGTGATTCCATTGAGACAGAATCAGAATCTGCATGTATTACTGCGGGACGAATTCCATGAGCAAAGAAGCTCCTTTTCTCACAGATGTTCAGTCGGGGGCATGGGGTTAGAACCTTACGAAGGCAGGGCACTCCAGCATAGGGCAAGCTGACATTTTGTGAGAGCTGGGCGTGTGTGTGCTTGCATATGTAGTAATGTACTGCGTATTGAGAATGCAGGTGTGTGTGTGTGCGCGCTATGAGATCGCGCAGGGAATTGTGTGTGTGTCTGCAGCAAGCGAGGCACTTGCTCGAAAAGTCTGTTAAGGCTATACGGGGGACCTTTGTGTGTATCTGTGCAGCAAGGCACAGGCGGTCATAGAAACTTCCCAAGAGGAGGGAGCAGGGCTGGGAGGGTGGAGGTGGAGGGGGGTTAAGGTGGGGGTGGGATGGTGAGAGCCAGAAATGTTAAGCTATTTAAATAGGGCCCTACATTCATGCAAAAACTAAAATCAATCTAATAATATTCTCTGGGAAATATCAATAACTTGGGGGGGGGGGGGTCTCATCAAGGTGGGTGGGTTTGGGGGGGGAGGGGGTTACCACCGCCTTGGCCCCACTGTTGGCTGGACGCTGCATCAGCGGAGCTCGCGTGTATGAAGGCATCATCATTCCACGTGCGTGTTTCTCACAATCACAATTTCTATTGAGGCTGGAGGAGGAATCCGATGAGCTATTGAGCTCTTTTTTTCCCCACAGATGTCCAGCAGGGGCGGGTCGGCAAATTACAACAACAAACAATACTCTTAGTGGTTGGAAATTCCACGTTGCTATGACGGGGCTCTCGGTGTTGAGAACGACGGCCCCTGTAACATCTTCTATGTATCTGTGTCCTCGGCTCGCAGGTGACTTGCAGTAGTCACAGCCATATCTAGATGGTATACTGAATGTGGTGTGCCGTGTGAAAACATATTTTCCGACTCGTTGGAAGGCTGGAGTAGGCGGCACGTGATCAGCAGCCACATCCCTAGCGATGTGGTATACTGGATGCGGTGTTCCGGGCTGGAAGACATTTTCCGGGTCGTTGGTAGACTTCAATAGGTGACACGTGACTGGCAGTAGCCACGTGGATATTGAGAGGGGGTATACTGGATGTGCTGTGCCGGGTGTGGCTGAAATTAAATCCCCGGTACGATTCTCAAACATTGTTTGGCTCCCTTGTCTTCAATCCCGTCGTGAGATGTGGCAAATCTGTGTCACATGAGGGGCTAGGTGGGGTGTACTGTGGGGCGTGGGGTTGGGGGGCACTGGGGGAGGGAGGGGGGAGGGAGGGATGACGGGTATCTTTTTTAGGGGTTGGAACGGTGATCGTGCACATGTCGCGCCTTGTGTAGACAATAAAACAAACCAAGACTGTTCTCGTTTTCTATGCTATGTTCAAATAAAAGTGCTGGATTTTTGAAGCCAAGCCTTGCATTGTCGCTGCTGCTGCTGCTGCCATGATGATGCTGATGACGATCGCCGCTTGTTGCAGAGGTCCTCGGTCCGCCTGCTTCACAGAGAACTTTAAAGAGCCCGTGACGTGAATCGAATAGGAAGAGTGGCAAGCGGGTGGGTGGGTGGATGAGCGGGTGAATCGGTGGGTGGGTGAGTGGGTGAATCGGTGGGTGTGTGAGTGGGTGAAAAGGTGGGTGGGTGTGTGAGTAGGTGGGTGGGTGTGTGAGTGGGTGAATAGGTGGGTGGGTGGATGGTTTGGTGGATGAGTGGTTGGATAAGTAGATGGGTAAGTGGGTGGGTGACTGCGTGAATGAGGGAGTGGATGGGTGGCTAAGTGCGTGTGTGGCTCGGTGAGTGGGTGAATGGGTGGGCGAGTAGTTGAGTGAGTGAGCGGCTGGGTGGGTGGTGGGGTCGTTATTACTGCGGGTGAATATTAACCATCAAACACTGCGCGCCGTCTGCGTCACAGGCATAACGGTCCCTTGCCAAATATTACCCACAAATGACTTAATTTTAATAAAACAATTTTGGTGACATATCCTCCATGCTGACAGACTATACCCGTCTGTGAAACACGGGGCCCTCCTTCGTGGATAGCCTTGCAGAATACCAAATGTATATTTGACTTCATGGTCAATAATATTACTATTGTTGTTGGAGCTCATCTCTTCCCGAGCCCCACGCTTCGTGAGATGCGCCTGTCGGCTCGTTGTGCGACCGCTGCTCGGAGGTTGTCACGCGGCTCAGAGGGGCGACTCTTCGTAGGCCACGTCGGCGACAATGAGCCAGCACCGCTCAGAATCCTGGGTCGCAATAAGGTTCCCACCGCAAGAGCCAGGTTGCATGCACACTATGTATGGTGGACTTCTTTTGCACCGCACGCATTCAACCGTGCTCATCGGAGGTGCTTGAGTGTAACGAGTCGATCTCAGCCAGGTCGCCAATGACTCACAGAGACCCAAAGACGCACAGACTCAGAGACTCACACAAAGGCCCAATAACCCACATAGAGACCCAATGACTCACATACAGGTCATAGACTCACATACAGACCATAGACTCGCACAGAGACCAAAGACTCACAAAGACCCAATAACCTACATAGATACCCAATGACTCACAGAGATCCAATGACTCGCATAGAGACCATAGACTCACACAGTGACCCAGACTCATAGAGACCATAGACTTACAAAGAAATGCAGTGATTTACACAGAGACTCATATACTCACACAGAGACCCAATGATCACACAGAGACCATAGACTCACACAGACCGAGTTGTGATTAAACCAGGTTCTCCAGCGCAGTGCCTCAATCGTTTCCGTCTGATAATCTCCACGTTTAAATGGTGTCACTTAATTCGCCTGATTCCAGCTCTGATGACTGAAGCGATAAGAGTTAGGCTTGCGGCAATTGCTCTATTGCAAGTGGGTATAAACGTCGTGCTCCTAATGTCACTTGACATCATCATCTTCCGCAGGGTGATGCACTGCTTTCTTTAACCCGACCCACCCTGCCCCCACCCACCCCCACTCTGGGCAATGTCGTTATCTATTTGCAGCGTGAATATCTCGAGAGAGAGAAAACAAAGACCTCACACCGATTAATTATAAGCGGGCCTTGATTCTAATTTCACATTTTATGGGGCGCCCAACTCCCCAGACCATGCCCCCAAGCCCTGCCTGCTGACGAGGAGTGGAGGGGCAGGGAGAGACTTCCTGGAGCTTGGCACCGCACAACTCCCTCGGTTGCAACCAAGCCCCGATTATAGCCAACGGAACGAACACAGCACGGAATTTGAACGTCATTTCTAACGCTACATTATGATTCGTAACTGATTTTTTAGTTCAGAGTAAAAATAAAACCGAGGGTATTGTGTCGTGCAACCTCTGCCACCCGACGCAGCCAAACAAATGGAGTTTCCACGCGATGAACAAAATGTGAACAATTTATGATTTGAGGTTCCAATGGTGAATTTATGATTTGCTTGGTTCAGCACCGCCGACGGTGCCGGACAGCGATCCGCGCACATTTATCAACTTGGTACGGAAAATAATAATGAATATAATAATTCTGATTTAAAACCCCCAACAAGGCACTTTGTCGGAATATAAGCGCGAGTCGGATCAGCAGAGCGGGGAAAAGTAAACTTCACGCTCGATGTAGTTTAATGCGAGGTTCGTGTTAACGGCCGCATCGAGCGAGCGAGCGAGCGCCGATCATCGAGCCCCCCAATCCCCTCCGGCACCACGAGCCGCGCCCCCCACGACCCCAGCACGGTGAATTTCCCGCCGCGAGCCCTCCTTGCATTCATTAAACACGATGTTCCCTCCGCCGGATATTAGCGTCGTGAGCGGCGGCGCTAAATATAGTCACGGGCGATGTGTGTTTCGTCCCGCGCCTCCGAGATTTAATTCGCATAACCGCGGTTATTAAGCGCCGCGCAGCGCTGTACCGTGGGGCCGGCTGGCCGGGTTCAGTGCCTGGTCGCGTGCACGGCAGAAAAAAAGGTGCCACCGATGCCTCTGGCAGGCTGGCGCTGTCGACGCGCAAAGACAGAGGGCCCCCGGCGTAGCCTTGAACAGACCTTTGGGGGCAAGCGCTGATAGCTGAGCACCAATCAAGGCCGGCGTGGAACGCGAAGTGGGGTGGGTGGACAGCACCGCGCACGCCTGGCCGTGTTTGTCTCCCCAGTTCTGATGATTACAGTGGCCATTGACGTAAAATTGTGATGCGAAAATAATCCTGAGGTATAACGTCGCCTTAAGTTCACGATGATGCACGGTTCCCACTAGGAGACAATATCACTTCAGACGTTTCATGCAACTGACCAACGGCTTCGTAGCGCAAGTGCGCTAACCAGTGCGCCGCCGCTCCATAAAGACAGATTCCCCGTGTAGCCTTAAAAGGCTATTGGGGCAAGTGCTGTTAGCGAGCACCTACGAAGGCTGGCACAGCACATGAGGGGGTGGGTGACCAGCACCACGCACGAGCGCCTTTGTCTCCCCAGTGCCGATACGTATTTCACATCGCACCAGGTACTCATTTCTGAGTCGACCTAGGGGTGGTCCAGGACCGGTTCAGATGATCGTCAATGGTGCAAGCCGTGAGCAGGAATCGAACTCGGGTCGCCAGATCCGTCGTTACACTACCGCTTCACCTGGCACATGACACCTCGTCCGTCCCACCCTATGGTCGACTCGACACGCTGACGTAATTAGGAACGACGCGTCTCCGAATCCGTCACCATTCATGCTATGCCGGCCTTAATAGGCGCTCGCTAACAGCTCTTAATTCTAGATTTGAAGCTTTCGTGACTGCAAGGATTCATACTGTTAGGTTTTTTCGGTAAAGTCACGTAGGTAAAAAATAAAAATTAATAAAAGTAATAATGGAAATAAAATAAAATAATAAATCACGACATCAGGTGGGACCGTCACAGCTAAAATTACTGCATCACTTTTATTAACTTTAAATTTTATTTTTTACCTACGTGACTTTACCGAAAAAACCTAACAGTATGAACAGCTCTTAATCCAGCAGTGTATACAATGTTGGAAGGAGGGTGGGCGAGGGGATGGAGGGGGGGGGCACGTGAGTGTGAGCAGAGATCACATTTGTATGCCACTGCCCATGAATAGGCCTCGGCAAGGTAAGGTAAAAGTTAAAAGGTAAAAACAACGGGCCTACCATTACCCTACCTTCTACCTTACCACAATACAATCACTCTACCCTACCTTTTACCCTTTAGCAGGTAAGGTAAAAGGTAGAAAGCAACGAGCCTACCTTTACCCTATCTTTTACCCTTACCCTATACATTAAAATTACCCGATTACAGGGTAATTACTAGGGAACTACTGCACATTAACAAGGTTTATAACGGTAAATGCTATAGGTAGAGCGCTTTATTCATATAGAATACTCTCGATGATTCCAATTTTACACGCTTTCTTTTAACTCACTCTGTCTGTTGTTGTCGTTATTGTTGTTGTTGTATCCTCAAATCTTGTACCTCAATTTGAACCCACTTCCCAATGTGGTATCGACTGCAAACTTGGTATACTTATGTCATACTGATGATAATACTACATTCTATCATGAAAAATAAAACATCTGTATTTTTAAACATTATTTTTTATATGTTATGTTTCGGCTTGGGTCTAATTGTCCACGCTCAACTAACGTTGGTTGTAATTGGCCACGGTCCCTTACGTTATGGCAAGCTTCGGGGCCACTTCCTGGAGTCGTGGAGTTCTGCCATTACTCGTACATTTCATAAAAGCGTGTTAAATTTTTTTTTTTAATATTACTTATTAAATGTAGGCCACGGACTGCGCCACGGAGCTTTTAGCGGTAAACAAGGCACCGTATTTACCGGGTAATACTCCGCGCTAACTTTACCCTACTGGGTAATTCTTCCGAGCTACCTTTACCCTACCCTTTATCTTACCGCTTGGCATGTCGACACCTTTACCCTTTACCCTTTTACCCGGTAAAAAGGGTAAATTATCTTACCTTGCCGAGGCCTACCCATGAATCCATAAATAAAGTGGCGATAATTCTAAGTGGCTGCTACCGGCGATCCGCACTGGACCTGCGGTTTAGAGGTCGCCGGGAGGTCGGGGGTCGATGCGATCTCCCGGAGCGGCAACTGACAGCCGACGGGGACCCATTCCCTAAATCTCCCGAGCGTGTGCAGTGGGGTAAAGCGTGGGTAACTCTCTCACCTCTTCCGAGACATCTGGCCACCGCGGAAGAGTAGCCCAAAAATACCTTGTATGTACATACGTATGTTGAAGCCAACCGTGCTAATCGAAGTGGGGGGTTACTCTGTGGAGGTGTCTCAAGTGGGGGCCCTTCCAGGGTGCAGCAATTCCACATTCCCATGGCGGGCCCCAGTCTGCTCCGTTGGACATAACCGCCGTTGGACGTCGCGCACGCGGCGCGGTCGGGCGTGACCTTTCGACCCCCGCCGCTCACTGACAGAGTGTGTTGGCTGCGGGAGACGTTGGCGAGCAGCGAACGATCTGTTTGTTCCGGCGGCAAGGGGCTCCCCGTGTCTGCCCGCGATCGTGTTCCTCCCAGCGTGAGAATCGGTCTTCGTGCAACAGGCTCTCGGGTCGGGAGAAAGAGCGAGGAAGAATTTTTTTTTACGAAATGATGTACACACATACACGCACGTACACACACACACATGCAGCACACACACACAAGAGAGAGAGAGACGAAGGTTAACGGGCCAGCACATGATGGGGGGGGGGGGGGGTGCCACGGTCAGCAACGCGCCGGCCACCGTTGCCTCCGCTGCTCCGAAGGTGTTAACACACCGCACCAGGTACTCATTTGAGGCTGAGCCGACCTAGGGGGAAACACCACGGCCAGCTTAGATAATCGCCACTGCCATTGGCCGTGGTCGGGAAGCGAACTCGAGTCGCTGCTACCCACGCCAGCGACCGTCGGTGCAGCGGCACTGACGAAGGCCGCCCCCCACGGCGCACGAGGGCGTGGGTGGCCAGCACCGCGCCCGGCCGCCTTTGTCTCCCCGCGGTGTGTGACACGCGACACGTGCACGCACGCACGCGCGCGCGGTAGGAACACTCAAACATTGCTGATGCTCGATGAATACCAATCGCGTTGGCCTAACACCTGTTACACCCCCCACCCACCCCGACTCCACCACAGCGCACCCCAGAGGTCGCAAACGGGTTTTGATTCCTTACCCGTACCCGTACCCGGCCGCACCAGGGTCGCAAACGGGTACCCGTACCCGGCCGGGTAGGGTAGCCGGGTATTGGGTAGGGTACGGGTATCGGGTACCCGGTTGCGACCTCTGCTTTGTGTGTGCGAGCATTTGCATATGTGTGGCTAAGCACGTGGGCGGGCGTGTTTGCGTGCATGCACGTGTGTATGTGTGTCATGCATGTGTGTATGTGTGTCATGCGTGTGTGTGTGTCATGTGTGTGTATGTGTGTGTCATGCATGTGTGTGTGTCATGCGTGTGTATGTGTGTGTCATGTGTGTGTGTTTGTCATGCGTGTGTATGTGTAGTGGTGATACGCGCTGGGGTGAGGATCGTGTGCCAGCGCGTAGTGATTGGCTGTGTGCCGGTGACGCGCTTGAGAGGGAGTGATCGGGTGCAGCGCGGCGTGATTGGTTGTGTAGTGGTAACACGCGCTGGGGAAAACGGATCGTAGGAACAGCGCGTCGTGATTGGTTAACTAAGGAGTGATGCTCACGTCGAGGTCCGCAGACGCTCCGTCTCCCGTGAGCGGGGGATATATAAGAGGATGCGCACAGGCGCACGGGAGCGAGTAACCAGCGAAGACTGAAGACGGGGAATGAAGAGCTAGAGCCCTGCGGTACCTAGTCCCGCTGTCCTGTAGGGACCGGGACTCTGTGTGACCCAGCGGCGGAACCCTGGGACCCGGGGCCGAACGTCCGTGAGAGGGCCGGCTCGTGGGACTCAGAGGTTGTGGCCCACGCCCAAGCTGGGGTGGGCTGGTAGGCTCCACGGACGTTCGGGGCGGAGTGCAGTGTGTAGCCAGAGGAATAGAACCTACACGAGTCAAGTGCAGTGTGTAGCCAGAGGAATAGAATCTACACGTGTCAAGTGAAGTGTGTGTAGCCAGAGGAATAGAGTCTACACGTATCGAGCGAAGTGGGTGTAGTCTGAGGAATAGAGACCACACGTTGTATCATGACAAGTCAAGATTTAATAAAAAGTGTGTTACCCGTCAAGGAGTTTCCTGCCGTCATTCCAATACTTCAACTGGCGTCAGAAGTGAAACAGTCTTCCAAGCATGGATACAAGGAAGACCCGTCGGACTCACGGGATTGACCGCGAGGATAACTTTGACGACTCGGGCCAGCTGGCATCGGAGGGTGAGGAGGAAGAAATGCCGACAGAGCAGGATCCGCCGAGGGCGCCGGACGAGCGATTGGGGACCGAAGCCGTGCTCCGCGAGGCGCACTCCCGTCTGGCGGAGCTGCTGCTCGCCGCCGCGTCCATCCTGGCGGAAATCAGCACGTCGGGAGAAGCGGGGACGTCGGCGGACATTCAACAGGGTCGCCCCGCGGATTCCCGCCAAAATGACTGGGCGATTCCCGCCCTTTTTGCTGCGCGGCCATCTTTTGGCGGGAACGGCGAGCACCACGTGGCGGCGGTTCTACAAGCGCGCCCGCTTACGTCATCAACGCGCGCTGCGGACAGCCATCAGCCACCCGCCATTGGGGCCGCCATCTCGCACACCGACGGGGGGGCGGAGAGGAACCACAAGGCGGAGGACGACTTCATCTTTCAACAGCGCCTTCCCACATTGTCAGTCTTCAAGGCGGAAGGCGGGGACTGGGGCCAATTCCAGCGCAGGTTTCTGGCGCATCAGGAAATGTCCGCCTGGTCCGACGCTACGGCGCTGCGGGCACTGCCTGCCATGTTGGACGACAACGCGCTCGCGGCCTTCACGTCCGCACGGAGGTCGGACCGCTCCACGCTTAAGGCTGCGCTGGGTCTCATGGCCAAGGTCTACGGTCCTCCCTCGGCGTGTCGCCATCATTTTTACACAAGGCGGAAGGCGGACACGGAGACCGCGCTCGCCTACCGCACGGCGTTGCTGGCTCTCGCCGACGCCGTGTTCCCTCGTATGGACGAGGAGGGCCAGGATGCGATGGTATTGGAGCAACTGCTCAAGTTGGCGCAGGACCTGGGGGTCCCCATCAACACGGCCGACGAGATCGATATTTCTTCCTTGCGGGTCGCAACAAGTATACAGGCGCACGAGGTCCTTCAACGTAAGCAGGGGGTCGTCTGCAACGCTGCTGTGGCCTCAGCTCCGGGCCCGGTGGTCACTGAACCCCAAGTCGTCAGCCCACGAGAGGAGGCGTTCACCGCGGGACGACCGGGGGACTGGAGGTCGGGGGGTCGTTCGCCTCAGCGATCGGCCCGCAAGCTGGAGCAACCGAGATCTCCGACGACCCTCATCACGTGTTATAACTGCGGCCTCCGGGGCCACGTGGCGTCCGGTTGCCGCGCTCCACGTCAGCACGCCAGGGGACCTCGGCTGGACGACGACCAAGGCCCCAAGTCATCCCTACTAACCCCGGCAAGTCGCGGCACCTCACATGCCCGGCCTACAGGCACGACACACATGGGCCGTCGCGTTGCGGCGGAGGAGAGCCGGTTAGGGTTCAGGGATTCGGTTCGGCGAGGGGGGTTCGGCCGGGACCGAGGGGACATTGAATGGTCGGAGTTGGGGCATAGGATAGTGGCTGCCTCGGCGGGATCATCCGTCGTTACGGGATTTATTGATGGGGTCGAGGTCAGGGTGTTAGTGGACACGGGGGCGTCGGCGACTATTATATCGGACCTCATTTACAACATTCTCCCCGTCCAATGTCGACCGCTGCTCCCAGTGGACGTGCCATTTTACGCAGCTAATGGGGAATCGTTGGGCATTGTCGGTCAGATTAGGGCGTCCATTTGCATTGGAGATATCAAATTGTCGGGACCCGTTTTTGTTTCTTCTTCCTTGGCGGTTCCTTGTCTGTTGGGCACAGATTTTTTGGCTAAAATGCCCATTAAAATTCTCATCGATCAGCGTTGCATTGAACTACCATCGGGTCGCCGTATTTCATTTTTGACGAACCCTACTGAAATTCGGACGGCGTGCGCTACGATACAAGCGTTGGCGACACAGACCGTGCACGTGCCCCCGGGTTCACAGATGTTAATTCCCCTCCGGTTGCGGAAACCGTGGGTGGGGGAGACTTCGGAACAAGACATGCTTTTTGGTCCTTCAAATAGGGCTGTCGGAGGTCTCGATTTGTCGGTGGCTCACACTTTGGTTCGGGCTGACAAGGACCCGTTTGTGATGGTTTTAAACGCTGGGTCGCGGCCGGCCGTTATTCAGCAGGGCACCGTGATAGCTCACGCGGCACGGGTCCCTGCGGAGGAGCGGCTGGTTGCGCAGGTTGATCCAAGCCCCACGCAGAACATCACAGCGAGGGAGGACCTTGAATGGGTCGATTTGCTGTGCGCGGACTCGAACGATTTGTCAACGGTACAGTTGGGTGCGCTGCGTGCGTTGCTGATAAAATTTTCTGATGTGTTCAGTCAGCATAAGTATGACATTGGGTGCACGAACCTGTTACGCCACCATATTGAAACGGGTGATGCGGCACCGGTCAGGCTAAATTCCTTCCGCCTGAGTCCTGCTGAGAAAGAACACGTTCAGTCGGCCGTCAACGATATGCTGGCAGCCGACATTATTTCGCCTTCTTCCAGTCCTTGGGGAGCACCTATTGTGCTGGTTAAAAAGCAGGACGGCTCCTTGCGATTTTGCGTAGATTTCCGTTGCCTGAATAAAATCTCTGTGGCTGACGCGTATCCACTCCCCAGAATGGACGAGTCCCTCGATGCATTGTCTGGTGCGCGATATTTTTCGACTCTTGATTTATTATCAGGATTCTGGCAGTTGCCACTCGACGACAAGTCTAAACCTAAGACGGCATTTCGGACTCCAGGGGGCCTGTTCCAGTTTAACCGGTTACCCATGGGACTTCACTCCACTCCCGCGACGTTTCAGCGCCTTATGGAGTTGGTTTTGTCGGGCTTGCAATGGGAGACGTGCTTGATTTACCTTGACGATGTCATTGTTTTCAGTAAAACGTTTGAGGAACACCTCCAGCGGTTGAGAGGAGTGTGCTTGCGAATGCGATTGGCTAAATTAAAGTTTAAACCGGCCAAATGCCACCTTCTTCGTAAGTCCGTTAGATACTTGGGCCACATTGTCGACTCTTCGGGGATCTCTACCGATCCCGCGAAGACGGACTGTGCCAGTTCATGGCCGACGCCCACGTCAGTTTCGGACGTGCGCAGTTTCATCGGTTTTGCTTCTTATTACCGCCGATTCGTTGAGCATTTCGCCACCATTGCAAAACCCTTGCACGCTCTAACGGCGAAAGGAGTCAAGTTCCGATGGGGACCGGAGGAGGAGGCCGCGTTCTGCTCCCTCCGGGACGCCTTGGTGGGTGCCCTACCCTTGCGTTATCCTGACTTTGCGAGTCCCTTCTTGCTAGACACGGATGCTAGCAACACGGGCATTGGGGGGGTGCTCTCACAAGTCGTTGGGGGAGTCGAAAGAGTGGTCGCCTATGGCAGCAGGGTCTTGTCGCCGGCGGAGCAGCGCTACTGCGTCACCCGTCGCGAGCTGCTTGCTATTGTTTTTTTGTACAACAATTTAGACCGTATCTCTATGGCCGTCACTTTACGGTCCGGACGGACCACGTGGCGCTTCAGTATTCATTGAGGGTCGCCCAACCCTCGGGCCAATTGTCGCGGTGGTTAGAAGTCCTCCAGGACTATCAGTTCACAACTACATACCGAAAGGGGTTGCGCCACACAAACGCCGATGCCCTGTCGCGAGTGCCGCCTTGTCACAAATGTGCGTGCTTATCGGGATCGGCGCGCTGTAAACCGCCATTTGCGGGAGGTGTGGGGGCGTTGGCTGCGACCGCGGGTGCACCAATCGGGGATGTTCCCGCTACCCCTGAGGGAGAGGACTCGCTGCTCTCACTGTCGCTGATTGAGTGGGGCCGTCTCCAAATGGCGGACAGCTCCCTGCTAGCATTGCGCCGCAGGGTAGGGGGTCCCAAGGAGGGCCGGGAGCGAACGGGCTCCTGGGTACTTAAGCAAGGCCTATTAATGAGATGGGACAGTTTGTCCAGGCGGCACGCACTTGTGGTGCCTTCCGCTGTGAGGGGGAAAGTTGTCCTGGCCGCACATGAACGCCTCTTGCATTTGGGAGTAAACAAAACGCTTGCTCTGCTTCAGCGTGACTATTATTGGCCGGGGAGGGGGAGTGACGTGGGGAATATTCTAAAGGGATGTGTTGAGTGCGCCAGACGTAAACCACCGCCCGTGGCATCTAATCCACCGCTGCAATCTATTCAGGTCTCGCGCACTAACGAGCTCGTTGCGCTCGATATTTTGGGGCCTTTTCCAGTCATGCCTAGGGGTAATAAGTACCTGTTGGTGGGTGTCGAATATTTTACCCGGTGGCCTATGGCGTGGCCACTCGCCAACCAGTCGGCGGCGGCTGTGACGGACGCCTTTGTCCAGGGCTACGTCCTGGACAAGGGGGCTCCCGAACGCTTGCTGACCGACCAAGGGAAAATTTTTTCAAGTAAATTGCTGCAAGAGGTGTGCGACCTATTGGGTACTAAGAAGGTGCGTACCTCCCCGTACCACCCACAGACAGACGGGATGGTGGAGAGACTCCACAGGACTTTGACTTCTATGCTGTGCCAGCAGGTGTGTGAGGCACATGTTGATTGGGACCTGCAGGTCCCGGGGGTCCTCGCCGCGTATAGAATGGCCCCCCATTCAGCAACGGGATTTTCCCCATTCTATCTGATGTACGGTCGGGAAGCCGACCCGCCCATGGAAACACAGCTGGGCCTGTCCGCACCACGAACAAATTCGAAATTGGCAGAACATATTAAATTTAATATTCATAAGCTGACAGAGGCAAGGGAGGCCGCACGGCTTAATTCGCGGGCTCGCCAAATTGCAAACGAGTGGTTGCGTGCACGGAAGGTGTCCGTGCACGACTGGAAACCAGGTGATAGGGCCTGGCTGCATTGCCCTCAGGCACCTTTGGCTACGTCGCCTAAATTGTTGAAGCCATGGCGGGGACCCATGGAGGTCGTGCGGGTTGCACGCCCCCAGTGCGTTCAAATAAAATGGGGAAAGCGCCGTTGGTACGTCCACCCCTCCCGACTGAAACCGTTCTCGCCTCCATATGGCCTCCCTTTGTGTCGTAAGGGCCGAGCATGTGACGTGACCGACGACCCAAGGGGGGAAATGTCTCTGCCTGATCCGCACATGTCTCCGCCTGATCCGCTCCCAGGTGTCTCGGAACTGACAGCTGCCGACCACCGGCGGCCGGATCTTTGCGGCGCGGCCGGTCCTTCCAGGCCCGATCCGCGCCGTCCAGAGCAGCCGGAGCCACCGGACGGTCGTCAGCGTCCCGTCCCATACGACGGACCGGCCAGGCGGACACGCGCTAGGTCGCGCTACTTGTTATGATCTACCGAATGAGGAGTCGAGGCGGCCGGAGCGCCTCGTCACTGCGTTTAGTCACAAAGACACTGGACACGTTCATTATCTGGAATTCGCTTTTATTGTGTTGTTCGTCGAGCTGTACATAGCTTCTTATCTAGGTGTTGTGTGTGTTGTCGTTGACTTTTGTTGTGTTGATTGTCGATTTGTACATAGGTTGTTGTTGTTGTTGTGTTGTTGTTGTTGCGTTACGGGGCACACTGGGGGGGGGGGGGGTTGTTGTGTTGACGTTGTGTTGTGTTGTTGTTTAGCAGCCGGGCCGGCTGCGAGCTATGTGGGAGGGGGTGATGTAGTGGTGATACGCGCTGGGGTGAGGATCGTGTGCCAGCGCGTAGTGATTGGCTGTGTGCCGGTGACGCGCTTGAGAGGGAGTGATCGGGTGCAGCGCGGCGTGATTGATTGTGTAGTGGTAACACGCGCTGGGGAAAACGGATCGTAGGAACAGCGCGTCGTGATTGGTTAACTAAGGAGCGATGCTCACGTCGAGGTCCGCAGACGCTCCGTCTCCCGTGAGCGGGGGATATATAAGAGGATGCGCACAGGCGCACGGGAGCGAGTAACCAGCGAAGACTGAAGACGGGGGATGAAGAGCTAGAGCCCTGCGGTACCTAGTCCCGCTGTCCTGTAGGGACCGGGACTCTGTGTGACCCAGCGGCGGAACCCTGGGACCCGGGGCCGAACGTCCGTGAGAGGGCCGGCTCGTGGGACTCAGAGGTTGTGGCCCACGCCCAAGCTGGGGTGGGCTGGTAGGCTCCACGGACGTTCGGGGCGGAGTGCAGTGTGTAGCCGGAGGAATAGAACCTACACGAGTCAAGTGCAGTGTGTAGCCAGAGGAATAGAATCTACACGTGTCAAGTGAAGTGTGTGTAGCCAGAGGAATAGAGTCTACACGTATCGAGCGAAGTGGGTGTAGTCTGAGGAATAGAGACCACACGTTGTATCGTGACAAGTCAAGATTTAATAAAAAGTGTGTTACCCGTCAAGGAGTTTCCTGCAGTCATTCCAATACTTCAACTGGCGTCAGAAGTGAAACAGTCTTCCAAGCATGGATACAAGGAAGACCCGTCGGACTCACGGGATTGACCGCGAGGATAACCTTGACGACTCGGGCCAGCTGGCATCGGGGGGTGAGGAGGAAGAAATGCCGACAGAGCAGGAGTTTCCTGCCGTCATTCCAATACTTCATATGTGTGTGTCATGTGTGTGTATGTGTGTATCATGCATGTGTGTATGTGTGTCATGCGTGTGTATGTGTGTGTCATGCGTGTGTATCTTTGTGTCATGGGTGTGTATATGTGTGTCATGCGTGTGTATGTATGTTGTGTCCTATAACTAACCACACGGAGACTTCTTGGAGGCAACGCGTTTTATTATAACAACTCTCTCTCGTTACACACTACTGCACTATACTACACGCCGGAACGCTACACGGCGGAAGACTGGACCGACCCACCCAGGGTACGGGACTCGCCCTGGACCGCTGCAACCCCGGCTTAGCGAGAGCCGCGGGGAGGGTCCCTGTGGTCGCTTGGTCCAGTCTCCAGGTCTTCAGATGTCTTCACGCTTCAGTTGGCGAGTACTGCCCTGACCGTCCCGAGGGTTGGCCTTTTATCCCCAAGTCGGGGTCACCCCTCCCCTCATGACCCCCCCCCCCCGCCCTCTAGAACCTTCTAGAAGGTCTCATCTTAAGGGGCCTTAGGAAGTGGTGGGGGCCCATTATCCCCCTCAGCCCCCTGCCCCTGGGGGGTCTGGGGTGTCAACCCCTGGTCACGGAGGGGCGGGGGTTTGACCCTCTGTTAACCCCTACACACCCAGCTCTCTCTCGGCTGCCCCCTGACGGCCTGTGAGCGTGGTGGCAGCCCAGCTGCCTACAGCGCCTTATTATGGCGCAACATCACCCCCCCTCCTCTCTGTAGCAGCCATCCGTCTCGGCTGGCAACAATTAGAAAGCATAAATTAACAAAAGGGAAGAAAAAGAAAATACGCGAGCCTCAACAGGAAAACAAAAGAGTAAGCAACCATAAATACCCTAACCCACCTGTACAAACCTACACTATATACAAGCGTGAATCATGAAAGGGTGGAGCAGTGGTACGTGAATAACGACCCCTGGCTCACTGCACAATGTACCTCACACGAGTGCAATAAATGTCAAGGGCAACGTGTGCCCGATTCAGTGTGGTGTGTGTGTGTGTGACGCGTGAGCGAGTCGGGGTTGATGAAAATCTGTGAGTCCGGGACCGGGTCCTCATGTTCGGGCCGCCTTCGAGCGCGGCCCCCCTCAAGGCGATGGGACCCGCGGGTGTGGGCGATGGCGACATGTCAGGGGGTCGTTCGGGACGGGGGTCCGGGGGTGCGGGGGAGCTCCTCTTACTCTTTGGTCCTTTCGGTAAAGTCATGTATAAAGAGAAAATAATAAATTAAATACTAGCATACGACGTTTCGATTGCAACACAAGCAATCGTCATCAGGTATAAATGAAATAGAAACACAAACCTAGTAGACAGAGCCGGCCCAGCCACTAAGCGACCCTTGCAATTGCAAAGGGCCCCGTGGCCAGCAGAGGGCCCCTTAGAGTCACTGCTAACGAGTGGGTGAAAAAAATCATACATCAAAGGGGCCTCCAACCAAATTTTGCTTAGGGCCCCCAAAGGTCTAGGGCCGGTTCTGCTAGTAGACTTAGAAATGTAATGTAATACAACAGAGAGAGTCGGATAACATAATAGTCAACACCCTACCTGGTTGATTACGTTCTTCCTGAGAATGCTAAATTTGAGAGAGAGAGATAAAACACAGAACCAGAGACATATAGACAGACATATAAGTAGAGACAGATATCACAGAGATACATAGAGAGAGACGTACATAGGCACACAGAGAAACCACGTCTCTGTGTCGAGGCTTTACATAGAGAGTGGGGGCAGGGGCGGAGAGAGAGGGAGGGGTTAGAGAAATTAGCATGTCAATGAGTGGCACGCTGATTCGGTGGAGTCAATGACGCCTGCGCAGGCGTCAGTCGCGCGGCGCCTGGGGAAAGGGGCAATTGTAGCTCCGCATCAGCAGGCACGCAGCTCGGCTCGTCGGACACCTCACACAACCGGCTCAGACCAAGGGGGGATGAAACAGGAGCGCGTGACACAAAGAACGGCTTCAGACGCGACGGATTCACGTATCAGCTGCGGCGACCCCACCGAATCTGCACGCATTGGGGCCGGACCACACGCACCACGTCAACGGGCCCCCGCCACAGTTGAGCTAATTTAGGGGACGTCCCCACGGGGACCTGCGGGCAGTGAAGCCACGCTTTATCGCCCAAACACTAATTGTGGTCAGATATGTGGGAGGTCTGCAGGCGTTCGCTGGCGTGCTGTCTAGCGGTTAAGTCACGTCTAAAAGTATTATTTTATCTTTAGACGTGACTTAACCGAAAGAACCAAAGAATAATTCCTGCAGTCACGAAAGCTCCAAAATTAAGATTGTGCTGTCTAGCCTCAGAATTGATCCTAGCCGCCTCTCGCGCCTCGGTCAGCCTCTCGATATTAAAGCGAAGCGTGTCGGTGAAAGCGGCAGGCCGTTTAGGCGGAGTAATACCCAGGTGTATGTCGACAGGGGGTTCGTACTCCCTGCCGTACATAAGATCGAAGGGCGAGTAGCCAGTTGACGCATGGGGGGCCATGCGGTAAGCGGCCAGCACGCCCGGAACGCACAAGTCCCAATCCTGCTGGGACTCGTTCACCTGGTGGCTAAGCATCGTCGTCAGCGTTCGGTTGAACCTTTCCACCATGCCATCTGTTTGCGGATGGTATGGGGACGTACACACTTTGGAAGTGCCAAGCAGGGTGCATACATCACGGAGCAACTTGGACGAAAAATGTTTCCCTTGATCGGTAAGAAGTCGTTCCGGCGCTCCCTTGTCCATGACGTACCCATTAAGAAATGCGTCTGTGATGGCCGCTGCAGACTGGTTGGGAAGAGGCCAGGCCATGGGCCTACGTGTAAAATACTCCGTTCCAACCAACAGGAACCGATTCCTGCGAGGGGTGGCTGGGAAGGGCCCTAAGATGTCAAGAGCGACCTGCTCATTGACCCGCGAAACCCTTATTGATTGCAAGGGCGGGCAACAGGGCTTCAGCGGGCGTTTTCGATGTGCGCACTGCACGCATCCCTTAACTAGCTCGCCGGGTATACAAGATGGATTTAAACACGAACTATTACATTAGTTTACCAAGTAAGGTATGAATGAGCTGCTATATAGTAGCTCTTTTTCACAAGCGCCCTGCCCATCACAAATGTGGGTCTATGTGTAAGTCTCTCCTCTCTATGTGAGTTCACGGGTCTCTTTGTGAGTCTACGCGTCTTTTTGTGAGTCTGTGGGTCTCTGTTTGAGTCGATGGGTCTCTGTGTGAGGAGTCTATGGGCTGAGTGAGTATCAAGGTCTCTGTGTGAGTCTGTGGGTCTATCTGTGAGTCTGTGAGTCTATGTGTGATGAGTATATGGGTCTCCGTTTGAGTCTCTGGGTTTTGAGGGTATGGATCTCTGTGTGCTTCTATGGGTCTGTGTGAGTCTGCGGGTCCCTGAGTGAGTCTGTGCGTCTATGTGTGAGTCTGTGGGTCTCTATGTGAGGCTATGAATCTCTGTGTGAGTCGATGGGTCTGTGTGAGTGTACTCATCTCTATGTAAGTCTATGGGTCTTTTTGTGAGTTTATGTGTCTCTTTTGAGGAGTCCAGCGAAAAGCTCCTACTCCTGGCCATGTAGTTTTACCAGGGCCTGCCCACAATAATGAAGGTATTTAATAATGGTGAGCAGAGAGTCACGGACTTCAAAAGCATTAAAAACAACCCAGAGCATAGGCCAACTGATAGTATCATAGGCCTTTACCAGGTCAATTAAGGAGATATGTAGGTTTTGTTGGAATTCCCTACACCTCTGTTGTAGCAAACGGACAAAATATGGCATCTGTGCAGGATTGCTCTTTCCTGAAAACACATTGGGCTCCACAAGCCTCACCTCAGCATACCTGGCTAGGGGATGTTGATTAATCCTTTCCAGGACATTTCCCGCAGCACTGAGGATGGAATTGCCCCTGTAAGGCATCCTTCCAACCCTGCAGAACCCGTCTGGTGGTCCAGACTGTTATTATGATGTCATGTAGGTCAGTTTGCTCACAAACGCCACCATCCCTCAGCATTTCGCTTGGGAGATCATCTCTGCCCGGTGCTTTTCTTGTTCTCAGATTTCGTATCACCTTCTATACTTCCTCAATAGATAGCACCTTAGCCAGCCACTCACAGGAGATGGCTTCTTCTATACTCTTTAGTCATTTCGGTTAAGTCACGTAGGTGGAAATAAAACAAAATAAATCACGACTTTTAGATCGCAACACAAGCAATCGTCATCAGGTGAACACCTGATGACGATTGCTTGTGATTTTACCGAAAAAACCAAACAGTATGGATTCCTGCAGTAACGAAAGCTTCAAATTAAAATGACTTCTTCTTCCAATATATGAGGCACGACAGCCTCAGCTGGGTCATCCATATTTTCCCCCATAATGTTTTCCACGCTAATGGATTTCCCCTCCTCTAAGACTTCACAGAAATGCTCAGCAAATCTACAAACCTGTTCCTGGGGGTCGTAGATCATATCACCGTTTTTCCCTGTTGTATATATTGTGATTTAAAAAATTAGTTAATACAATAAAGGTAAAATAATGAAATAAAAATGCACTATTGGCTCTCTCGTTGTCTAGGGGTATGTATCACCAATCGTGATAATATCAATGATTCTCGCTTTAACATGAATGGTTCTCGCTTTAAAAATTGCATGTGCAATTGTGTCAGGTCTCGAGATTTAGATCTCACCGCAGGATACAGTTCGTTATTACGACAATGATGCACGAGTTTATGAAAGAAGCACACAGAAACCTGTTTTTAATCTAAGCAACTTTAATCTCAACTTCCAATAACATCTTATAATTAGAACACCAACAACAGTGTCCATGCAAGATTAGTGTAGCAGCGCCGACTGGCGACTAGAAGTAGCAATTACGGGTGTACCCACCCAAGGGGAAGAACTTGGGCAAGGGTCATGGTAGGGATAAGAACTGGGCCAAAGGTCATGGAAGGGATCCATCTTTGAGCTCCCAGAATCAGCTAGAAGGTTCGAGAAGGGGGGCGTGGCCAGGGTGGGACCAGATCCCACGGGAAGGATGAAAGGGGTGCGAGAGAGAGAGTTCGGTGGCTGTCCGTGGGAATCAAGGTCGTCTCGCCGTGGAAGTCGTCCTCGTCGTCGCCATCGCTGCTGCCATGCTTGTCATCGTCCGACGCCATCTCTGCTGGATAGTCAGCCAGCTATCCAGTCAGTTAGCGTCGTCGAGCTCGGTGGTCAGGTCAAATTTCCCACACTAACACAGCCACCTCGCACGCCGAGCTCGACATTGCTGCTCTGCGATCTGCCATTAACATGATAATCTCTCACATTAACATGCTAATATCTCACATTAACATAGCCACCTCCACGCCCTCGTCGTGGAGGCCACTGTCCGGTCACATTAACATCACTAGCCCTGCCCACTTCGTTTATGACCCTTGGGCTACACCATTTTAAAACCCTTAAAACAGTCTGCCTAAGCAGCTTTTCCCCTCTTTTCTCCTCCTGATGACGATTGCTTGTGTTTTCATCAAGACGTAGTTTTTTTTTTAACCTATCTTCGTGATTTTATCGAAAGACCGAAGAATATGAATTCCTGCAGTCACGAAAGCTTTAAGTCAAGATTTATGCCAAATGGTCATTATAAAAACCTTTTGCTCCTGGGCTGCACCATCATATAACAGCACATTCTATCACTAAACTAACGTTTAATACCATAATGTTGGAAAATATTCCTACGCGGTGGTGGTCAATCCAAACCTTACAACTTTTCGAGCAAAGGCTTGTGAGTAAGTACCTTTACGATGCCTGTCTCCCTTGTGTTAGGGACGCTAGCGAA
This sequence comes from Lampetra planeri, assembly GCF_965212315.1. Taxonomy (NCBI): domain Eukaryota; kingdom Metazoa; phylum Chordata; class Hyperoartia; order Petromyzontiformes; family Petromyzontidae; genus Lampetra; species Lampetra planeri. Next base: position 348,479 of record NC_136161.1, read on the forward strand.
GCAGTAGGGGATGCTCATTTTGCCTTTGTTGTTTCAAGGGAGGAGTTACCAGGCCTCTGTTACTGTGTTTTTTTAGAATGCGCTAAATCCAGATATGTAAAAAACTAAATATTACATAAAAAATAGGCGATATGATTCTTCATATAATTTTTTGAAAATGACATATATACAATACCCCTAATGATGTTCGTCCACTTCACAAATGGGGCCCTAAAGATAATCCAAATAACTACGACGTATCTCATTTTTGTCTCCGTTGATGAGAATTTTAGAAACTACCAAATTAGCAGTTTCCTGTCCGACAACAATCTATGACATCTAAAACAATCTGGGTTCCGACAAAAATACAGTACCACATCTGCTGCACTAGACTCTCTGAATCACATTTACAGTAGCCTTGATAATGAGCAGTACTGCGCCATTTTTTTCTTGACTTGTCCAAAGCCTTTGATACAGTAGACCACAACATCCTGCTTAGTAAACTAAGTTGCCTCGGTTTCTCCAAACACGCAGTAGAATGGTTAAAAATGTACCTCTTTTCTCGCACCCAAACTGTATGCACAGATGGTTGGAGGTCAAACAGTGTTAAGAAAACAAAAGGGGTTCCACAGGGTTCCATTCTCGGCCCCCTCTTGTTCTCTCTTTATGCAAATGACTTGGGAACTGACCTGTATCATTCCAGGGTAAATCTTTTTGCAGATGACACGATACTGATTACTGCCGGCTGCTCTCCGGATGACGTGATTGCTAAGCTCCAGGGTGATTTCAACAAAATACATCAGCTAGTTGCTCTTAAACTAGTCCGGAATACCTCCAAAACCAAGGTGCTATGCTTCTCACCAGGACTAAAGCAGGAAGTTATTTTTCCACAATTACATTCCTTAAATAATTATTAAATAGAGCAAGTCAAGATCTATAAGTATATTGGGGTCATCCTGGATTCGAAACTGAATTTTGAATATCACATTGATTATATTGGTCAAAGACAAAAATAAAAATTGGTTTTCTGTATCGACACAAGCACTGCTTCCCCCCTATGTTCCGTTTGGAATTGATAAAAGCTACCATATTGCTTCTACATGATACTGTGACATTGTACATAATCAGCCCCAAGTACTGTACTGAAGAAGCTTAAACAGTGATTTGTGATCGGATATTACTGAGGCAGAATCCATCTCCTCAGCAACCCGTGACCAACACCCATCTTTGCAGCTGTGTATGGATCTCCAAATCTCGGAGAGAAGGCTGCGGTAAGCCTCCTCATTCTCTGACATGGTATGCTGTAGACCGTGAAAGGGGACATGTCGCTTTTTCTCAGCCAGCCTGAACACCTCCTCTGTCTGCCAGGGTCTCTGGGGAGATTTGGACAGTGCACCCAAAGCACTCGGGACTCAAAGCCACCCAACAAGATTACTATATCTCGAAGGGCCACTTTAGCTAGCACCTGTGACAGGAGGTCATAAAAGGCATCTGATTCATTGTCCTTGCCTGCATCCCTCCACTTATGTTCATCTTCGGTGGGGGTATAAATAACCACGACCTCCATACCTCGCCTTTGATTTAAGGGAAGGCGAGCCCACAGTAGCCTGGGTCTTCCAATTTCACACACCTCACCGCTATGCTCCCATATCCCCTTAATTATTTTGTTCAGAAGAAAATGCACTCCCTATTGTTTGGGAGTCGTATGCCCCGAGTAGAGGACTATCCACCCCTCATTGTGGCTGGAGCCAGTCCACCGGACCTGCTGAATGCCGCAGAGATCCAGCCGGTACCAGTCCAGGTCCTGACAGAGGAGTGGCAGTCTCTCCTCCGCAGTGAGCGTTCTAACATTCCACGTGGCCACTCGCAATGGCTTCTTGCTGTCTCTGGAGGAACCCCAATTGTAATGATTCAGTCCCTTGGCTACTCCAAATGGGGTTCATCCAGGAGACGTCACAGAAGCCTGTCCCCCCGGGGCCTGCGGCACAAGTTTAGTTAGATTTTTTACATGTATATTAGTGGAATTTGTAGTGGAGGTGGAGGGTTTACCAGACCCTCACACACGTCCAGAGCCCTGGTTTTGCCGCTATGGTGGCTATAACCACCATGAACGGATATTGTCGATTTTGGAATTCGCCTTTCCTGGATGGCATTGCTCACATCCACCACAGCATTACCATCCGGCCCTAGTGAGGAGATAGGTGGTTGTTTTTGCTGGACACTTGAACACGCACACACATAGAATTAAATGAACACGCACACACACACGTGCACACACATGGACACGGAGACATGCACATGTGAACAAAGAAACACATACAGATACATACACATGAACATATATAGATACACACACAACACATGAACATGCACATGTATATTAACATTCACATATATACACATGGACACGCAGACAGAAACGCACACATGAACAGAGACACACAATGACAAATCAATCTAAGGAGTTCACCCCCATCGGTGGCTCTGATGTCAGAAGAAAACATTCATTCCAAGTGTGCTGTTGTTGAAACCGGTAATTGAGTGAATCCCCAAAACAGGATTGGATATTTTTTAGAAAGTAAGAGATTCTAGGCCAATAAAAGAAACACACGGAGGTCATACATAATTCAGAGTCAGGAGCTACTGCTGCTGCTGCTACTCCCCTGCATGGGGTATAAAGCAACGTTATGCGACGCATCGGAGAGAGTGGACAGGTTTCATACACATGTAATGCGAGCGTAAATGGGGTTGCTGCTGGGCTCAGGCCCAATCACACGGCCCGGTATGGGGGGCGTGTGGGAGGTGCCGCCGTTCACCTCGGCTCCAATGGGAAGCGAGGTGAATGGAAGTGGAGCCAGCAGGGCAGTATGGGAAGGCCGGAGCTGACGATCCGGAAGGGGAGGAGTCAGGGTCATGTGGGAGAGACGATATAGAGGGGAGCCCGGAAGAGATCGGGGCCAGTTGATGGAGTGAAGAAACGGGACCACGTTGGGTGGCCGCCGCGCCATCAGCCACGTGGCTGATGGGGCTTCGGCACACCGTCGGCCAGCGGTGTGCGGAGCAGGGAGGAGTGGAGCGACTAACGGGAGAGCGCGTGCGGGGCGCGTGTGAGGAGGAACTAACGGAGGAGCGTGCGGCGCACGCGAGAGGAGCGTGCGGGGCATGCGAGAGGAGCGTGCGGGGCACGCGAGAGGAGCGTGCGGGGCACACGAGAGGAGCGTGCGGGGCACGCGAGAGGAGCGTGCGGGGCACGCGAGAGGAGACGCTGGTCCCTTGTTAGGACCAGCGGGGTGTGAGGACGAGTGGAAGAGCTAACGGAGGAGCGTGCATGGCACGTGAGAGGGAGCGTGCGCTGGGCGCGTGCGAGACGACGCTGGTCCGTGGAGGAGACCAGTGGGGTGCGGAGAAGAACCTGAATAAAAGAAAAGCGGAGACCAGCAGTGCCTGATACCCATATACTCAGATACTCATAGACTCATACAGAGACCCATAGACTCACACAGAGACCCATAGATTCACACAGATGCAAAAAACTCACACAGAGACCCATAAACTCACACAATGATCTATAGACGCATGCAAAGACTCATAGGCTCACACAAACTCAAAGACTAGCATAGAATCCCAAAAACTAACATCGAGACCCATAAACTCAGACAAAGACACGGAAACTCACGCAGAGATACATAGTTTATTGTCCTTCTCCCGCACCTCCGGTTATATATGTAGTTATAGCCTACATATTGTATATACGGGTGTTAAAAAAAACATGCGTAGCGTAGCTATTTGAGTAAAAGTGAGTCGTAACTTGCATAGCCACCCCACCAACATTGAAATAGCGAATTGGTCGTTGCGCCACCTGGGAGCGTGTTGCATGCGCTGGGACGTTGTGCAGCTGTCTTCAGCTGTCTTGAACTCACGATGCGAGAGAGAGAGAGCGTCTCTCTATCTCCAGTGCTCCTGTGTTTAAGACCCCGTGGGCTGAACACAACACCCGGCTGTGGTGGTTCACCGGGCTGCAATGCAGACTTGGATTCTGACGCCTAAACGCTCAATTCCGGTCCTTTAACTGGACGGTGTCCTGTGCTTTATGAATGTCAATTTAACCCAAAGTAGTAGTAGGATTTAGCCACCAATATTATTCATGATAGATGTTTTTAATGGAGAAAAATGGCGTAAGTATAAGTTAACCCGACATAGCCCATTCAGTAAAGGGTTGTCACGTAAACAAAAGGTGGTAACTACGAGAGGGATTAATCCGGTACACACCTTCGGTTGATAACTTCGGCAGCTCCTATTTATTACAATAATCTAGTTTTTGTATGTTTCACCATCGTGATCATCATCAGCAGCGCGTGTGAGTTCATTGTGAGTGAGTGAGCGAGTGGAGTGTTGTCTATTCTCTCCCTTGTTCTGTGCCAGGATTTCCTCCGGACTCTAAGGTCTTTTTTTTTCTCCTCCTGTAGCTTAGTATTCCAGATCGAGTTATTGTCCTTCTTTTTGTTGCCGTCAAAGAGCATTTAAAAATCTGTGTTGGTGTCCGATTAAAAATATTGAGGGATTGCAGAAAATGGATCCGAACTCCTCTCTCCCATGTTAGAAATGAGCAGCCCTCACAGCTATCAGCTGGAATTGGAATATTTCCCCCTTCACTGCCGATGCCGGATGGGAAAATTGGTGAGGTTTCAGGACTTTCTCAGTTGGTGCAAGCGGCTATGTCTCTCTGCATTGTCTAACCGATTCATATTCGACGAGACACCCTGGCTGACAAGGAGGGAGGTGGCTGAGAAAAAGTGCTGGGCCTATTTTTCCTCTGGTGAGAACATCTCACATCTGAAAATTAGCAGTCATTACCACAGCATTGGGAATATTTGCAGATTTTTGTTGAACATTTTTCTGAGATGTTGCCCAAAAGCTTTGTTTATCACGGGGGGGGGGTGCATGCGCATGTGTGTGAATGTGTTCGCGCCAATGGAAACAAAACCGATTCACTCGGAGTACAGGATATAGCCGCTGAACACGGCGTCTCTGTGCACGTCAATGTAAAAATGAATGTACGGAGCCTGCAACTCCAGCCACACCTCGTCCCTGGCTTTGAGACTCAGCACGACGCTGCCACTTATTGCGTTGTAGTTGATACCACATATCTTAGAGACGACCTCCCCGTTTTTCATGATCATAACCACGAGGTTCTTTTCACCGGGGTGCGCGTACAGCGTGAAATAGTAGACGCCTGGGTGGGCGCAGGTGAACTTCCCCGTGCCGGGGTTGTAGTGGCCCTGCGGGTTGGTGATGATGACGTTGAACGTCACGGGGGAGCTGGCCGCTGGCGTGTAAGCGCCGACCTTCGCAGAGAATGCCGACCTGGGCCCCACGCCGCTCTCTCCCTGCTCGCCTTTCTCGCCTCTTTTGCCCTGCTCACCTGGGACTCCCGGAGTCCCCGCGAGCCCTGGTTGGCCAAGAGGGCCCAGCTTTCCCGGCAGACCTAGGCGGACAACACGGTGGAAACGCACGGCGTGTGCGTGTGTGTATGTGTCACCCCACGGTAGTGTAGCGGTTAGCGCTATTAACCCAACACAGGTGACGAATATCTGAACCGGTCCTGAGCCTCCTACCCTGAGTCGACTCAGCCTCAAATGATTATCTGGTGCGATGCGTTAACAACGTCACTTGGGAGACAAAGGCATGACGGCCTTCATAGATGCTCACTAACAGCACTTTCCACAACCATCTTTAAAAAAAATGTTATTTAACTTACCTAGGTGACTTTACCGAAATAACCAAGAGTATAGATCCTTGCAGTCACAAAAACTTCTAATCCAAATTTTACGGGGGTTCTTTGATTTTGTGTGTTTATCCCAACTTTCAAATGATGAGATGGGGCAATTCTACATCTATGTTGATGACGGTGAGCCAAACCTGCACAATTGAGTCGAGTCCTGTGACAAACGTCTTTGCTTTGTAACAGGAAAACCTTGCGCGACGTGGCTGTATGGAATGCGTGTTTCAGCTCTACACGGTGTACCGAGTTCTGTTTTCCAGAATATGGGGGTCATGTTCTGGCTATAGACGGTGTACCTAATGAGGTATATTTTCTAGAACATGGAGATACATAGAGACCCAAAGACTAAACTAGGAACTCAACTATTTGTTATTTTACCAGGTGTAAGGTTCACTAAGCTTTTGTGTTGCTTTTTTTTTAGAAGCGACCAGCCTGTCGACAATGAAGTAGCTGGTATCATCACGTGGCAATTTGTAGCAGCCAAATACTCTAAAGTCTAAACGTGGAAGGGAAAACCAGAGGACCCGAAGAAAATCCACACAACCATGGGGAGAACATGCAAACGCCGAATATACATCAGGCATCGTCAGGGTTGGGTTCGAACCAGAGGTCGCAAACAGGTTTTGATTGCTTACCCGTACCCGTACCCGGCCACACCAGGATCGCAAATGGGTACCCGTACCCGTACCCGGCCGGGTACGGGTACCCGTTCCCTACCCGTACCCTACCCGAAATGAGTGACAAACGGTTACTCACCAGTGACTCGCGGTCTACCCGTACCCGGCCGCACCAGGGTCGCAAACGGGTACCCGTACCCGTACCCGGCCGGGAACGGGTAGCCGGGTATCGGGTAGGGTACGGGTATCGGGTACCCGATTGCGACCTCTGGTTCGAACCCACGACCTCTTGTGGACCAGACGGGGGAGTTAACATCTCATAGCAACCGCAGTGAAATAACTAGATAAGTGAGCTCGGTTATTTCCTACCTCAATTATATTGAGTTGCTTGGCCGCTTCTGGTGTCTTTTAACTTCACGTTAAAAACAATAAGAGAAGTGATGAATCGCTTCGGGGCACATGCAGCCTGTCGGTGGCGAGATGTTAACTACCTCGCCTGGTTTACAGGAGGTCGTGTGCACGATCGCATTCCTGACGTCAGCTGTTTATTTGGAGTTTGCATGCGTCTCTCCCCGTTGTTGTGTGGAGTTTTTCACCGGGTCCTCCAATTTTCTACCCTCCACATGCAGACATGTATTTGGCTGAATAAATGTCTACGTGATGATGAGTCCACAAGAGTTACATATTTGGTGTGGTGTTTATTCATGCGGAAAACTTGTTTTTTTCTCCTGAGTTACTTTATTCGCATCCCACACGGATGCTCCTCACGTTCAACACCACGTACTCATGTCGCTAACTCTTTCTTTCTTCCTCCGCGAGCCTGCTACTTCGAGCTTACTCTCTCTTGCAGAGGGGTCAAATACTTATTTCCCTCATTAAAATTCAAATCAATTTTTAACATTTTTGACATGCGTTTTTCTGGATTTTGTTGTTGTTATTCTGTATCTCACTGTTCAAATAAACCTACCATTAAAATTATAGACTGATCATTTCTTTGTCAGTGGGCAAACGTACAAAATCAGCAGGGGATCAAATACTTTTTTCCCTCACTGTATGTCGTGTGGTGTTTATTCGTCTTTCTCCTGTGTTACTTTATTCACAGCGTCTCACACGGATGCTCCTCACGTTCAACACCAGGTACTCCTGTAGCGAACTCTTTCTTTCTTCCTCCTCTAGCCAGCTTCTTCGAGCTTACTCTCTCTTGCTCCGCTAGCCAGTTACTCCCCGCTCTCCTAGCCTGTCACGGACTCTCTCGCTATACACTCTGCTAGCTTCTCACCCCGCTAGCCTATCACACTCAGGCTAAAGATTTTCCGCTAGTCTTTCCACTGATAGCGTGTCTCGCCCTTGCCCCCAGCGGGGGATCAGCCATCACCTCTGGGGAGGACGAGGTGTGGAGGGCAAGGTCCCTGACTTATTTTGAATATGTTCACTGCTTCATCTCCAACCAACTCAACCCCGTTGCTTCATACGTTCCCGTTATATCCCCCTTCTCCTTAAGTGCCCTCAGGTGGCCCTCATTAAGATGGCGTCTCTTGCACGTGTTCTCCCCTTCATCGCCACTATCTCTCGCCTCCTTGGCACCGAGCCCGCGTTTGCATTAGCAGCCAGCCAATCACTGCCTCGTTCCCTAATTGCTGGCGTCTCTCTGTCTGCTGTCACCCAGGCCACCCGCCTGCACCTGCTCGTCCTGAGCTGACCTCACTGTTTGCAACCCCGTACATGAATGCAACTGCTGTTTGCAAACCCTGCGCGCGTTACGCCACGACGCATAGCTTATTGAGGATTACTTGGTAATAAAATACATATATAGAATCAGCTGCTAGGAGCACACGAGTCAGTGTCACAGTCCCACCTGGGTCCCCAGTCAAGCCTCGAGCCCCGAGGTCTCCCTTGGCTCCGGGTGCTCCGGTAATGCCTGCGAGAAGAACAAAGCATGGCTCGTCCGCTCAACAAGCCACTCTCAATTCACACCACTCGCCTCCACGCACTCTCCTACCTCTCCCCTCTCATCTCACTCTACTCCCCTCCACGCACTCTCCTGCCTCTCCCCTCTCATCTCACTCCAATCCCCTCCACGCACTCTCCTACCTCTCCCCTCTCATCTCACTCTACTCCCCTCCACGCACTCTCCTGCCTCTCCACTCTCATCTCACTCCAATCCCCTCCACGCACTCTCCTACCTCTCCCCTCTCATCTCACTCTACTCCCCTCCACGCACTCTCCTGCCTCTCCACTCTCATCTCACTCTACTCCCCTCCACACACTCTCCTGCCTCTCCCCTCTCATCTCACTCCAATCCCCTCCACGCACTCTCCTGGCTCTCCCCTCTCATCTCACCCTACTCCCCTCCATGCACTCTCTTGCCTCTCGACTCTCATATCACTCTACTCCCCTCCACGCACTCTCCTACCTCTCCCCTCTCATCTCACTTTCCTCCCCTCCACTTACTCTCCTGCCTCTCCACTCTCATTTCATTCTACTCCCCTCCACGCTCTCTCCTGTCTCCCTCCTCTCATCTCACTCTACTCCCCTCCACGCAATCACCTGCCTCTCCCCTCTCATCTCATTCTACTCCCCTCCACGCACTCTCCTGCCTCTCCCCTCTCATCTCACTCTACTCCCCTCCACGCACTCTCCTGCCTCTCCCCTCTCATCTCACTCTACTCCCCTCCACGCACTCTCCTGTCTCTCCCCTCTCATCTCACTCTACTTTCCACCACGCACCCTCCTGCCTCTCCCCTCTCATCTCACTCTACTCCCCTCCACTCACTCTCCTGCCTCTCCCCTCTCATCTCACTCTACTCCACACGAGACACTCTCCTACGCGAATGAGCGAGTGAACGATCGAGGGCATGACATGGTGAGTGAACGTTTGAGTGAGTGAACGAGTGAATGAACGAGTGAGTGAATGAGTGAGTGAACGATTGAGTTAGTGAACGAGTGAGCGAGTGATCGAGTGAGCGAGCGAGTGATCGCGTCGCTCCCCACGAGCGCACCATGGGGGGGACTCTGGGACCTGACACCTCACCGTATCTGCCGTCCCTCCCGGGGGCCCCAGGGGTCCCGTGCTGCCCCGGGGCTCCGGGCTGTCCGGGGATCCCGTTGATGCCCGCGCAGACGGTCTTCTCCTGCTGGGCTCCCACTAACACCACCCCCAGCAGCAGCAGCATCAGCGGCAGGGCCGAGATGGACATCTGGGGACAAGAGCGACCTGCTCATTGACCCGCGAAACCCTTATTGATTGCAAGGGCGGGCAACAGGGCTTCAGCGGGCGTTTTCGATGTGCGCACTGCACGAATCCCTTAACTAGCTCGCCGGGTATACAGAATGGATAAAAACACGACATATTATTTTATTTTACCCAGTAAGGTTTGAATGAGATGCTATATAGTAGCTCGTTTTTCACAAGCGCCCTGCCCATCACAAATGTGGGTCTATGTGTAAGTCTCCTCGTCTCTGTGCGAGGCTGTGGGTCCATGTGTGAGTCTACTTGTCTCTATGTGAGTTAACGGATCTCTTTGTGAGTATATGAGTCTGTGGGTCTCTGTTTGAGTCGATGAGTCTCTGTGTGAGGTGTTTATGGGCTGAGTGAGTATACAGGTCTCTGTGTGAGTCTGTGGGTCTATCTGTGAGTCTGTGTGTGATGAGTATATGGGTCTCCATTTGAGTCTATGGGTTTTGAAGGTATGGATCTCTGTGTGCGTCTATGGTCTGTGTGAGTCTACGGGTCCCTGAGTGAGTCTGTGGGTCTATGTGTGAGTCTGTGGGTCTCTGTGTGAGGCTATGAATCTCTGTGTGAGTCGATGGGTCTGTGTGAGTGTACTCATCTCGATGTAAGTCTATGGGTCTGTTTGTGAGTCTATGTGTCTCTTTTGAGGATTCCATGGCCTCTGAGTGAGTCTATGGGTCTCTGTGAGTAGTATATCGGTCTATATGTGAGGAATCTACGGGTTTCTGTGTGAGGCTATGGATCTATGTGTGAGTCTATGGGTCTCCGTGTGAGGCTATGGGTCTCTGTGTGAGTCTTTATACGTACGGTAAGTTGAATTTTCTTTCACACCACCGTACGTAGCAGCTGAGCGTCCTGCTAATCGGAGGTTGTCGGTGCTCAGCGTTGGTCACCGAGTCACTGGAATCCTCTCCCCCGTCTCCCCTTTTAAACGTCACTCGGGTCACGTGCTCTTCCATTTCCCACTTGGTCCAGACCTCCCACGTGTGACGTCACAGTCAACACGCGCGCGCACAAACAAGAAAGACAAAGATCCCCCGTGTAGCCTGTAACAGACTGCCGGGGGCAAGTGGCTGTTCGTAGCGAGAAGTAGCAGCGCCTATGAAGGCCGGCACTGTGGCACACGAGGGGGTGGGTGGCCAGCAGCATCACGCCCAACCGCCTTTGTCTCCCATAGTGGTGATTTTTAGACGCACGTGCACTCATTTGAGACCGAGTCGGCCTATAGTGGGCCCGAGACCGGTTCATATGAATCGTCAGCGGTGTTGGCCGTGAGCGGGATTTGAACTCGGGTTTTTTCCGTAGCGCAGCCCACGCTGGGGCTTGACTGTCCACCCCCCACCTCCCACCCCCTCACGCCGACCTCCCACTCGCGTATCCCAAACGTCTCGGAGACGGTGGCCGACCGTGACCTTTCTCTGTCTATCTCTGACCACATGGCCAGCCAGCACTGAACCAGTTTTTTCAACTACATCAATTTCATACACCCATCCATCAAATTCACCATGGAAGTGGAAAATGATGCCAAGCAAAGATTCCTGGATGTTTTGATCGAGAAGAGGCTCGTTGGGACATTCTGTCTACATGAAAGCCACCCACACGGATTCCTATCTAAAGCCTGACTCCCACCACCAGTATAACTCCCTCATAAAAAAAAAAACCTACACCATAGGGCCTGCTGCATGTCTGACCAGCGCCACCGCGCCAGTGAACTGGAGCATGTACACCAAGCCCTTAAGATGAATGGATACTCAGACCGCACAATCCGCAAAGCTGTAGCCCCAACCATGGGGAAACAACCATCTGAGGACCCAATCAAAACCATCACCCTGCCATACAATTTAGGTGTTACCAAAATATTTCCCAAATATTAAACAAACACAAGATCCAGGTCCGATTCAATAGAGTACACAAAATCCGTGATTTGATCCCATCTGCGAAGGATGTAATTCCTGACATACAATACCCTGGTGTCTACAAAAGGCGTACATATATGATCAGATTATGTTTTTTCTTTGCATTCTGACCACAAGCATTGTGGTTCATGCAGACATGATTCCTTGTAAAAGGTTTCAGTTTGGTGTTTTAACATCTTAAAACCTGTTTTGTTCTTTGGTTCTTTCGGTAAAGTCACGTATAAAGATAAAAGAATAAATAAATTAAATACTAGCATACGACGTTTCGATTGCAACACAAGCAATCATCATCAGGTATAAATTAAATAGAAACACAAATCTAGTATACTCTGTTGTATTACATTACATTTCTAAGTATACTAGATTTGTGTTTCTATTTAATTTATACCTGATGATGATTGCTTGTGTTGCAATCGAAACGTCGTATGCTAGTATTTAATTTATTTATTATTTTATCTTTATACGTGACTTTACCGAAAGAACCAAATAATAATTCCTGCAGTCACGAAAGCTCCAAATTAAGTTTGAACCTGTTTTGTTGCCAGAAAAAATGGGGAAAAACCTATTATTATATTTGGGTATTGGCAAAGGAGGTCCCATGATATAGATGCTCAACCCGAGCTCGCATTACTCTGATAGTGCATTGTCTTTGGGCTGCATGCCTTTTAGCGTCCTCTGGTCTAACACCGTTTGAGACAAGGCTCAAAAGAAAGCTGTCTCTGGTGTGGACCAATCAGTTTCAAGGTCAATGCATATATTATCAAAGTATGTTTTTTGTTTGCATTCTGACCACAAGCATTGTGGTTAATGCAGACATGATTCCTTGTAAAAGGTTTCAGTTTGGTGTTTTAACATCTTAACACCTGTTTTGTTTCCAGAAAAAAGAGGTGTAAACAACATCTCCAAACATGAACATCTTTGTCTGCTCGGTGACCTCAATGCAAGAGTCAGCACAGACCATGACTCCTGGCCATCTTGCTTGGGACACCATGGCATTGGTAAGATGAATAAGAACGGGCAACGACTCCTCGTGTTCTGCACATGCCACAACTTATGCATCACCAACTCACACTTCCAGACCAAACCCCACCGCAAAATCTCCTGGAGAAACCCTACGGTCAGGTCACTGGCACCAGCTGGACCCGATCCTAACACGACGAGCTGATCTTAAAGGCATTCTCCAAACCCGTAGTTTTTACAGTGCAGACTATGACACTGACCATTCACTCGTGTGCTGTAGAGTCAAGCTACAGATAAAAAAAAAGACACACAGGAAAGAGCCTCCTGCATCGGCAGCAGCAAAACAGCTGACCCAACAAAAGCTGTAGCCTTCCTTTGTGCCCTCGGTGAATTGCTTTCCCACGTCCCCAAATCTCACTGTGCTCATCAGAAATGGGACACCCTGCTGGACATGCACAGCAACGGCCTTGACAGCTTGTGGCAAAAGTTTATAAAGTCAAACGGCTGGTTCGAAGCTAATTCAATGTACCCTAACACCAATTCTGAAATAAAAGCGCATTGCCCTCACCAATTACAAATGTACCGCATATGACAAGACGCCAAATGCTCTCAAGACGCTGTGCAAATGGCTACTAGCTGCAGCTATGCAAAGACATCCAAATATCAGCTGACACAGGCAATGTCAGTCTATGGGTCTCTGTGAGGCTGTGGGTATCTGTGTGATAAGTCAATGGGTCTCTGTGTGATGAGTCTATGGGTCTCTGTGTGATGAGTCTATGGGTCTCTGTGTGATGAGTCTATGGGTCTCTATGTGATGAGTCTATGGGTCTCTGTGTGATGAGTCTATGGGTCTCTGTGTGATGAGTCTATGGGTCTCTGTGTGATGAGTCTATGGGTCTCTGTGTGAATATATGGATCTCTCTGTGAGTATTTGGGTCTCTGTGTGAATTTATGGATCTTTGCGTGAGTCTATGGGTCTCTGTGTGGGTCTATGGGTATCTGTGTGAGTCTATGGGTCTCTGTGTGAGTCTATGGGTCTCTGTGTCTATGGGTCTCTGTGTGTGTGTAATGTAGTAACTCCACGGGAGACGACTTCACGGGTAACACACTCTTTATTTTATCAAACTTGGTTACAGGTGACTAACACCTACTTTGTATCTCGGGTGACAAACACCCACTTCGCTACTTGGCGACTAACGCCCACTGAGTTACTCGGATGACCAACATCCACTTAGTACTCGGGTGACAAACACCCACTTAGCTACTTGGCGACTAACGCCCACTGAGCTACTCGGATGACCCACATCCTCTTAGCTACTTGGCGACTAACGCCACTGAGCTACTCGGATGACCAACATCCACTTGGTACTCGGGTGACAAACACCCACTTAGCTACTTGGCGACTAACGCCCACTGAGCTACTCGGATGACCAACATCCACTTAGCTACTCGGCGACTAACGCCACTGAGCTACTCGGATGACCAACATCCACTTAGCTACTCGGCGACTAACGCCACTGAGCTACTCGGCTTCACTAGGTCTTCAGCTCCGTCTTCGGGTCTTCAACTGGGTAACTCTCCCCGAGTGCTCTCGCGCGTCCCCCTTTATACCCCACCTGCGGACGTCGCTGCGAGCACCCACTTATTCGACCAATCACCGGGTGCCGGCTACGATCCTCTTTTCCCACGTCTCATCGTGCCTCACCACTCACTCCGCGCCGCCTCGTCATCTGTCACTCCCGGCGCGCGCGTCCACACCACGCCCACAACGCGTGCCCAACCCCGCACCCCGCGCCGCCCCGTGATCCATCACTGTCACAGTCGGCGCACGTCAATACCACCACTACATCACCCCCTACCACATAGCTCGCAGCCGCCCCGGCTGCTACAAAAATTACAAACCCTCCCTGTGTGCCCCGTAACACAACACAACAACAAGAACAACAACTAAGCTAACAACACAACACGACGCGAACACCACCATCCGCAACCCTCAACCAATGCCACCGCGACAACAGAACAATATATACAAACCGGCGAGTGACAATAGCAATGTGTATAAAAAAAATAAATGAAAATTTTTTTTTTTTCTTTCGACTCGTGCAGTGTCCCCTTTTCTTCCGAGCGTCCCTACAACGGGACATTATCCCGGCAGAGGGGAACACCGGGCGAGCTCGGTGTAGAGCACAAACAAAACCCGTCCTCATGAAAATTGTTGAGACCTAGCCCGAGTCCGCCTTGCCGGTCCGTCGTACGGCACCAGACGCGGTTGAACGTCCGGTGGTGCCGGCGGTTCAGGAAGACATCGGCCAGGCATCGAGGACTCGTGCGTGCCCCGGGGTTCAGGCTCTCGATGGTCAGCAGCCGTCAAGCCCGAGGCACCTGGGGGTGGGTCAGGTGGAGACACGTGAGGATCAGCCTGCGACACCTCCCTCCCCGAGTCGACGGTCACATCACACGCCCGGTCGTCACGGCACAGAACGGGGTCACACGGTGCCGCATAGGGCTTCAGTCGGGAGGGGTGCACATACCAACGGCGTTTCCCCCATTTAATCTGTATACTCTGGGGCCGTGCAACCCGCACAATTTCCACCGGTCCCCTCCAAGGTCTCAACAACTTGGGGGACGTAGCCAACGGTGCGTGTGGACAATGCAGCCAGGCCTTATCGCCTGGTTTCCAATCATGCGTATGCACCCTCCGCTCATGCAATTTCTCGTTTGCAATTTGCCGCGACCGCGAATTCAACCTTGCCCCCTCCCGCGCTTCAGTCAATTTGGCGATATTAAATTTGATGTGGTCTGCCAATTTAGATTTAGCACGTGGCTGGGAAATCCCCAGTTGGACGTCCATGGCCGGATCGGCCTCCCGCCCATACATAAGAAAAAATGGGGAAAACCCTGTCGCCGCATGAGGGGCCATTCGATAGGCCGCGAGTACCCCCGGCACCTGTAAGTCCCAATCAACCTGATCGTCGCAGACCTGTTGGCACAACATAGACGTAATCGTTCTGTTCAGACGCTCAACCATCCCGTCAGTCTGCGGGTGGTAGGGGGAAGTACGCACTTTCTTTGTACCCAACAGGTCGCACACCTCGCGCAACAAAACGCTCGAAAAATTCTTCCCTTGATCCGTCAGCAAGCGTTCGGGGGCGCCCTTGTCCAACACATAACCCTGGACAAAGGCGTCCGCCACCGCCGCAGCCGACTGGTTGGCGAGCGGCCATGCCATAGGCCATCGGGTGAAGTATTCCACGCCAACCAGCAGGAACCTATTTCCCCTTGGTGTAACCGGAAAGGGCCCCAAGATGTCCAACGCTACCAATTCGTTTATACGCGAAACCTGAATGGATTGCAGCGGTGGATTAGCCGCCAATGGTGGCGGTTTCCTTTTGGCGCACTCTACGCATCCCTTAAGAATATTCGCCACGTCGTTACCCATCCCCGGCCAATAATAGTCTCGCTGGATTAGGGCGAGCGTTTTGTGAAAACCCAGATGCATGAGCCGTTCATGAGCTGCCAGAACAATCCTACCCCGCATAGCAACAGGCACCACGAGCATGTGACGCCGGGACATGTTGTCCCACCTCATCAACAGGCCCTGTCTGCACACCCAGGAACCGACCCGCGCCTCCCCTTGTTCGGGAGCGCCAACTTTCCGACGCAGCGTAAGTAGGGAGCTGTCGGACATCTGGAGGCGGCCCCACTCAATGAGGGGCAACGACAACAGCGAATCCCTCCCCGTGGGGGCGTCCTCTCCCGGGGTGTCAGTGGCGGCGAGCGCAACTCCCGGGGCGCCGGCGACCGGGGGTTTGCACCGCGCTGATCCCAACAAACATGTGCAGTCCGTGCACGGCGGCAACCGCGACAAGGCGTCCGCGTTTGAGTGCCGCAACCCTTTTCGGTAAATCGTCGTGAATTGGTAGTCTTGAAGGACCTCCAACCATCGGGACAATTGGCCCGATGGCTGCGCCACGCGCATAGCGTATTGTAAAGCCGCATGGTCCGTCCGGACCGTAAAATGACGGCCGTAAAGATACGGCCTGAATTGCTGTGTAAAAAACACAATGGCTAACAATTCACGACGAGTTACGCAATAGCGTTGTTCTGCGGGGGAAAGAACCCTACTACCGTAGGCGACCACCCGTTCAACCCCCCCGACCAACTGTGAGAGCACCCCCCCGATACCCGTATTGCTGGCGTCCGTGTCAAGCAAAAACGGTTGTGTGAAATCGGGGTAACACAAGGGGGGAGCCTGCACCAAAGCGTCACGGAGGGAGCAGAACGCATCCTCCTCCTCTGCCCCCCAGTGAAACCTCACACCCTTAGCCGTCAAAGCGTGCAGGGGCTTGGCTATGGTGGCAAATTGCTTGACAAAACGACGGTAATAGGAGGCAAAACCAATGAAACTACGAACCTCCGTGACCGAGGTTGGCGTTGGCCATGAGCTGACGCAATGCGTCTTAGCAGGGTCCGTCGAGATCCCTGAACGACTCACGATATGGCCCAAATACCTGACAGATTCCCGAAGCAGAAAACATTTAGCCGGTTTAAATTTTAGCTTAGCGGAACGCATCCTGAGGAACACCGCTCTCAGTCGCTGGAGGTGCTCCTCGAAAGTCCGACTAAAGACGATAATATCGTCAAGATAAATCAAACAGGTATCCCATTGGAGGCCCGACAAAACCAATTCCATGAGTCTCTGGAACGTGGCGGGGGCGGAATGTAAGCCCATGGGCAAACGGTTGAATTCAAAAAGGCCCCCAGGTGTGCGGAAAGCAGTTTTAGGTTTAGACTCGTTATCGAGTGGCAATTGCCAAAATCCAGAAAGCAGATCGAGTGTGGAAAAAAACTGCGCTCCCGCCAAGGCATCCAGCGACTCATCCATCCTGGGGAGCGGATACGCATCCGCCATCGAGATTTTGTTTAAGCGGCGGAAATCGACACAAAATCGCAAGGACCCGTCCTGTTTCTTTACTAGGACAATAGGAGCACCCCACGGACTAGAAGAGGGCGAAATGATATCGGCCGCCAACATATCATTAACCGCCGATTGCACATGTTCCTTCTCGGCCGGGCTGAGCCGGAAAGGATTCTGACGAATAGGGGCCGCGTCCCCTGTAGCTATGTGGTGGCGCAACAGGTCAGTGCAGCCGATATCGTACTTATGTTTGCTGAACACGTCAGCAAACTCGATGAGCAAACCCCTCAATGCTCCCAATTGCACCCCGGACAAGTTAGCAGAACCCGCACACAGCGAGTCCAACCACTCAGTCCCCTCATCACTTTGAGGATGCGACTCGACAGTAAAATCTGCTTGAGCCACGAGCCGTTCCTCAACGGGCAGCGGCGCGGCGTGAGCCAGCACCGTTCCCTGCGCAATTACGGCCGGCCGCGACCCCGTATTCAGGACCATTACGAACGGCTCACTGTCCCCTCTCACCATGGTTTGAGCAACCGCTAAGTCGAGGCCCTTACTGGCTCTGTTTGACGGCCCCAACAGCACCCCCTGTGCCTCCGCACCCACCTCGAGAGGCTTCCTGAACCGAAGGGGTACTAACATTTGCGATCCCGGGGGTACCCGTACAGTGTGAGTCGCCAGCGCCTGCACCGTCGCACAAACCGTGCGCACTTTGATAGGGCTTGACAAGAAGGCAACCCGCCGACCTGACGGAAGCTCTATGCAGGCCTGATCAATAAGAATTTTGATGGGCATTTTTGACAAAAAGTCCGTACCTAGCAAACAGGGAACGGCCAGCGATGATGATACAAAAATAGGGCCCGCTAATTTAATGTCCCCAATGCAAATAGTCGCCCGAATCTGGCCGATGATCCCCAGGGATCCCCCATTCGCCGCATAAAATGGCACATCTACCGGCAGAAGGGGTCTACTTTGGACGGGAAGGATGTTATAAATAAGGTCCGAGATGATGGTGGCCGACGCACCCGTGTCAACAAGCACCCGGACCTCAACCCCGTCAATGAACCCCGTTACCACGGACGACCCGGCTGACGCAGCCACGATCCTGTGGGCCAATTCGGACCACTCGACTGCTTGCGGGCCGCGTACGGACCCCCCCCGCCGAATTGAACCCCCGGCACCCAGCCGCGAACCCCCCACCGCGAAGCGGCGACCCGAATGTGCCGTGTTTGTGGACCGAACGTGTGAGGTGCCGCGACTTGCCGGGTTTTGTTGGGACGACTTGTGGCCCTGGTCGTCGTCCCGACGTGGTCCTGCGATGCGCGGACGCGGGGCCCGGCACCCGGCTGCGACGTGACCCCGAAGGCCGCAGTTGTAGCAGACGACGGACGTCGTAGGTTTCGGTTGCTCCAGCTTGCGGGGCGAACGTGTGGGCGAACGACCTCCCGCTCTCCACTCCCCCGGACATGGTGCAGCGAAGGCCCGCTCCTGCACCGCAGCTGGCTGAGGCTCGGCGATCGTGGCGGCCAGTGCCGCATTCCCCGGCCATTTGCAGACGACCCCCGGCCTGCGTTTGAGGACCTCGTACGCGTGAATGCTCGTGGCGATCGCCAGGGAGCAGATCTCCATCTCGTCTGCCACGTTGATGGGGACCCCCAACTCGTGGGCCAACACCAGCAGCTGCTCCGTCACCATGGCGTCCTTCCCCTCCTTATCCATGCGGGGAAAAGCCGCGTCCGCCAAGGCGAGCAGTGCCGTGCGGTAGGCTAGCGTCGTTTCCCCAGCCACCTTCCGCCGATCGTAGAACTGGTGGCGGCACGTGGAGGGCGGCCCGAACACCTTCGCCATCAGGTGTAGTGCGGCCTGGAGCGTAGAGCGGGACGACCTTGCAGCAGATGTGAAGGCTGCAAGCGCGTCGTCGTCAAGCATCGCTGGCAACGCACGCAGGGCAGTGGTGTCGGACCACCCCGACATCTCCTGATGAGCGAGGAACCTTCGTTGGAAGGCTCCCCAGTCGCCCCCATCCGCCTTGAACGCCGACAGCGCGGGCAATCTTTGCTGGAGGACCCGATCGTCGTCGACGTCGGAGAGATTTTCCCGCGCTCCGCTGGAGTTGTGTAAAATGTCGGCTCGGTTGTCAGGCGCAAAATGGAGGGCTCCGGCGCGCGCCGATGACGTGGGCTGCGCTGCGCGGAGGTGTCCGGCCACGTGGCGTCCGTCTTTCCCGCCAATCGGTGGCGGCCCCCCAAAAACGGCGGCAACTTCCAGGCTTTTGGCGCGAAGCGCCCTTTGGCGGGAATCCTCCACCGTCGCTTCCTCCACGACCCCCGCAGCCGTTTTTCCGCTCGCCGGAACGGAGATGTCGGCCAAGACAGCGGCGGCGGCGAGTAGCAACTCCGCCAAGCGGGCGTGCGCGTCCTGGAGGCCAGGCAAGCGGAGCGTCGGCCATCACCGCGAAGTGCTGCATCGGCGGCAACTCCTCGTCCTCTACTCCCGAGGTCGGTGTCCCCGGTACGCAGTCGTCATCCCGACCTCGCTCGTGGGTACGGGTAGTCTTCCTTGTGTCCATACTTCTTGAAGACAGGTTTACTTCTGACGCCAGTTGTAATGTAGTAACTCCACGG
Organism: Lampetra planeri; assembly: GCF_965212315.1. NCBI lineage: Eukaryota > Metazoa > Chordata > Hyperoartia > Petromyzontiformes > Petromyzontidae > Lampetra > Lampetra planeri. The sequence goes on from NC_136161.1 coordinate 368,507, forward strand.
GAGACGACTTCACGGGTAACACACTCTTTATTTTATCAAACTTGGTTACAGGTGACTAACACCTACTTTGTATCTCGGGTGACAAACACCCACTTCGCTACTTGGCGACTAACGCCCACTGAGTTACTCGGATGACCAACATCCACTTAGTACTCGGGTGACAAACACCCACTTAGCTACTTGGCGACTAACGCCCACTGAGCTACTCGGATGACCCACATCCTCTTAGCTACTTGGCGACTAACGCCACTGAGCTACTCGGATGACCAACATCCACTTGGTACTCGGGTGACAAACACCCACTTAGCTACTTGGCGACTAACGCCCACTGAGCTACTCGGATGACCAACATCCACTTAGCTACTCGGCGACTAACGCCACTGAGCTACTCGGATGACCAACATCCACTTAGCTACTCGGCGACTAACGCCACTGAGCTACTCGGCTTCACTAGGTCTTCAGCTCCGTCTTCGGGTCTTCAACTGGGTAACTCTCCCCGAGTGCTCTCGCGCGTCCCCCTTTATACCCCACCTGCGGACGTCGCTGCGAGCACCCACTTATTCGACCAATCACCGGGTGCCGGCTACGATCCTCTTTTCCCACGTCTCATCGTGCCTCACCACTCACTCCGCGCCGCCTCGTCATCTGTCACTCCCGGCGCGCGCGTCCACACCACGCCCACAACGCGTGCCCAACCCCGCACCCCGCGCCGCCCCGTGATCCATCACTGTCACAGTCGGCGCACGTCAATACCACCACTACATGTGTATGAAACCTTTCCACTCTCTCCCATGCGTCACATAACACTGCCATACACGCCATGCAGGGGAGTAGCAGCAGCAGCAGACTCTGAATGATTAATGAACTCTGTGTGTTTTTTATCAGCCTAATAATCCCTTATTTTCTAAAGGAATTTGGGGATTCATTCAATCATCAACAGCAACAACAACAGCACATGTGGAATGAATTTCCTCTTTTGACATCAGAGCCATCGATTGGGGTGAACTCCTTAGGGGTCATTGTCTGGAGAGACCGGTGTGTCATTGTGTGTTTGTGTTCATGTGTGTGTATCTGTTGTGTGCGTGTTCATGTGTCTCTGTATATGTGTGTTTGTGTTCATGTGTGTGTATCTGTGTGTGCATGTTAATGTGGGTGTATCTGTATGTGTGTGTGCGTGTGCGTATTAACCTGTGTGTACCTGTATGTGTGTGTGCATGTTCATCGAGTCTGCCTCAGTAACCCGAGATCACAAATCATTGTTAAAGTCCATCAAAAAAGTAACCTGCAGCGCCACACCTATCAGCATCATTAGGGGAAGGAAAGGTGATCCGATCTCTGACCCCCAGGAACAGGTTTGCAGATTTGCTGATCATTTCTGTGAGGTCTTGGGGGAGTACAAATCCCTCAGCATGGAAAACATCATGGGGCGAAGTGGGGATGACCCTGTTGAGGGTGCCGTGATTTAAATATTGGAAGAAGTCGTCATCTCCTCTGAGTGGCTGCATGAAGTGCAATCTGTTGAGGAAGTACGGAAAGCGATCCAGAGTCTGAGATCAGGAAAAGCGCCGTGCAGTGATATCTCTCAAGTGAAATGCTGAAGAAGGGTGCCGTTTCTGTGCAGGCTGCCCGACACGACATCATAATAACAGTCTGGACCACTGGACGGGTTCCGCACGATTTGAAGTAAGACCTGGTGGTCGCCCTCTTTCAGAAGGCGGACCGTGCAGACTGTAACAACTACAGGGGCATCTCACTCCTCAGTGTGCTGGTAAAGGTACTGGCAAAAATTATTCAACATCGCCTTGCCAGGCACATTGAGAAGAGGCGTATGGAGCCCCAACGTGGTTTCAGGGCAGTGTGGTCCGACCCAGATGCCATATTTTATGTTCGTCTGCTACAGCAGAGGTGTAGGGAATTCCAACAAGACCTACAGTACATCTCTGCTTTATTGACCTGGTCAAGGACTATGATACCAACAGTAGGCCTGGGCTCTGGGTTCTTCGTGCTTTCAGAGTCCCTGACTCTCTGCTCAAAATCATTAAGGACCTTCATGATGGTGGGCAGGCCCGGGTAAAACTACGGGGCTTGGAGTCGGAGCCATTTCCTGTTCACCTAGGGGTGCGACAAAGATGTAGGCTGATGAGTTATTCCAGCAGGCAAGGCTGCGTTGGCTGGGTGATGTAGCCCACATGCCCAGCCACCGCATGCATCTTTGTTTGGCCGAATAGAAGGGGATAAACGGGGGCTGGACGGACTAGAGAAGAGATGGATTGATGTGGTAAATAGGATGTGGAGATGAATGGATTTGCCAATGATTGGTACCAGCAGTGTTGTCTCGGCCTCGCTGTGCACTGCGTTGCACCACTGTCCGAGAAGTTAACATCGCATTCAATATACTTTCAGAGCCAGGGTGAACAACCGACTCCGACGTATTTAGTTAATAGAAGGAGGTAAAATGTATGGAAAAACACAGCACAAAATACGCCATCTATGAATACTTGCAATATTGATACAATTGTAGGGGATGGTTATGCCCGCACGTGGAATGATGCGTACATCCACGTCCTCATCGGTTGGCCCTGGGGGGCTGTAACGGCGCTGTGATCCCCCACGGCCCCACCCCTCGGGGGGGAGTTGCTATATAAGGCGGTGAGCCGGTGGGCTCGGGGTTCAGTGTTCAGCTTTAACCAGCAAAGAGCGAAGACCGGCTAGATAGGCCCTGGGACTCCCCTGGATCGCTGTCCTTCTAAGGACTGACCAGGGCAAGCCAGCGGCGTGGCTCCGAGAGCCCAGAGCCGATGCTCTTGTAAGAGCCGGTCTGGTGACTCAGGGTGCCGTGATCCTAGCTTGGCCAGGGCTGGATCAGCTAGCCTCCCCTAGCTCTCGAGTGGAGGACCTGGGAGTAGGCTAGCCGGGCTAGAGTTAATGGGGTCTCCCTGTTAGACGGGTGAAGGGGCAGTTACCCCTTCGAGTGTTGTATATGTAATGCGAGCATAAATGGGTTGTTGCTGGACTCGGGTCCAATCACACGGCCCGGGGTATTGGGGGGTGGAGCCTGGTCTGCGGGGCATGTGGGAGGGGCCACCGCTCACCTCGGCTCCAATGGGAGGCGAGGTGAATGGGGGCGGAGCCAGCGGGGTAGTATGGGAAGGCCGGATTTGAGAATCCGGAAGGGGAGGAATCAGGGTCACGTGGGGGGAATGTATATAAGTTGGAGCCCGGAAGAGATCGGGGCAGTCGGGGAAGTTAAGAGGCTGAGCCACGTTGGGTGGTGAGGAAAGATCCGCGCCATCGGCCACGTGGCCGAAGGACCTCAGCACGCAGTCGGCCAGCGGTGTGCGGAATGCGGGAATAGAGGAGCTAACAGGGGAGCGTGCGGAGCACGCGAGAGAGAAAGAGCGTGCGTGGCACGTGAGACGGAGCGTGCGCGGGGCGCGTGCGAGACGACACTGGTCCGAGAGGGGGCCAGTGGGGGGTGCGGAGAAGGACCTAAATAAAAGACAAGCGGAGACCAGCAGTGCCTGATGGAGTCTTTTATTACACTGGGATCAGAAGTGGAACGAGATGTCGAAACATCTCAAGAAAAATAATATACCTGCACCATTTTCAGAAGATGAAGAGGACCTTCCTTCGGGGGTGGGGGTCCCGAGCATGGAAGGCGTGGGCGAAGTGGCGGCGAGCGACACGACGGGAGTACAAGATGTCGTCGGGGCGGCCGGGCCGTCTGCTTCGACGGGCGCCGAGGACGGCTGGCGACACGTGGCAGCCCAGCTTGATTCGCTGCGAGCCGTTCTGCTGGATTTAGTCACCCTGGTCACGCCAGCGACGATGCCGGATCGGCCACGTGGCGGGCCTTCAAGCGGGGAGCCTTCTGGGGCCGAGCCGTCCGCCATTGGGGCCGCTGCGACGCTTCCTGCCCTCTCCGACACGCGGCAGGACACCGCCATCTTGGGTGTGGTCGCGGACGAACGGCGGAAAGTCGCCATCTTGTCGCCGCCGCGGCGGGAAGCCGCCATCTTGTCGCCGCCGGGGCGGGAAGACGCCATCTTGTCGCTGCCACGGCGGGAAGACGCCATCTTGTCGACGCCGCAGGAGACACCTGCATCGGAAAACAGCAGCTCGGGGACTCGCAGCCATCGCCTGACGACGATTAAAGAATTCTCAATTGGAGGAGATTGGAGCGCATTTGCCTGGCGTTTTGAGTCGGCCGTCCGATCCGCCAAGTGGACGAGGCCTTGCAGAGGCCTTGGAAGTTCTGCCGACGCTCCTGGATGACAAGCCTTTGAAATTCTTCCGCTCCATCAAGGCCGCGAAGAAAGCGACGCTGAAAGGGGCGTTCGAAGAGATGGCGGAAGCGTACGAGCCTCTGGACGACGCACACCGCAGATTCGTCCAGAGGCAACGGGCACCCGAGGAATCGCCTGTGGCTTTCCGGGGCACTGTGCTTGAGCTGGCCATGGCTGCGTATCCAGAGACGGAGCCCGACTTATTGGAGCCCTTGATACTGGGTAAGATGTTGGAGCTGTCCAAGGACTTGGGCATTCCGATGCCGATATGCGGCCATGAGCAGCTGACCTCCCGGATGGCAGCCAAGTGCCTCGACGCGCAGTTCAACTTGCGCCGTTGGGCACAGGTGACCGCTTGGACGGGGAGCCCGACCGTGGAGGGAGGCGCCACCGGGTGGACTCCATCAAAGGCCGTCTTCGTGCCGGACGAGAGGGGGCCTGGCGATCTCTCTGCAGCGGCAGCCCAGTGGGTTCCTCGAGGGGGAGCGGAGTCGTGCTCCGGCCCACCACTGAGGGATCGTCGAGACGTGGGGGGGAGCCGGGCATCGGGCCGACTCATCGTGTTACCGCTGCGGGCGTCTTGGACACTTCGCGCGGGATTGTCGGAGTCGCCCTCGCCTGCCTCTTCAGCCGGAGTCCCCGGCCAAGACACGACGTCAACGCCAGAGAGTCAACCGTGTCAGGCAAGTCGGAACGCATCAGACACCCGGCAAGGCCTGTCATCTCATACATCACGGTCGGTATGCATTCCGGGGGCCTGTTCTAATGGAGGGACTCTAAGGGATCCGCGTCGCTCGCTGATGCAGTGGCGGAAATTGGCACGGAGGGTGGTCGCAACCGCTACTGGGTCGTCGACCGTGCTGGGCTCGATACAGGGGGTCGACGTGTGGATTTTGGTAAATTCGGGCGCGTCCGCAACTATCATCTCGGACGTGATATTCCATCTCCTGTCCATTCCACCGTCGCGGGTATGACCGGTTTACGATTCATGTGTTGCGGCGAACGGAGGGAGTATGGGCATCGTTGGTCAGGTGGAGGCGCGTATTTCGGTTGGGGGTGTGTCAGCTTCGGGGACGGTGTTAATCTCCAGGTCCCTCGCTGTGCCGTGTTTGTTGGGGACCGATTTCCTGGCAAAGATGCCCATTCAGATAAGGGTTGATCAGAATTGTATTGAGTTACCGGCGGGCCAGAAGATTTTCTTTATGCCGTCGCCGTGGGGACAGTCCGCTCCGGACCGTCAGGTGCAGGCGCTATCCGATGTTTCGGTCGACATTCCACCTGGCTCGCAGATACTTATCCCACTGCATTATCGGAAGCCCGTGCCTGGGGTCGAGGGGGCGGTGGGGGTGTTGTTGTCGCCGTCCAACGCAGTTACAGATGGCCTGGATCTGGTCGCGGCACGAATGATTGTTCGGCCGGGTCAGCCTCCGTTTTTCAAGTGTTGAATGGAGGCTCGGACAATGTCGTCGTGCCGGCCGGAACGGTTTTGGCACATGCTACGACCGCCTTTACGGCCCATGACGGTCCGGCCCACCGGGGCCTCGTAGGGGGGGTTTCGGCCTCGATGGCGCAGGACGATCGATGGATCGCCGGGTTGTGCCAAGAAAATGCGTCCTTGACTACGGACCAGCGGTCCGTACTTCGCGCGCTGTTGGAGAAATATTCTGATGTCTTTAGTAAAGACGATTTCGATCTAGGACGCACCTCGTTGCTCTCTCACCATATTGATACCGGGGATGCTGCTCCCATTCGGATGAATCCACATCGGTTGAGCCCGGCGGAGAGGGATCATGTACGCGGCGCGGTGAATGATATGCTAGCCGCCGACATTATCTCTCCGTCCAACAGCCCGTGGGGCGCTCCGGTGGTCCTGGTAAAGAAAAAGGATGGTAAATTACGCTGTTGTGTCGATTTTCGGAAGTTAAATAAGGTGTCGGTTGCGGACGCTTACCCCCTGCCGCGTATGGATGATTCCCTCGATGCCTTGTCTGGGGCGAAATTTTTTTCCACTCTTGACCTCTCTTCGGGGTTCTGTCAGCTCCCCCTGGACGAGTCCTTTCCGTATGCCGCAGGGCCTGTTTCAGTTTAATTGTCTTCCCATGGGGTTGAATGCCGCCCCTGCTACATTCCAGAGGTTGATGGAACTCGTGTTGACCGGTCTGCAGTGGGACACGTGCTTGATATATTTGGATGATGTTATTGTGTTCAGCCGTACGTTTGAGGAGCATCATCAGAGATTGGATGCTGTTTTTGCTAGGGTGCGTTCCGACAATTTGAAATTTAAGCCCAAGAAGTGTCACCTTTTGCAACGATCCGTGCGCTATTTGGGCCACATTGTCAGCTCTGACGGTGTGGCCATGGACCCGGAGTAAACGGCGTGCGTCCGGGACTGGCCGATTCTGGCCACGGTGGGTGACGTGCGTCGTTTTGTCGGGTTCGCTTCCTATTATCTCAGGTTCGTTCCAAATTTTGCCACGATCGCTAGGCCGTTGCACCTCCTTACGGCAAAGAACCGGAGGTTCAGCTGGGGGCTGGCGGAGGAGGCGGCGTTTCATGGCCTACGCGATCGCTTGGCGTCAGCGCCGACGCTGGACTACCCTAATTTCACTCTGCCTTTTATTCTGGATACCAACGCTAGTGACACGGGGATTGGGGCCGTCCTATCACAGTTTAAGGGTGGCGTCGAGCGCGTGGTGGCTTATGGGAGCCGCGTTTTATCTCCGGCGGAGACCTGCTACTGCGTTACCCGCCGGGAGCTATTGGCTATAGTGCATTTTGTCCGTCAATACCGGCCGTATTTGTATGGCCGCAAATTTATTGTGCGCACGGACCACGCGGCTCTCCAATATTCCCTGAACGTTGACCAAACGTCTAGCCAATTGGTGCGATGGTTGGAAACTTTGCAGGAATTTTCGTTTGAGATTCAATATCGTAAGGGATCGTGTCACGGAAACGCGTACGCGCTCTCCCGATTGCCGCAGAGATCCCCTTGCGCCTGTGCCACTGGCACGAATAGGTGCACGCGGGTTCCACAGCCCCCACGTCCTGTCATGTCCGCTGTGGAGATGCCCGGGCCTTCCACGTGTCCGGAACCGGCCGACGGGGTTTTGAATTTGCCGCGTTCCGTGTGGATTCGAGAGCAATTGCTCGATGATTCGCTGGGGGCCTTACGGAGTTGGGCTGCGAAGGAGAGGGGATATCTGTCGTCCGATGGGACGCCGGGAGCGGCTCTCCGTGACGGCTTGTTGATGTGGAGGGAAGGCTTGCACGATCGCTGGCGTCTTGTTGTGCCGTCGTCGTTGCGATATGAGTTGATTCGGATTCTGCACGCTGAGAAGTTGTTACATCTCGGGGTTGAGAAAACCTTGTTGACGTTACAGCGGGATTATTTTTGGCACGGCATGACGACTGATGTCGTCGGGCATATTCGGGCGTGCTCCGACTGTGCCCGGCGGAAGCTGCCTAAGCAACCGTATGTTCCCCCAGTGCAGTCGATACAAGTGTCGCGGGTTAACGAGTTGGTGGCGTTGGATATTCTGGTGCCCTTTCCCCCATCCGCTCGGGGGAACAAATTTTTGTTGGTTGGGGTTAAATATCTTTCCCACTGGCCGATGGCCTGGCCCTTGCCCGACCAGTCGGCGGCGTCTATCACGGAGGCATTTCTGTTCGGATATGTGATGGACAAGGGGGCGCCGGAAAGGTTGCTTAAAGACCAAGGGCGACATTTTTCTGAAAAACTATTGCGGGATGTGTGCGACGCACTGGGGACTAAGAAGGTTCAGACGTCTCCCTACCATCCACAAACTGATGAGATGGTTGAACGGTTGAACCGGACCCTGTCGGCCATGCTCTGTCATACGGTTAGCGAAAAGCAGGCCGATTGGGATTTGCATATCCCTGGGGTGCTCTCCGCTTACCGGATGGCGCCGCATGCGTCAACAGGGTACTCACCCTTCTTTTTGATGTACGGCCGCGAGAATGTGCCGCCGGCGCAAGTGCAACTTGGTACGCGGGTGAGGGGTCCTGTTAAGCCCCTCCCCGAGTATATTCGTGACGCAGCTCGACACGTGGCAGAGGCGTGGGAGGCAGCACGATTGGCTACGGCCAGGACCCAGGCCCGGAACAAACGTTGCGCCCGGCGCTCTCATTGTGGGTCCCCCTGGCGAGTGGGGGACATGGCCTGGCTCCACTGCCCACAGGTACCGGTGGGGACCTCCCCTAAGTTGCACAAACCCTGGCAGGGGCTGGTTGTGCTTATTGAGGTCCCTGGCCTGCAGTCTACGCGCGTTCCGGTCGGATCACGGCGTTGGTACGTTCACACGTCCCGATTGAAACCCTACGTGGCCCCGCGAGTGGATGCGTCATCTCCTAACGTTGCCTTGCCGGTGTCTGTCACGTCCGATGCGCCACTGACTTTGCCTGTTCAACCAGCAAGCGCGCCTGTCGTGCCTCCTGTAGACGGGCCGGCTGTGATCCTGCCAGACACAGGGATTCCTGCACCGGGTGGGCCTACCACGGCAACGGGGACATTTGGCCCCGCTGCCCCTCCAACCCCGCCGCGGTTGCAGTTGCAGGGGGCCCCGATTATGGACCTCTCTGGGGAACGGGGTGCTGGGACAGACAGGCCTCCACCAGCGGCGGATGGTTCCGGTTCCGCTGCTCCTAAAACCCTGTCGGGACTGCGACCTTTGAGGGCGCCGCCTCTGGTGAAGGACGGGCCGGTGACCCGCACTCGTTCCAAATCCCTTCCCTTTCGTTAAGTGTGTTGTTGTTATACTCTCCGTTGTGTCTGGTGATTCCTGATTGTGATGCTGTCGCTCGCATTATTTTATCCTATTGCAGCCGGGACGGCTGGATTTTTCATCGGGGGGGGGTCATGTAATGCGAGCATAAATGGGGTTGTTGCTGGCCTCTGGTCCAATCACGCGGCCCGGGGCATTGGGGGGCGGAGCCTGGTCTGCGGGGTGTGTGGGAGGGGCCAACGTTCACCTCGGCTCTGTTGTGTATATGCCCCCCTTTTTAATTTTTAAAATTATTTTTTTTTAAGAATTATTCTGCCAACATACAAAATATCGGTTTTTTTTAATAGACACGGGGCAACGTGAGAACGGACACGCCCCCACACTTCCACAGATGCGCGCATACCTCATTTCAAAGGAAAGAGGGCATGAAAGAGAGCAATCAAGGTCATAAAAACTCCCCGAATTTCACACAAGAGGAACAAGGGAGGGGGGAATTGCAGACGGGGGGGGGGGGGGGGTCAGGAGGACATCCTTTTGTTAAAAAAAACCCTTTGATAAATAGAAAACCAGGCCACGAAATATATAATGATATTCTTAACAAAGGAAACAACATTGACGATAAAAAAAACACAGACGGGTTTTGAACCATGTTAGATAAACAATTACCAACTTAGCCATGAAGAGTAAGCAAACAGTATCTATCCTTACTCCAATTGATAACCAGACTACAGTCTGCACCAGAGTCGCGATTGATCAATTGTTAATTAAATACGGACATTGTTTACCTTAAATAATTTCTACGCGGCCGGGCCGAAGCATCGAAGAATAATTATGGCGTCTATTTCGCTCCAAAACAAAGATCCCTAGCCGGGATATCAGATTAAATAATCACAAGAAGTCAAATAATAAGTACGGAATTAAAGTGGAAGAGGAATCAAGGGCGGATAAGGCTCTCAAAATTAACCAAACACAACACCCCATGGGAAGCGAGCAACACGACCGTCTTTGTTTTTCCAAGAGGATCTCCACACGCAGGCACAAAAGCGAGGAAATGACACCAATAAAACTCCCGGGCAATGGCTCAAAGGAAATTAACACGCTCTCGGAAATAAATAAATAAGCGCATGCGCCGGGTGCTTCCACCGTGGAAACAACCGTCTTTGTCTCCCCACAACACGGACAGCAAAAATTGCACACGCGAGGAAATAACATTTCCATGAGAGATCGGGTCACGATGAAACATCTGGAACACGGTTTCGGCATAACTTGGGCATAATGGAAATAAGTCGCATTTCAACTTCCAAACCAAAACAACTTAAGCTGTGTGAGACAAAAGAGATGATCCCCGAGCAAGTCAGGGAATAATTAAGCTCGCTTAACGCGTAGGTTTTCGCAACAAATATTATTCAGTAACAAAAACATGGATTCGAATATTTTTTTTATATATATATATATATAACTCGACGCGAACCATCGGTCTGGCTAATGAATAACTTAGGTGGCGCCGGACGAGGCCCCCACCCCACCCCTTTCTTCCAGAACGACACACAGCTGTGTCTTCAAAGCTAATAAACACACGGACGGACACGCACACGACACACACAACGGACGCAGATGGTTCAGCCCCACAGGAAGGTTTTATGACACAGCCTTTGAACAACTCGGGAAACCGAGTGGAATTTTCCAATATAAACCGAAGGAAAATCTATCCAAAACAGATCGTCAGGGGCCCTGGCCCCCCACCACAGATCGCCAGGGCTCTGAGGCCCATCTCGTCGCCAGGGCTTCGGCTCCACCACACATCGTCCGGGCCACGGGCCCCACCAAAGAGATCGTCCGGGCCACGGGCCCCATCTCATCTCAACGCCGACAACGAAGAAGTTTTCGTCATCCAGAATGACGAGGTTCGCGGGGTAGCGACGCGCAGCTACCAGCCGAGGTCTGCACCACCTGAGAAGAATCGCTACCCTGAGTCGCCGAGCTGCGAGTGAAGCCAACAAAGACGCCAACGTCCACCCTGCCACGAACGAAGCATCGCTCCTCGTCAGAGTGACGACCAGCGAACAACCCGCAGGAAAGGCGGAGACCGCCAAGCGAGCGCCACCGAGCGCCAAGCGAGCGCCACCGAGCGCCAAGCGAGCGCCACCGAGCGCCAAGCGAGCGCCACCGAGCGCCAAGCGAGCGCCACCGAGCGCCACCGAGCGCCAAGCGAGCGCCACCGAGCGCCAAGCGAGCGCCACCGTGCGCCACCGTGCGCCACCGTGCGCCACCGAGCGACAACGAGCGCCAACGAGCGACACCGAGCGACACCCAGGTCGACCAGCATCAACCAAAACCGACTCGGCATCCCGCCGTGGAGAAAAAGAGTCAAAGTCTTCTGAACGAGCGCCGCCGCTCACCTCACAGCGGAGAAAGTCTCGGCTGCAGCTCTCACAGACAGCAGAGAGGTCGTATCGCTCCCCACATACAGACTCAAGGAAACACAGAGAAAATCTTGTCAAACCGGTTTCTTTGTCAGAGTCTCGCCGAAGAATTAATTAAAACAGAGCCAGATTCGCTCCCCCACACACACGCCCTCACCCACCAGTATATACATATACTTTCGCCTCTGGGATACAATAAGTGCTTTTTATTACCGCAAAATGAAGTGTGTCATGCTTGTTTCAAACTCGGCCAGTCGCCGATTGTGATCGATACAAAAACGAACTAATGAGATGCCTGGTTGTTAGGAGGGTTTTAGCCATTCAGTTCGTTAAATGCACAATATCGCAAATGCATAAGAGTTTTGAGTTATTCAATTTAGTAAATGCATAGTCTCGCAAATGCATAAGTGTTATTCATTCATATTAGTTAATGCATAGTCTCGCAAATGCATAAGAGTTGAGTTATTCAATTTAGTTAGATGCATAGTCTCGCCAATGCATAAGTGTTTATTCATTCATTTTAGTCAAATGCATAGTCTCGCAAATGCATAAGTGTTTATTCATTCATATTAGTCAAATTCATAATCTCGTAATTGCATAAGAATTTTAGTTATTCATATTAATCGAATGCATAAGAGTTTGGTTATTCATGAATTATTGACGCATGTTTGACCTGCATGATAGAATGTCACATGCTTGTTAGAATAAAATTGCTTCACACCAACTGTTCGAGTGCTTCTTTCCAAGTCCATGCAAAACTATCTTATTCTTGATAACTGTATCCTGTGATGAGATCTGAAACTGGTGACCTAAAATATCATAACACACACTAGGATAATCGGTAAACGTTTAATCGATGATAATCGTGTTATCCTGATTGATATAACTCTGGAGAAACGAAGCTGAGCTTAAATATCACAACCGCACACATTAACATAATCGCAAGCATCCGCATAAATTAATACGATTATCTCCGCGATTATCATAATTTATGCATATAATTACACGCATTATCATACTTTATGCATGTTAATACACACATTAACATAATTCATGCGATTTGCGCATTTTTTGGAAAATTATTAATTTTTATTATTTTCATCAAAATTTCATAACCCGACACATACAACAGCTTCAATGGGAGGCGAGGTAAATGGGGGCGGAACCAGCGGGTTAGTATGAGAAGGCCGGATCTGACGATCCGGGAGGCGGGAGTCAGGGTCACGTGGGGGGAATGGATATAAGTGGGAGCCCGGAAGAGATCGGGGCAGTCGGGGAAGTTAAGAGGCTGAGCCACGTTGGGTGGTGAGAAAAGATCCACGCCATCGGCCACGTGGCCGAAGGACCTCAGCAGGCCGTCGGCCAGCGGTGTGCGGAGTGCGGGAATAGGGGAGCTAACGGAGGAGCGTGCTAGGCACGCGAGAGAGAGCGTGCGTAGCACGCGAGAGGGAGCGTGCGTGGGGCGCGCGCGAGACAACACTGGTCCGAGAGGAGGCCAGTGGGGGTGCGGAGAAGAACCTGAATAAAAGACAAACGGAGACCAGCATCGCCTGACGGAGTCTTTTATTACAATTACATTGTCTTAGATAATATGAAACTCAACAATAGGTCCTGAATGGACCAGGCACCGACAGTATACTTACGAATTCCCGACTTACTTTCACCCACACTTACGAACACTCGCACTTACTAACACCCGACTTACGAACACCCACACTCACGAACATCCGCACTTATGAACCAGCTTCGATGAAATGTTAATCTTTTAAAATTTACTTAAAACCAAACTCGCACTTTTTTTCAGCGGAGCAATCCTCCGAGATGATGTAATGAGTGGGCCTCGCGCTGGCAGTGAGTTTGTGTATGTGTGTAGACGCATGCACGTGTGTGTGTGTAAGTGAGTGTGTGAGGAGCGGTAGTGTAGCGGTCAGAGTGCTGCACTACGAACCTGCCGACCAGAGTTCGAATCCCACTCATGGCCAACACCGGATGATGATTATCTGAACCCGTCCTGGGCCTCTCCTACATTGACTCAGCGTCTAATGAGTACCTGGTGCAGTGTGCAGTAAACATCGCCACTTGGAAGACAGTGGCTTGAATCAGATACCCATAGACTCATTAAGCAGATACCCATAGACTCATCACACTGATACCCATAGAATCACAGAGACCCATAGACTGACATTGCCTGTGTCAGCTGATATTTGGATGTCTTTGCATAGCTGCAGCTAGTAGCCATTTGCACAGCGTCTTGGGAGCATTTAGCGTCTTGTCATATGCGGTGCATTTGTAATTGGTGAGGGCAATGCGCTTTTATTTCAGAATGGGTGTTAGGTACATTGAATTAGCTTCGAACCAGCCGTTTGACTTTCTAAACTTTTTGCCACAAGCTGTCAAGGCCGTGCTGTGCATGTCCAGTAGAGTGTCCCATTTCTGCTGAGCGCAGTGGGATTTGGGGACTTGGGAAAGTAATGCACCGAGGGCACAGAGGAAAGCTTCAGCTTTTGTTGGGTCAGCTTTTTTGCTGCTGCCGATGCAGGAGGCTCTTTCCTGTGTATCTTTTTTTATCTGTAGCTTGACTCTACAGCACACGAGGGAATGGTCAGTGTCGCAGTCTGCACTGTCGAAACTGCGGGTTTGGAGAATGCTTCTAAGATCAGCTCGTCGTGTTAAGATCGGGTCCAGCTGGTGCCAGTGACCTGACCGTAGGATTTCTCCAGGAGATTTTGCGGTGGGGTTTGGTCTGGAAGTATGAGTTGGTGATGCATAAGTTGTATCAGCACTGTAAATAGCTCCGTGAGGCATTACATCTGTTAAAATAAAACAAATGTTTATATATTTTTTTATAGTTCGTGGCCCCAGTCCTGGGGGGTGCCTGGCCTGTGTGCGTGACATCATATTGAAAACAGCCTTGCTCGGATATCTGTTGACCGAGTGCCATGCCTCCGTAAGGTTCTAATCCCATGCCTACGACTGGACATCTGTGAGAAAAGGAGCTTCTTTGCTCATCGGATTCGTCCCGCAGTAATACATGCAGATTCTGATTCTGTCTCAATGGAATCACTCCAACTGGCAGTGCTTTCACCGCGTCCAGACGGAACCCCTTCCACCCCTCCCACCCCCTAGGGTCATTAGCTCCTGGGGTGGGAGGGTCACCACACGCGGCACTGAGGTCCATGTAGGCTCCTAGGCCACTTCTGTTTCGTAGGCCTTTAGTGATAACTGTCTATACTTGGTACTGCTGCCCATCTTGGTACCGCCGTTGTCACTTTGCTTGTTTCAAGCGTAAGTGCTTTGTCTCGCGGCTGGGCAAGATTTCGTTACTGATGGTACTCCAGTATTTAGTCGGTGCCCTCATTCGATGGGTGGCGCGATGTGTGCCGCAGATAAGCAGATTGAATTTGAAATTATTGAGATAAAAAACGAGGCAAGCCTAAAAATAGTCTAAGCGAAAATGGCTTCAACTATGTTTTTGTTTGCTATGATTGTCATATCGGATGACGCAGCTTTAAAGGGATGTCGTTCGTTTTCCATCAATAACAAATGCATTGTTCCGACAAGACAACCGCATGGCGAACGCCATGTTGCTTTATTTTTGTGTAAGCGTAAAGATTTGACACTTATTTTCAGTGTAATACGCCTCACTTACAACGAGC
Organism: Lampetra planeri; assembly: GCF_965212315.1. NCBI lineage: Eukaryota > Metazoa > Chordata > Hyperoartia > Petromyzontiformes > Petromyzontidae > Lampetra > Lampetra planeri. Next base: position 383,614 of record NC_136161.1, read on the forward strand.
CAACTACCTTTGTTACCACTGCGAAAAAAATTGCCACGAGCAGCCAACAAATGAAGTGGCAAAAAAAATGATGGAGATTGTGCGACAAACGCCATTTGAAGATGTTATTGCTATTTCTGCAATTTAAAAACATCCATCTCCGGGGTTAATTTCTCTCTTACGTTATGGAAAAAAACGATTGACATTGACATGACTCTGCCTCTTTGTATATACACTGTACCCATCCTTGCTATATACATATATTTATTCAAGAAGATATCTTGGTCACTTTTTTAACAAATATAAAAAAACAAGGTCAACGTTTTTGTTTTGTAGGCTCCTTATAGTTTTTAATGTCCCTAGGGACAGTGCGTACTGTGGCCTATTTGATAATACAACCCTGGTGGGAAAGTGAGTGGGTAAATGAGTGAGTGGGTGACTCGGTGAGTGAGTGGGTGGGTGAGTGAGTGGGTAGCTGGGTGAGTGGGTGAATGGGTGAGTGGGTGATTGACTCGGTGAGTGAGTGGGTGGGTGAGTGAGTGGGTAGCTGGGTGAGTGGGTGAATGGGTGAGTGGGTGATTGACTCGGTGAGTGAGTGGGTGGGTGAGTGAGTGGGTAGCTGGGTGAGTGGGTAAATGAGTGAGTGGATGAGTATGTGAATGAGTAGGCCCCTAGGCCACAGTGCCTACTAACGTGGCCTATTAGATAACAAGTTCCTGGTGGGTGGATGAGTAGGTGGGTAAGTGGATGAATGAGTTATTGGGTGGGTCAGTGGGTGAATTAATAAGTGAGTTGGTGGCTGGATGAGTGAGTAGGCCCTAGGGACAGTGCATATTACTGTGGCCTACTGGATAATACAGCCCTGGTAGGTGGGTGAGTGGGTGGTTTAGTGGGTGGGTGGGTGAGTGGGTGAGTGAGTGGGTGGGTGGGTGAATGAGTGAGTTGGTGAATGAGTGAATGGGTGAATGAGTGAGTGAGTAGCTGAGTGAGTGGGTGGGTGGGTGAATGAGTGAGTGGATGAGTAGGTGAATTAGTGAGTGGGTGAGTAGGTGAATCAGTGAGTGAGTCGGCCCCTAGGCAAATGTGCCCACTAATGTGGCTTATTGGATAACAGGGCCCTGTCGAGGTCCCCTTGCCGTCGATCGAGAAGCCGTCTCCTCGCTGCTGTTGAGAAGAAGCCGCCCTTCTCCCAAAATCCCGCATTGGCTCTGGCGTTAGTGGTCGGATTTTTCAGTTTTTTTCCACTTGTTGTGTTTCCTGCTGGCGGAAAGAGAGGTCACAGGCAGGTCACGGTCAGCCAAAGTTTCCGTTCTTTACCAAGTGGGAAATGGAGGAGCACGTGACCAGAGTATTGTTTAAAAGAGGAGACGGGGGAGAGGATTCCAGTGACTCGGTGACCAACGCTGAGCACCGACAAGCTCCGATTAGCAGGACGCTCAGCTGCTACGTACGGTGGAGCGAAAGAAAATTCAACTTACCGTACGTATAAAGACTCACACGGATATCCATAGACTCATCACTCCAAGACTCATAGACTCATCACACGGAGACCCATAGACTCACACAGAGACCTATAGCCTCACACAGAAACCCATAGATTCCTCACACATAGACCCATATATTACTCACAGAGACCCATAGACTCACGCAGAGGCCATAGACTCCTCACACAGAGACGCATAGACTCACAAAAAGACCCATAGACTCACGTAGAGACGAGTACACTCACATATAGACCCACAGATTCATACAGGGATCCGTTGCCTCACACAGAGACCCACAGACTAACACGTAGACCCACAGACTCACACATGGACCCGTAGACTCACACAGAGATCCATAGCATCACACAGAAACCCATAGACTTACACGGAAACCCATAGACTCATCAAACATAAACCCACAGACTTACACATAGACCTACAGACTCAAACAGGGACCCGTAGACTCACACAGACCCATAGACTCACAAAATTACCCTTAGAATCACAGAGAGCCCTGTAAAATCATATAGACCCACAGACTCACACATAGACCCACAAAATCACGCAGGTAATTGTAGACGCACACAAAGATCCATAGACTCACACAGAGACCCATAGACTCACAAAGAGACCCATTGACTCACGACGAGACCCGTAAACTCACACAGGGACATGTAGACTCACACGTAGACCCACATACTCACACAGGGACCCGTAGACACACACATAGATCCATAGCCTCACAAAGAGACCCATAGACTTACTCAGTCCATTGACTCCTCACGCAGAGACCCATAGACTCAAACAGAGACCCATAGACTCACAAAAAGACCCATAGACTCAGAAAGAGACCCACACACTCACACAGAGACGAGTAGACTCAAACATAGACCCACATACTCACACATAGACCCACAGACTCACACAGAAATCCATAGACTCACACAGAGATCGATAGACCCCAACAGAGATCCATAGACTCATCACACAGAGACCCATAGACTTATCACACAGAGACCCATAGACTCATCACAAGAGACCCATAAACACACACAGAAATCCATGGACTCACACGGAGTCGCATAGATTCACACGGAGACCTGTAGACTCACAAAGAGACCCACAGACGCACAGAGACCCATAGACTCACACAGAGACCCATAGATCCACACATGTATCACTATGGGTCTCCATGCGTCTCTCTCCATCTCTATGTGTCTCTATGTTTGGCTGCTGCTATAAATGTCCACGTGATGTTGACGACGATGATAGGCCACTTTGTGAAGCTGCCATTATTTGTGATGGAGAGGTCAACAACAAAAAACATATTTTTTTCTGGCCTGGACTTTTGCAGCTGTTCTAGACTAATTTCAGGCTGCTGATTCCAAATCTGATCTCAGATTTGCTCTATCACATCTCATTTTGTATGCTATCGGCATACCCCATTTTCATTGATTTTACCCGAAATTGACTCCGTCACTTATGATTGCAAGTTGTTGCGAGTCAGTGACTGCTTTAGTGTTCAAATATGCTGCTATATTTTTAGGATAGTGTGTTTATAATATCATTTTATGTAGATATCCACATTTATTTCACATTTTTCTTCTTCAGTTTTTATTGAAAATGCAATATTTTATATCTCAAAAACCTGATGTGATAGACAAAAACTGATGCCAGATTTGGAATCAGCACCCCAAAATTACCTTTAAACCATTAGAATACTTTATGCCAGAAAAAAGTGTGTTGACCAGTGTAATAAGTTAATAGCTCAGTTGGGGTTTTACCTGGGAAGATAACAACTAGTATAGATTTCGATTTAAAGCTTTCGTGACTGCAGGGATTCATCTTCTTGGTTCTTTCGGTAAAGTCACGTAGAAGGGAAGTAATAAAATAATAAAAATAAAACATAATAAAACAATTCTCACGACGTTTCGGCCACAACGCAAGCAGCCATCCTCAGGCGAAGAATGAAACACCCCAAGCTTGGAGCGTATATTTAAGCTGGGTTAGAGGGGGGGGAGGTGGGAAGAAGAGCGCCTAAACAAAATAATTTGCATATCAAGAGGAATTCAGCATATGGAAAATGCGTAGGAGGTGGGCGGGGGGGGTTCCAAATCAATACTATGCCCGTGCATTATGCAGGATTAGCAGCATCAAAGGGGGGGGGGGAAGGGGGGGAGCATTAACAAAGGAAAGGAATGTTAATAGTATGTAGCTGTAGTTACTAAACAACCACGTAAAAAACTACAGTATAAACTGCATGACAAACTAAAGTTTATACTTTAGTTTGTCATGCAGTTTATACTGTAGTTTTTTACGTGGTTGTTTAGTAACTACAGCTACATACTATTAACATTCCTTTCCTTTGTTAATGCTCCCCCCCTTCCCCCCCCCCCTTTGATGCTGCTAATCCTGCATAATGCACGGGCATAGTATTGATTTGGAACCCCCCCCGCCCACCTCCTACGCATTTTCCATATGCTGAATTCCTCTTGATATGCAAATTATTTTGTTTAGGCGCTCTTCTTCCCACCTCCCCCCCCTCTAACCCAGCTTAAATATACGCTCCAAGCTTGGGGTGTTTCATTCTTCGCCTGAGGATGGCTGCTTGCGTTGTGGCCGAAACGTCGTGAGAATTGTTTTATTATGTTTTATTTTTATTATTTTATTACTTCCCTTCTACGTGACTTTACCGAAAGAACCAAGAAGAACTAGTATAGATGTTTATTTTTCGATTTAAAGGTTTCGTGACTGCAGGGATTCATCTTCTTGGTTCTTTCGGTAAAGTCATCACGTAGAAGAGAAATAATAAAGTAATAAATAAAATAATAAAGTAATATTAAAATATGTCATTTTTATTATTTTATTATTTCCCTTCTACGTGACTTTACCGAAAGAACCAAGAAGATAGATGTTTTTGTATATATTGTTTTACGTGATTTGTTTACCTTTCCTATACTTCGCCCTCCTATCCTGTTTGTGCATCGTGTTGTTTGTTGTTGAAACGTTCTGACTTCGTGGCCTCCTTACCGGAGCATCTGTGACGAGAAAAGAGCTTCACGGCTCATCGGATTCCTCCTGCAGCGTCAACTCGACACGCTGGTTCTGGCTGCTGTCTCCCCGCTTGTCTCTGATTCTCCCTCGTCAGGTTCGATCACCGGACCCCTGACGATGCCTGCTGCTGCTCCTTCTTTGGAGTTTGTGTCAATCTCTCTCTGTCTCTCCCCGTGGAGATATTAACGACCTCGCCTGGTATACAGGAAGTCCTGGGTTCGATTGAGACCCCAATGATGCCTGCTGCTGTGTATTTGGAGTTTGTGTCAATTTCTCTCTGTCTCTCCCTGTGGAGATGTTAATTACCTCGCCTGGTATATAGGAGGTCGTGGGTTCGATCCCGACCCTGATGCCTTCTGTATATTTCGTGTCGCTCTGTGGTCGTGTGTATTTTTCTCCGGGTCCTCCGGTTTTTCTCGTTCAATTTAAAATCAACATCACCACGTGTTTAGAGCTTTGCTATACATTTTCACGTGACAATGATAAGCCTACTTCATTGAACTATCATTTGTGATGGGCAGGGCGCTTTGAAAAACGATCGACTTTATAGCAGCTCATTTGAACCTTACTTGGTAAAATAAAATAAAAGTTCGTCGTTTAAATCCATCCTGTATACCAGGCGAGCAAGTTAACATCTCGCCACTGCTGTCCCCAGATGTCCATCTCGGCCCTTCCGCTGCTGCTGCTGCTGGGGGTGGTGGTGGTGGGAGCCCAGCAGGAGAAGACCGTCTGCGCGGGCATCAACGGGATCCCCGGTCAGCCCGGAGCCCCGGGGCAGCACGGGACCCCTGGGGCCCCCGGGAGGGACGGCAGAGACGGTGAGGGGTCAGGTCCCAGAGGACCCCCCACGGTGCGCTCGTGGTGGGAGCGACGCGATCACTCGCTCGCTCACTCGCTCACTCATTCGCTCACTCGTTCATTCACTCGTTCACTAACTCGCTCACTCGTTCACTCAATCGCTCACACCTTCACTCACTCACTCATTCACTCCCTAGTTCACTCACTCAATCGTGCACTCATTAAAAATCACTCATTCTATTGCTCACTCGTTCACTCACTCACTCATTCACTCACTCAATCGTTCACTCACTCAAACGTTCACTCGCCATTTCATGCCCTCGATCGTTCACTCGCTCATTCTCGTAGGAGAGTGTCTCGTGTGGAGTAGAGTCAGATGAGAGGGGAGAGGCAGGAGAGTGCGTGGTGGGGAGTTGAGTGAGATGAGAGGGGAGAGGCAGGAGAGGCAAGAGAGTGCGTGGTGGGGAGTTGAGTGAGATGGGAGAAGAGAGGCAGGAGAGTGAGTGGAGGGAAGTGGATTGAGATGAGAGGGGAAAGACAGGAGAGTGCGTGGAGGGGAGTAGAGTGAGATGAGAGGAGAGTGCGTGGAGGGGAGTAGAGTGAAATGAGAGTGGAGAGGCAGGAGAGTGCGTGGTGGGGAGTTGAGTGAGAAGAGAAGGGAGAGGCAGGAGAGTGAGTGGAGGGAAGTGGATTGAGATGAGAGGGGAGAGACAGGAGAGTGCGTGGACGGGAGTAGAGTGAGATGAGAGGAGAGTGCGTGGAGGAGAGTGAGATGAGAGTGGAGAGGCAGGAGAGTGAGTGGAGGGGAGTAGAGTGAGATAAGAGAGGAGAGGCAGGAGAGTGCGTGGAGGGGAGTAGAGTGAGATGAGAGGGGAGAGGTAGGAGAGTGCGTGGAGGCGAGTGGTGTGAATAGAGAGTGCACTGTAAAAAAGAAAAAGTTAGTTCAACTCAAATTTTCAAGGCAACCGACTGCACAGAATTTTTGAGTTGAAGATATCAACTTAATTTTTTAAGTTTTGAAGAACAACAATTATTAAGTTGCGTCAGCTAAGTTAGTTCAACTCAAATTTTCAAGGTAACCGACTGCACAGAATTTTTGAGTTGAAGATATCAACTTAATTTTTTAAGTTTTGAAGAACAACAATTATTAAGTTGCGTCAGCTAAGTTTTTCAAGTTCGTACAACTAAGTTTTTTTAGTTCAAGTTACTGGAACTTTTAAGTCTGTAAAAGCTTACTATTTTGAGTTTAAATTACCCCCCCCCCCCCACACACACACACACACTAAATCATCCACTGACAGTAAAACTGTTAATTTATGCATGTTTATTTGAACGACTTTGGCACAGCTTTACAATTCCATAATGACATCAGTATGGGCATTGGGCAATGTAAACGAGTTATACCCAAAGCAAATACATCTTTTTTTTTACTTTCCGACTCTTGTTGAGACCTTACAAATAATGCAATATTGTCAAAGATGACCGATAAACAGTTGTATAGTGCCTAAGTATTAATTCAGAAATGTGTAAATCCCCAGCTGAAAAAGCCAAATTGTCTAAACGTTCTGAATTATCTGAACTTTGAAATTAGCCAAAAATGCAAACACGCAGGCTATAACAGTAATTGTGAAACACAGCTTGCTTCTACTGAGAAACAATCAATATTCTCGTGACAGTTATATGACAGCTACAAATAACAGATTTTTTTTTAGTCAAAATAAAAGAACAACATAAAAACTATAAGGTGGTCCATGTGAAGACTTACAAAATATCCAAACATAAATGAACAAACATGATAAAATAAATCTTCCCCATGGAAAATGAATCACTGGTTTAACAGCTTGGTCTTGAAGCTCCGGACACGCTGTGAGCAATTGGTGGACATTTCCATGAAAATGTGCTGGATAGTTTCACAGGTATACTTGATGTCTTTTGGGAACTCCATGTTAAGGGCATAAAGCAAGCCAAAAAGATACGCAAGCGCAGTCGGGGTGTCTGGGATGTCTTTCAGGACAATGGTTTCCTCCAACACAAGGGCAATATTAATGACTGTGTCGTCATCATCATCAAGCACTGTGAGGACCCCCATCTTGATGCCTTTCACCTGTTTGTCATCTGCATCAGTTGCCTGACAAAACAAAAACCCCACTGAAATAATGTCCTGTAGAAAACTAGTCAATAAAGAGTGATGTCTATTTGTGTATGGCCTCTTTGCTATACAACACTACTAAAAGCTGAAGGTCTTCCAAGCTGCACTCACCAGGCATCTAGAGAAAAGCTTCTCAGTATTCTCCCGCAGAAATATGGGAAGACCTTCCACAGCTGCCTGTCTGCGATGACTTGTGATGTCAGATGTCTGTTTTGGAAGAATATAAAAACAAACAAATACTTTTGTTTAGCTCTGTGAAATGTACTCCTGTATGTGCACTTGGTTCCATTTGTATTCCCATCTCTACAATTGTGCATGTAGGCAGATAAAATAATTGCAGGCTCTGTTAGTTTGTTAGTGTTTATTTTTGTCTTTTAAGGATAAGTTCACTATTTTGCACTTTGAGCCCTTGCACTTTTATCTTGGCTGAAATAGAGTGTTTGACGAACACTCAACGAACACCACTAACCAATCGGTGAGTTGCACATCTTTGAAAACGAACGTTTAGGGTTGATTTAAAGACAGGTTTGTGAATGCATGTAGCTAGCCATTCTGAAGCATGGCAGGGCCGATTCTAAATCAGCCAAAAGCTCAAGACTGGACCAATAGTCAAAATTCGGGTGTCAAACACTATTTCATCAACCCACAGAGGAGGCTCAAAGTGCAAAACCGTGAACGTATCCTTTAAATATTACTGTATTAAATAGACAATCAAGATGGAACTCGCTCACCAATGTAGCTGATGCAAAAAAATTATTAAGTTATATTCCATCAAAAGTGCAGAGTGCTAGCTTGGTAGTTCCTTCTTGATTAATGGTTTAAATATTAGTGGACAAACTGAAGAAAAGGGTAACACTTTACAATAAGGTTCATTTATTAAACATTATTTAATGTATTAACTAACATGAACTATACATTTGTTATAGTATTTAATAATCTTTGTTAATGTTAGTTAATATGAATAAAGCTGTTCATTGTTTGTTCATGTTAGTTCACAGTGCATTAACTCATGTTAATAAGATTTTAATAAAGTATTAGTAAATGTCGAAATTAACATTAACAAAGATGAATAAATGCTGTATAAGTGCAGTTCATGATTAGTTAATGTTAACTAATGTAGTTAACTAATGTTAACTAACGAACCAAATTGTAAAGTGTTACCAAGAAAGGGCCTTGTAGTCAATATAACAACCTGTTTGTCAAGCATTTCCAAAAGGGTTTCCATCTCTCGACTAAAGGCGCACTTCCTGGCACGATACAATTTCAGCAGACGAGGGGTCAACATCTCAAGGGCAGCTTTAAATGTTCCCATCAGGTCCTTGGTGGTCACACGAGTGAACTCTTGACAAATCTGAATTAAACAAATGCAATACAAATACAACAAGCTGATAGTGTGATTTCATTGTTATAATTAAGACTGCAAACTCAAAGCCATAATACAAATTAACCTACATACACTATCATGGAAAAAACATAACACAAATGCACCAAGTTCAAGAAAAAAAAAGATTCCTTACCTGTTCTTCAAGAAATAGACCGGGCCACCTCTCCAGAACCTCTGAGACCATGGGCTCCATCTCTACAATCTCCATTCTCCTAAGGGAGAATGTGATGTCCATCTTCTGTTTGATGAACTCCATGTCCTTGTTTTTCTTCTTCATGGCTTCAACCAGGGAAGACCTCAGGTCTTCCAAGTCATCCTGGGTGTAGCTTTCAGGATGATCTGGTACATGGTTGACCTCACCTCGTTTTGGTTTTTTCAAGGAAAACCTTCCCTCCGGACCACCATCCCCATCATCATCATCTCTTCTTTGCCTGTTGACACCATGATCATCCGCCTCCTCCCTTCTTGATCTCCTGTTGACACCAACCTCATTACATCCAGCTTGACGTAGTTTTGATCTGTAGTTCCCCATCTTGTACTTTATGCTGGTTGTCCATCCCGCATATCCAGTACCACCACCAGGCAACAGAATCAAACTCATGTTTTTCAGGGTAGGCTTTCACAGAAAATATTTCTTGTGCCAACTTGTCCAGAATCTCTTTTTTCACATCTCTGGTTACATGTAAACCCTTCCCAAATAATTCAAACGTGTCATTCCCCTTGCGGAGTATCAGTTCCACATCATATGAGAATTCTGGTACTGGGAACGGAGTGGGCCACTGTGAAACATTCCTCCTATATGTCCGCACAACTGAAGATAAGCTGTGGATTGAGCCTGGAGATCCAATGATGGCTGTGTCAAGGGAAGAGATGGAGGATGACCGAGTTGGTGTTGGAGGTGGTGGTGATGGCATGTCCTCATTGCTCCACAGAATATGCAAGACAGCCTTTTCTGAAGGTAACTCTGCTATGTCAATCAGGTTGCAAACTGCCTGGCCAAAGTCTGAGTCTTCATACTGTATACAGAATTCACCCACAAGTTCAAGTTTTTGACGCAGTTCATTGTACAGTTCCTCTAAAGTTTCAGGAGCTTTGGTCAGCCGAATCTTACGGACGAGTTTGGGATTTATGTGGACCAGAAGCAAGAAAGCCTGTGAGGACAAAAGAAGAACAGATATTTGCATGACACTTTAAACTGAAGCCATATACAGTCATGGCCAAAAGTATTGGCACACCTCAAGAATTGTTGGTTTTTAAGCAAAATTCGCAAACTTTTGAAGGTTTTTTGATAAAATAACCAAACCAGGATATTTTCAATAGCTCAACACAACTGAAACAACAATTGGTTTCCCCAAATGTAACAGAATATATCACCAAAATACTGTGGAAAGTGAATACTGCATGGTCGAAAGTATTGGCACCCTTCACAACAAGTGTCTTTTGCCGTGATAAAAGCACACTTTTCAGTGTTAAAATCCAGTGCTAAGGTTATGGGTAGTCAGACGTCAGCTGTGGTAGCACTCCTGAGAAATATCAGCCCATTTCTAACGGACAAAAATCTCCAGTTTACTTACTATACATCTGTTGGTTTATATGGACAGTATAAGGTTTTCTTCAAGTAGAATCGACTTTATTATCCTTTAGAAATGGGCTTATACTTCTCAGGAATGCTACCACAGCTGATGTCTGACTATCCATAACCTTAGCTGTGGATTTTAACAATGAAAAGTGTGCTTGTATCACAGCAAAAGACGGTTATTTTGAGTGCCAATACTTTTGACCATGCAGTATTCACTTCCCGCAGTATTTTGGTGATATTTTGTGTTGAATTTGAGGAAACCAATTTTTGTTGTTTCAGTTCTGTTGAGCTATTGAAAATATCCTGGTTTGGTTATTACATTAAAAACACCTTCAAAAGTTTGTGAGTTTTGCTCGAAAACCAACACATCCGGAGGGGTACCAATACTTTTGGCCATGACTGTACCTTGAAGACTTAAAATCAAGTCATTAACACATGACAAAATTATGAAAACATACAAACAGAAAGGTGCTTACCATTTCAATTTACTGCAGTAGCCAAGCCCTTGGGGTCACCATCAAAGTTCTACCAACTTGGTATGCAGCCAATGGGTGGTAATCGTTCAAAGTCTCTGGATCCAGGATCTCTACATCTGAGTGACAGTTATCAATAAGTTGGTAAGACCGATAATGTTCCATGTACCAAGATGATAATCTTGCGGTGACAAAATACACTTTACACCACTTGTCCACCAATATGTGTAGTATTCTAAAGAATTCTGGCAGTCCACTGCATTCACCCGCAGACACTATCATGTCCCTCACATACTGGGTCCCATACAAATGTACTTCTTTAGCAAGAGACACATCATCTTCATTTGGGTACTTCTTTTCTAGTCCTGTCCTGAGCTTTTCATCTAAAGATGATATTTTCACTCTATCTACACTACCAACATGCAATTTTGGCTTGAACAATTGCTGTGTGTAAAGAAGATATGCCATGAGGTGTTGATGCTTAGTGGAAAGGGTGAGTAGTACATTCTTAAAACAGTGAGCATCATTGATTGCCTGTTTGAAAAAACTATGCTTAGACTCAAATCTAAACGTCCACAGATCCACTAATGGCCCAAAGCACCGTGTGAGATGCACATAGTGATCAATGAAGTGATGCTTTGGTTTCAACTTAAATTCAGGAAAGGTGTCAGTGAGTAACTGGCGATGGTCAGACAATTTATTCCCCAAGTAACATAATGTTCCCTCTGATAACGTAGTAGACACCGTAATCTCCACAATCTCTTTAAGGTCCATTAAAATTTCCCATGACTGCTCTTGTTCAGGTATATAGTTCCCGATCAAGAGAGGTAGCAAACGTAAAAGTGCCCAGTTTTCATGTCCGTTACCGTTTACCTTTCCAGATACAAGGCTTGTCTTTGTAATTGCATGTGGCTTGTTGACCAAATCAGAGAATTTGTATGGAAACTGTTTTATGCGGTTATTCAGTCCATCGAATGTAATGAAACCTTTTCTAATCAATTCTTTTAAACACAAACTTAATTCCGCTGCGACAACACCTTCAAATAGATCATGCAAAAGATCAGGGGGAAATCCAGTAACTGGGTGGAAGAAAGACAACTTACTTAAAGCACAGGATGATTTAACACCATTCACACATGGCTTAGGCTTATCACTCAACTTGAGTTGTTCCACAAAAGAATCGTGTTGCGTAGCAGTTCTCAGTGGAAAGTTCCTTGGCTCACAATTTCCAATTTGGTCTCGACTGATGCAACAAAATCTGCAGAATTTTTCGACATTTAAAGCTTCCTGAAAACCTGCTAAGCTATGTGCACCAAGGTTATCAGCACAGACACAGAACACTGTTCCCTTTACAAATGTATCTAGAGTCTCAATATACACTCCTATCTTTTCAAGATATCCAAGATCCTTAATCAAAGGATAAAGAAAGGCATCATACCCAAATTGTCTGACATCGACAGTTTTTCCAAGACAAGCCAGTTGAATTAGGGGGAGAGTAGAGCGAAACTTGCTTGGTAAATTCAACAAAATCCAATAGACAGCAGTAATTTTATGGATTTTTTTTGAGGACCCCAAAGGATTACATAGTTCCAGGTCATCTATGTAAAGTCCTATAGAGATACTTGCATCTTGCACACCCAGAAGACCATTGTCTTTGTAGTACTGTCCGTCTCGAAAAGAGCAAAATTTACCTGGGTTGTCCCCTTGACTAAACACCAACTTCTCCACAAAATCTGGCTGTCTCAACAAAGTCCCAAGAACCTGGAGGATTGAAACATAAACAAATGTTTGTTTATGGGTTATTTTATATGTATACTCAGTAGGCTGAATTACAGGGAACTTATCTTTAAAAAAAAGATTTCTCCTGTGATCAGTGGCCAATGCACCCTTTCCTTGAGTGCTTACAATTAATGGATTTGTTTCCAAGACAGCATCATTAATCTTATGGAGAACGCTATCATCTAATTAAATGCCGTGTTCTGCAAGCACTGCTTTGATACCTGGTTGCGAGTGGGATTTTGAAAGATGTAAAATATCATTAAACCCCTCAACTATTTTCTGTACAGCGTGTCTACTAACATGTAATTCAGTTTGCATACGTAGAAAAAATCCAGCAGCCCTGTGTTCAAGAGTCTCAGCATCTACATACTCCTCCTTTTCTTGGACATCTGAATTTCCAGAACTACCTGGAAGTGTATCTTCCTCACTACAGATACCTAATGGTTGGTCAGAGGAATCTGTCTCAATGGACACAGGTTCATTTTCTAAGTCTGCTCTTAAACAGGTTCTGATATCACCATGCTTGTGTTTCCTACTTTTGTGTGAACTAAAAGTCTTTAGATTGTTTGTTTTAAAACTACATCTCAAGAAGGGGCAACACACAGTCTCATGTTTTTTTAAATGGCGTCCAAGGTGTTTGAAGAAAGACTGTTGCGTGCAGATTTCCCGGAATTCACATAGATTACAAAAAAAGGTGAATTTATCATGTATTTTGGCTGTCCTAAAATGTGATCTGGTCAAATGTGACTTTAAGGCGCCAGGTGTTTTAAAAGTACATACACAGTCACCGTAAACACACGGCCAGTAAGCTCCTCTACCGTGCCTGAGCCGATGGTGCCTAAGCAGACGTTCTTGACTGGCACTGGCAAAGCTGCAGAAGCGACACTTCATAGAAAACCTAGCACAAAAATAAGAGGAGAAAATTAACACAGTGACATACTTCGCAACCGTTCACATTAATGCTGTTGAGCTTCAGGGCTAAAACACACAAAGGTAGGGCTGGGTATTGTTCAAAATCTTTCGATCCGGTGCCAATTTCGATACCTCAGTTTCGATACCGGTTCCTAGCGATACTTTTTTCGATACCAATTTTATGAAATCCATTTTAAAAAGATTACATAACTAGGGATGGGAACCGAGAACCAATTCTTCTTCAGAACCGGTGCCCAGTGAATCAATTCCTTGGAACCGTTAGCATGCCTGCTTAACAATTCCGCGTATCGGTTCCGCTCGTTGCAAATGTGTCATGATGTCACACACGCGCTGCATTGTTTTGATTAAGAACGTGGCAAACATGGCAGAGGCAGAAGTTCGACGCAGAAGTATAATGAGGCCTTTAACGGGACGCCATGTTGCTTTCCGACAAGCCATCGCGTGCTATCTCACACACATTCATACACTCACTCACTCTCATGCGCACACACACACACTTGCGCGCGCACACACACTCTCTCGCGCTCACTCACTCACACACGCGCACACATACACACTCACTCACTAGTGCTCACGCACACACTCTCGCTCACTCACTAGCGCACACACACTCTCTCGCGCTCACTCACTCACACACAAACGCACACATGCTCACTCACACACACACTCACTTTGAGAAGTAGCTCACCTATACTTTTAGATTTGTTCTGAGGTTGCTACACATAATTTGTGTATACAGTATGTGCTCTGTCTTCTGATCAGATATTAAAGCGAGTTAATACAAACAAACACATTTGTACTTATTCCCTCACCCAATGAGAATCGATAAGGAATCGGATCGATAAGCAATCGTTAAATCCTTATCAATTCCCATCCCTATACATAACACATTACCTCAGAAAAACTTTGGTTTTATTTTTTTAGTTTGACTCATGCTCCTTAGCCAGTGCACAAAGGAACACATTTTTTTTTATAAAGAGCTCATGCTCACCAAAACTGATTTTTAAAAAATAAAAAAATACAGTAAAACTTCATATTGTGAAATAGTATTACAATTTAAAATATTATTTTAATATATTTCAAAATGTAATTTACTCCTGTGATATCAAAGCTGAATTTTCAAAATCATTACTTCAGTGTCAAATGACCCTTCAGAAATATGAAAACAGTTTGCTGCTTAATATTTTGGAAACTATGATAATTTTTTTCATGATTATTTGATGAATAAAAAATTCAAAAAAGATTTATTTAAAAACGAAATATTTTGTAACATTACACGTTGTAATGTCACCCTTTGATAACTTTAATGCATCCTTACAGAAAACAAATTCTGACAAACCAACACATTTTTGAACGACAGTGTGTAACGTTACATTCAGTAGGTTATTTATTGAAATATAAACACTGGAGTGATCAACAAGGTATCTCTTCATTTACCAGTCGAAGACGGAGCAACTTTCTGCTCTTATGTTTACTCCGTGCACTGTCAAGGTCTTCATCATATTTGTCGTGGTACCGGTCTTTGCAGCAATTATTTTAATGCGAATACTGAATCGCGCGCTGTTGGCATCGAGCCTGGAGAAATGTACCCACACTTTTGATCGACTTTTCCACATCTTTAAGGTATTATGTGTGTGTGCTCGCGTCTCATATGAATATGTGCGCGGAGAGTTTGTGTGTGTGTGCTTGCGTCGTCTCATATAAGTATGCGTGTGAAAAGTTGTGGGTGCGCGCGCGCGTCTCATAATATGAGTGTGCGTGAGCGACTTTATGTGTGTCGTTGTGCATTTCATATGTATTTGTTTGAGCACTGACGTTGACGAGTTAACTCCTTAGGTAACGTTATCGAATTCTGGAACTGGAACCGAACCACATGTCATTTTTAGATAAAGTTACTCGATAGTATCGAGGCAATTCGGTCGGTAACGTTACCTAAAAAGTATCGAACTCGGCAACTTACCCAGCCCTACACAAAGGTCGCATGCTAGAAGCTATATAAATCTAGTTAACCGTATCAAACCGAAGTTTTGTATCAAAGTTTTAGCACGTTAGTTCTACCTTGATCACGAGCAGCAATGTGAACTGTTACCGCCGGTGCTTCGGTTTCAGGTCAATGAGCAAAGCAGACGTGCATAAAACAATGCCATATCATTCATCGAGAATAACAAACATAACGGCAACACAAATCTTTCAATTAATATGTGGACAAGAATTATATTGAGCTTAGCTGTTCAAAATAAGCTACGTTAGCTTCTAACCAATTAACGTTAGCAAGTGTGGGATTTTGTATTGCCATTAACGCCTCGCCTGGTTATGATTTATCGATTTTGTTTCGCGCAATGAAATGTAATACAAATACCAAATGCATATACATATTCATATGATTAGCTTACCTGTTAGAATGAATGTTGTTTATCTTCGGCCAAGAAGTCAGAGAAATTTACCGCTGGCATCGTGACAAAATGGCGGACGCAAACTTTCAAACTGTCGAAGAGAGCTCCAGGCAAAATCCTTGGAAACCCCGTGGCAGCCGGTTGCCATGACAAATTTCAAATGAGCATGCGCAGATAAGTTGACCTCACTTTAACTGGGTGTCAACTACAACTTAAAAATAAAATCAACTCAATTTATAAAGTAAGATGAACTTTTACTCAGAAACGTCTGAAAGTGAGTTCAAGTGGCTTACAACAGATAGTTCAAGTTCCAACTAGCAATTTTATTGTCAGTGAATGCAAAAATCTTAGTAAGGTGAACAATTTTGAGTTGTCATTTTTACAGTGTGGCTTGAGGAGCGGATGAGCCATGCTTTGTTCTTCTCGCAGGCGCTACCGGAGCACCCGGAGCCAAGGGAGACCTCGGGGCTCGAGGCTTGACTGGGGACCCAGGTGGGACTGTGACACTGACTCGTGTGCTCCGAGCAGCTGATTCTATATATTTATTTTATTACCAAGGAGGCTCACTGAGCTATGTGACTCTTGTTCAGAAGCGACCTGGCCACACGTAATGATAGCTCGACAAAGTGGACTCATCATCACGTGGACATTTATTCAGCCAAATATATTTCTAAATGTGGAATGGGAAAAAATCGGAGGACCCGGTGAAAAATCCACTTAACCACGGGGAGAGACGCATGCAAACTCCAAATGAACAGCTGGCGTCAGGATTGCGATCGAGCACACGACCTCCTGTGAACCAGGCGAGGTAGTTAACATCTAACCACCGACAGGCTGCATGTGCCACGGAGCGATTCATCACTTATATTATTATTTTTAACGTGAAGTTAAAAGACACCAGAAGCGGCCAAGCAACGCGAGGTAGTAAATAACCGAGCTCACTGCTCTATTTATTTCACTGCGGTTGCTATGAGATGTTAACTCCCTCGTCTGGTCCACAGGAGGTCGTGGGTTACAACCCAACCCTGACGATGCCTGGTGTATATTCGGTGTTTGCATGTTCTCCCCGTGGTCGTGTGGATTTTTCATTGGGTTCCTTTGGTTTTCCTTCCACCTTTAGAAACATGCGTTTAGACTTTACAGTATTTGTCTGCTATAAATGTCGACGTGATGATATCAGCCACCACATTTAGCTGTCATTTTCGACAGGAAGGTCTTTTCTGAAAAAAATAGCAAAACAGCAGCTCAGTGGACCTTATACCTGGGAATTTAACAAATAGTTTAGTCGATGGGTCTCTATGTATCTCCATGTTGTAGCTCACGAAGTATACCGTGTATAGGTGTAACATCTGTGGGGGCTAACGTCCCTCTCCTCCTCTCCCTCCTCGGCCCCTTCTCGCCGGGCTGCCGCCAATCGTGTGATCGGCCTCCCCGCACCAGCGTCCTCTCTGTGGCACATGGCTAGTGGCTGGCTCCCCACAGCCTGGAGTTATCCCACACACTCCCCACGTACACCACCACTCATGCAGAGGTGGGGGTTGGTATGGTGTGTGGAGTTGCTATGCACGCAAGGCGACACGGCACTTTCCCCGACTAAACCACGGCGATGGCGGATGACGTGTCCGGGTCAGTCAGTGGGAGTTCAGAAAGTGAGCTGTGGTGCAGGTGCGTGCGAACAAGGTGGAATGAGCACGTGTGTACGTGTCAACACTCAACTAACCAACCCGTTTGGTGGATGCTCCTCACTCATCCTGGGAGGGAGGGTTAGAAAACCTGGGTGTCCACATGACCCCCCCTAATCAGTGTCAGCAAAGTAGATGGAATTACTTTAAATATAAACGGACCCATCGCTAGATATTCACGCACGTGAATATGCACGCGCCTATCCCCCCCCCCCCTTCCTGTGCGTCGGCATTAATCCGCTGTGCAAATACGCAAAACGACGGCCGGGTTGATGATAATATACGCGTGTTTCACATGCCCGCACGTACCCGCACCACACCTACGCTCTCCCCACCCACGCAGAAATCACACCACACGGATCCTCTGTGCTAAAGTTTATTAATGGCGTCAATACGCATTACCGGGAGGAGGAATATTTCGCGAGGAGAGCCTAGCCTAACTCTGCCTATGAACCCAGTTACCCAAACGTTCTACCACGTACCTCGTCGCTGTACTCACGGCGTCGCACGGACGCTGTGAGAGTCGGAGGGAGAAGGACGAGCGAAAGCCTCGCTTATCACTGCCTCGTAGCAGCACTCGCGGGCATCACACAGATGCTGCGAGTGGCTCAAGGAGGCAGGACAGCAGGGAGGGGTCTGGATCGCCCGGAGGTTGAAGACAACTGAACTCACCGTCCCGGGGCACCTATCTTTATTCTCTAAACTTCAAAGGCCCAGGGTAACGTCATACCACGCCGCCAATCGGGCACTTACCCATGCTCCCCGTCATCGTCCCTCTCCACCATCTCTACCGTGGCCTAATCCCCTCACTTCAAAGGCCCAGGGTAGCATTGTACTGCGCAGCCAATAGCGTGCTCACCTGCGCCGTCTACATGGAGGGCCACGGGGTCTGCTGCTGCTGCTGCGGCCCCTCACCCATTGTCACCCGTGCTCAGCAATTCTAACCAGCTGGTTTGCCCTTCTGGCCTAATATTCCACCCTCCGCCTCTCCCAGTGTCGTGAGTAACTCATTGCGGTTGGCCCAGGGAACCTTTTCGTTCTGCGCCCATAACATTTTAAGCCAATTTAGGGGCACTTCAATGTAACTTGATGACTTGATGCCAAACCTGTGAGGGTCGGCCAATCTCCTGGCACCGGGAAACCGTGGGACCCTCCCTCTAGGGACTCTTCGGATTAAAACCCGATGTGCCAGGCAACCCACCGTCAGGACACTACGTGGGTGCGCTGTGTGTGGGTGTGTGTTTAGTGTGGGGGCCGGGAGGGGAGTGCTCCGTGGTCGTGGCACCACACATGACCCCTTGTTCTGGGAAACAGAACTCATTCAGTACACCGTGTAGAGCGGAAACACGCGTTTTATACAGACACGTCGGGCAAGGTTTTACTGTTACAAAACAAAGACGTTTGTCACAGGACACGACTCAATTGTGCAGGTTTGGCTCACCGTCATCAACATAGATGCAGAATTGCCCCATATCTCCGTTTGAGAGTTGGGATAAACACATAAAAAGTAAAGATCCCCCGTATAGCCTTAACAGACTGTTGTGGAAAGTGATGTTGGTGAGCACTTATGAAAACCGGCACGCCTTTGTCTCCCAAGTGGCGTTGTTAACACATCTCACCAGGTAATAATTTGAGGCTAGTCGACCTACGGTAGGAGGCCCAGTACCAGTTCAGATAATTGTAACTTGTGTTGAACATGAGCCGGAATCGAACTCGGGTCTCTGCTGGGTTCATAGCACTAACCGCTACATTACCATGGGGTGACACACACACATGCACACGCCGTGTGTTTGGACCGTGTTGTCCGACTAGGTCTGCCGGGAAAGCTGGGCCCTCTTGGCCAACCAGGGCTCGCGGGGACTCCGGGAGTCCCAGGTGAGCAGGGCGAAAGAGGCGAGAAAGGCGAGCGGGGAGAGAGCGGCGTGGGGCCCAGGTCGGCCTTCTCTGCGAAGGTGGACGCTTACAAGCCGGCGGCCGGCTCCCCCGTGACGTTCAACGTCATCATCACAAACCCGCAGGGCCACTACAACCCCGGCACGGGGAAGTTCACCTGCGCCCACCCAGGCGTCTACTATTTCACGCTGTACGCGCATCCCGGTGTACAAAACCTCGTGATTATGTTCATGAAAAACGGGGAGGTCATCTCTAAGGTGTGCGGTGAGAAATACAACGCAATAAGTGCCAGCGTCGTGCTGAGTCTCAAAGCTGGGGACGAGGTGTGGCTGGAGATGGAGGCTCCGTACATTAATTTTTACTTCAACACGCACAGAGACTCGGTGTTCAGCGGCTATATCCTGTACTCCGAGTGAATCGTTTTTGTTTCCATCTGTGCGTCTGGGAAGACAGATTGGGAACACATTAACACACACGCATGCACCCCTCCCCCCATGTTAAACAAAGCTTTTGGGCAACATCTCAGAAAAATACCCAGCAAAAATCTTCAAATATGCTCGGCTTGCCCAATGCTGTGGTAATGACTGCAAATTTTCGGATGGGAAATTTTCTCACCAGAGGAAAAATAGGCCCGACTCTTTTTCGCAGCCACCTCTCTCCATGTCAGCCAGGGTGTCTGGGCGATTATGAATCGGTTAGACAATGCATAGCCGCATGCACCAACTGAAAAAGTCCTGAAACCTCACCAATTTTTCCATCCGGCATCGGCAGTGAAGGGGGAAATATTCAAATTCCAGCTTATAGCTGAGAGTTGCTCATTTCTAACATGGAAGAGAGAGGACATTTTTTTCTCTCCCGTGCAATTCCCTCAATATTTTTCATCGGAAGGCAACGTAAAGAAGGACGATAACTCCATCTGGAATACTGGGAATCTTAACAAGATTTGGAATGTAGTAACTATGCCTTGGTTCGTTACGCACAAGGACGTGAGCCAACTGTGGCGGATAACAATTTCTTGACAACCAAGTACAACCAACTCTTCAAACTCTCGGCGACAATAATAACACGCGTCTACAGAACCCTGCAGTTCACCGACTTCACACAGCGACCCCGCGTGTCGACAATGACGGAAACCACGTCAACTTACACAGATAGAGACCACCGTGAGGACCGTTCGCAACAATCCTGACGCTCGCCTCCACTCCTGGGTGACGAGGCAACGCACCAGAAGCCCAGGGTACGCAAATTCACCATCGAGGTCGACTACAGCGTCAGGGACCCCCCAGGATTCAACGGTAGAGCCGTTCTCCCAAAATTCAACGCAGAATCAACCTCGGTCTTGCATTGCACTCACAACAGTGCTCTTAAGGGATCTATGTAGCAGCAGTTGGGAGCTGGACCGGTACTGCCTGAATCTCTGTGGCATTCAGGAGGTCCGGTGGACTGGGTCTGGCTCCTGCCACCATAAGGGGTGGACAGTCCTCTGCTCGGGGCAGGAGACTGCCAAACAAAAGGGTGTGGCTCTTCTTCGGAACAAAAGAATGAAGGGGGCGTGGGACCGTGTCGGTGAGGTGTGGGAAGCTATAAGCCACAGGTTACTTTGTGCTCGCCTTCCCATCAACCATAGGCAAGGAGTGGTGGTGGTTATTTATGCCCCCACCGAAGACGGACATCCGTGGAGGGATGCAGGCAAGGCCGATGAGTCAGATGCCTTCTATGACCTCCTGTCACAGGTGCTGGCTAAAGTGCCCCCTCGGGATAGAGTCATCTTATTGGGTGACTTCAATGCCTGATGCAGGAACCTCGTCTGGATTTATTGGAAGGCATGGGCCAAATCAGCTCAATAACAACGGCAGGAGGCTGCTAGGATGTTGTGCAGACCACGGGCTTGTAATTACCAACACGCTGTTCCGGCATTGGCGCATCCACACAACATCATGGATGCATGCCTGGTCCAAGCAAGAATATCTGCTGGACTACATAGTGACGGAACAGCGGATCCGAGCCCATGTTCTTGACACCAGGACCTACCTTGGAACTGATCTGCCATCTGACCATCGACTTGTCATCTGTAAGATGCGCCTGCCATTCTTCCACTCCGGTGGTGGGTGTACACACAGGACACCCATTCCAACTAAAGGTGGCCTGGTCTCATCTAGCTGATGGAAGTTGCCAGCGAGAATTTCATCATCGCTTGTGGCTGGGGTTGGCATCGTCCCCCACTCCTCCTGATGTCGATGGTAAATGGGCGAAGTTTAGGACTGTGACTCATGCAGCTGCAATGGCTGCTTTGGGTACGCGGTCCAGACCTCCCCAGAGACCCTGGCTGACAGAGGAGGTGTTCAGGATGGTTGAGAAAAAGAGACAGGCCCACTCTCATTGGCTACAGCATCCCACGTCAGAGCATGAGGAGGCTTACCGCAGCCTTCGCTCGGAGGTTTGGAGAGCCGTGAGGTGCTGCAAGGATGGGTGGTGGTCGCAGGTTGCAGAGGAGATGGAGTCTGCCTCAATGGCCTTCGACCACAGATCCCCATTCAACTCCATCAAAAAAGAAACCTGCAGCGCCACACCTATTACCATCATTAGGGGAAAGAAGGGTGATAAAATCTCCGACCCCCAGGAACAGGTTTGCAGATTTGCTGAGCATTTATGTGAGGTCCTGGGGGAGGGGAAATCCCTCTACATGGAAAACATCATGGGACAAAGTGGGGATGACCCTGCTGAGGCTGCGGTGCCTTAAGAAAGTCACCCCCTGTGGGTGGCTCGCTGAGGTACCATCTGTTGAGGAAGGACTGAAGGCGATCCAGAGTCTGAGTATGCCGGGAAAGGTCCTGGCAAGGATTATTCAACATTGCCTTGCTAGGCACGCTGAGGAGAGGCTTGCGTAGCCCCAATGCGGTTTCAGGAAAGGGCGATCCTGCACAGATGCCATATTTTCTACAGCAGAGGAATATGGAATTCCAACAAGACCTACATCTCTGCTTTATTGACCTAGTCAAGGCCTATGATACCATCAGTAGGCCTGGGCTTTTGGTTGTTCTTCGTTCTTTCGGAGTCCCTGACCTGCTGCTCACGATCATTAAAGGCCTTCATGATGATGAATGGGCCCAGGTAAAACTACGTGGCTGGGAGTCAGAGTCATTCCTTGTACACCTTGGGGTGCGACAAGGATGTCCTCTGGCTCCCACATTATTTAACATCTATTTTGACGACGTAGTTCGTGAAGCCTTCAATAGCTGTACTGGAGGAATTTCCATTTGGTACAGACACAATGGGAGGCTGATCGATGCCCGGGTGCGGTCAAGGAATGGCTCCCTCTTGGTCAACCACATTATGTATTCTGATGATTTGGTAATTGCTGCTCATTCAGAGGAGGAGTTGGAGACACTGCTGCTGAAACTAGAGCGTGCCACTAAGAGGTGGGGCTTTACCATAAGCACCTGCCTGGGTATTTTGTACCATCGGACATTCCACCCCCACAACTCCCAATCGGTGATGGGGTAGTTGTGGAGAGAGTTTCCCATACTTGGGCTGTGTGCTCATGACCGGCACCGGTTTAACAGCAGAGGTCTCACTCCGAATCAGTCGAGTGGAAATATCTTTTAATCGGTTGCGCAACGCAGTGTGGAAGCTACCTAGTCTGTCGCTCCGCACGAAGCTTCAGGTCTTCTCGGCCACGGTCATTCCCTCCCTTCTCTACGCTAGCGAAATGAAGATGAACATCAGTAGAGGGATGCAGGCAAGGCCGATGAATCAGATGCCTTTGATGACCTCCTGTCACAGGTGCCAGCTAAAGTGGCCCCTCGAGATAGTCATCTTTTTGGGTGGCTTTGAGTCCAGAGTTGGTCATGATGTTAGCATCTGGTCTGGAGTGATTGGAAGGCATCGGACAGATCAGCTCAATAATAACGGTAGGAGGCTGCTACATTTTTGTGCAGCCCATGGGCTTGTAATCACCAAAACGCTGTTCCGGCATTGGTGCATCCGCCCAACATCATGGATGCATGCTGGGTCCAAGCAAGAACATCTACTGGAGTACATCATGATGGAAACGTTGATACGCGCCCATGTCTTTGACACCAGGTCCTAGAGTAAGGCTGATGTGCCCACTGACCATCGGCTTATCATTTCTAAGATGCGTATGACATTCTTCCACTCCGGCAGTAGGTGTACATCTAGGAAACTATTCGAACAAACAGCGGCCTAGTCTCAGCTAGCTAATGAAAGTTGCTAGTGAGAATTTCATGATCACTTGCAGCTGGGGTTTGCATATTCCACCATTCCTGATGTCGATTGGAAATGGGTGAGTTATTGGACTGTGGCTCATGCAGCTGCAATGTCTGCTTTGGGTGCACTGTCCAAATCTCCCCAGAGACCCTGGCAGACAGAGGTGTTCAGGCTGGGTGAAAAAAAGCGACATGTCCCCTCTCACGGTCTACAGCATCCCATGTCAGAGAATGAGAAAGTTTTCCGCAGCCTTCTCTCAGAGATTTGGAGAGCCATACGGAGCTGCAAAGATGGGTGTTGGTCACGGGTTGCTGAGGAGATGGAGTCTGCCTCAGTAATACCCGACCACAAATCACTGTTTAATTCCATCAAAAAGTAACTTTTAGTGCCACACCTATCACCATCATTAGGGGTGTTGTATAAATGCCATTTTCAAAAAATTATATGAAGAGTGATATCGCCTATTTTCTATTTTTTACGTAATAGTTATCTTTTTACATATACTGTATCTGGATTTAGCGCGTTCTAACAAACACGCAGTACCGGAGGCCTGTGAACTCCTCCCTTGAAACAACAAAGGCAAATGGAGCACCCCCTGCTGCTTCGGCAGCGTCCCGAACACAAAGGAGACTGGGCATCGTGGAGGTTACTTACTCACAAGTCTTTGCTTGAAAAGTTGTAATGTTTGGATTGACCACCACCGCGTATAAATGTTTTCCAACATTATGGTATTAAACGTTAGTTTGATGATATAATGTGCTGTTATATGATGGTGCAGCGCAGGAGCAAAAGGTTTTTTATAATGACTATTTGGCATAAATTTTAACTTAAAGCTTTCGTGACTGCAGGACTTCATATTCTTGGGTCTTTCGGTAAAGTCACGAAGATAGGTTCAAAGAAAAACTACGTTTCGATCACAACACAAGCCATCGTCATCAGGAGGAGAAAAGAGGGGGAAAGCTGCTGAGGCAGACTGTTTTAAAGGTTTAAAAATCGTGTAGCCCAAGGGTCATAAACGACGTGGGCAGGGCTAGTGATGTTAATGTAACCGGACAGTGGCCTCCACGACGAGGGCGTGGAGGTGGCTATGTTAATGTGAGAGATTAGCATGTTAATGTGAGAGATTAGCATGCTAATGTGAGAGATTAGCATGTTAATGTGAGAGATTAGCATGCTAATGTGAGAGATTAGCATGTTAATGTGAGATATTATGATAATGTGAGAGATAATCATGTTAATGGCAGATCGCAGAGCAGCAATGTCGAGCTCGCTGTGCGAGGTGGCTGTGTTAGTGTGGGAAATTTAACCTGACCACCGAGCTCGACGACGCTAACTGACTGGATAGCTGGCTAACTATCCATCAGTGGCGGCGTCGGGCGATGACAAGCATGGCAACAGCAATGGCGACGACGCGGACGACTTCCACGGCGAGACGACCTTGATTCCCACGGGCAGCCCCGAACTCCCTCTCTCGCCCCCTTTTATCCTCCCGCTGATCTGGTCCCGCCTAGGCCACGCCCCCCTTCTCGAACCTTCTAGCTGGTTCTGGGAGCTCAAAGATGGATCCCTTCTATGACCTTTGGCCCAGTTCTTATCCCGTCCATGAACCTTGCCCCAGTTCTTCCCCTTGGGTGGGTACACCCGTAATTGCTACTTCTAGTCGCCAGTCGGCGCTGCTACACTAAACTTGCATGGACAATGTTGTTGGTGTTCTGATGATAATAATTTTTGGATGTTAGCGGAAGTTGAGATTAAAGTTGCTTAGATTAAAAACAGGTTCCTGTGTGCTTCTTTCCTAAACTCGTGCATCATTGTCGTAATAACGAACTGTATCCTGCGGCGAGATCTGAATCCCGAGGCCTGACACAATTGCACATGCAATTGTTCAAGCTAGAACCATTAATGTTGAAGCGAGAAGCGTACATGTTGAAGCGAGAATCAATGATATTATCACGATTGGTGATACATACCCCTAGACAACGAGAGAGCCAATAGTACATTTTTATTTCATTATTTTACCTATATTTTATTTTATATATATTTTTATCACAATAGACAACAGGGAAAAAATGTGATATGGTCTACGACCCTAGGAACAGGTTTGTAGATTTGCTGAACATTTCTGCGAGGTCTTAGGGGAGGGGAAATCTCTCAGTGTGGAAAACATATTTGGGGAAAATGTGGATAACCCTGCTGAGGCTGTCGTGCCTCATATATTGGAAGAAGTCGTCATCTTGATTTGATGCTTTCGTTACTGCAGGAATCCATACTGTTTGGTTCTTTCGGTAAAATCACGAGCGATCATCATCAGGTGTTCACCTTATGACGATTGATTGTGTTGCGATCGAAACGTCGTAATTTATTTTGTTTTATCTCCACCTGGGTGACTTTACCGAAAGAACCAAAGAAAATAGAAGTCATCTCCTGTGAGTGGCTGGCTAAGGTGCTATTTGTTGAGAAAGTACAGAAGGTGATCCAAAATCTGAGAACAGGAAAGCACCGGGCAGAGATGATCTCCCAAGTGAAATGTTTAGGGATGGTGGCGTTTGTGAGCAAACTGACCTACGCGACATTATATTCACAGTCTGGACCAGCAGACGGGTTCTGCAGGATTGGAAGGATACCCTACAGGGGCAATTCCCTCCTCAGTGTTGCGGAAAAGATCCTGGCAAGGATTAATCAACATCCCCTAGCCAGGCATCCTGAGGTGAGGCTTGTGGAGCCCAATGTGGTTTCAGGAAAGAGCACAGATGCCATATGTTGTCCGTTCGCTACAACAGAGGTGTAGGGAATTCCAACAAAACCTACATCTCTCCTTAATTAACCTGGTCAAGGCCTATGATACTATCAGTAGGCCTGGGCTCTGGGTTGTTCTTCTATGCTTTTGAAGTCCGTCACTCTCTGCTCACCATTATTAAATACCTTCATGATTGTGGGCAGGCCCTGGTAAAACTACATGGCCAGGAGTCGGAGCCTTTCGCTGTTCACCTTGGGGTATGACAGGAATGTCCTCGGGCTCCCACATTATTTAACATCTATTTCTCCCACGTAGCTCGTGATGCCAACGATGGCCGTACCGGAAGAATTTCTATCTGGTACAGACACAATGGGAGGCTGATCGATGCCCAGGTGAGGTCAAAGGATGGCTGCCTATTGGTCAACTATGTTACGTATGCCAATGATCTGGGGATTTCTGCTTACTCAAAAGAAGAGTTGGAGGCGCTGCTACTGAACCTGGAGCATGCCACGAAGAGGTGGGGCCTTACCATCAGCCCCACCAAAACTAGGCACCTGCCTGGGTAACTTTTTCCATTGGACAATCCACCCCCACAACTCGCAATTGGTGATGGGGCAGTTGTGGAGAGAGTGGAGAGTTTCCCATACCTGGGCAGTGTGCACATGATCAGCTTCGAATTGACAGCAGATGTCTGACTCTGAATCAGTCGAGCGGCATTATCTTTGCATTGGTTATGTAATGCTCTGCGAAAGCTACCTGGTCTGTTGCTCCATACGAAGCTTCCGGTTCGCTCGGCCACAGTCATGCCATCCCTTCTTTATGCTTGCGACACGTGCACCCCCCCTAACGAAACATCTTGCCCGGTTAGAAACATTAGGCTGACCTGCCTATAATCTATCCTGGGTTCAACCAGGGTGGATTGTCGGAGGAGCTCACAAAAAACCCTTTAAAGATCTGGAAAAAGTCCCATCGGTGAGCTTTTTTGGCAGGCAACGCTGCGTTGGCTGGGTCATGTAGCCCTCATGCCCAGCCACTGAACGCCTAAACAGCTTTAATTCGACCGGATAGAGGGGGCTATACGGTGTGGCAAGAGTAAATAAAGAGATGGAGTGATGTGGTACAAGAGGATGTGGAGCTGAGTGGACTTGCCGATGGCTGGTAACAGCGGTGTCAAGATTTGGCCTCTAAGGAGGAGGCTTGTTAAGAATGCTATTGGGCAGTTGGAGGCAGTCGTTCTCCAGCAACAACGGAGGGCGGAGGAGCGATGCTCACAACAACACGCGGAGCGCCGGGTGGCTCTTAAACAAGAAGTTTGCACAAAAAAGAGCACATGTGGTGCATCAGCCAGGCATCTCAGTCAGTCGACCCATGGCACCTGCTGGGTCTGCCCCGGGACCTCCTGCGATCGGGAGTTCGAAACTTCACGTGGACTCAACGTGCACATAGCCTGGCACAAGCGTCGTAGTGACGTCACCGCCACTTAGTGGCGAATGGCGGTTGTTGTTGTTGTGTGGGGGAGCGGTAGTGTAGTGGTTAGCGCTACGCTGCGCCGCGAACCCGGTGACCCGAGTTCGAATCACGGCCAACATCGGTGTTTTCGATTATCTAAACTGGCCCTGAGCCTCCTCTAGGTCGACTCAGTCTCAAATGAGTACCTGGTGTGGGACGTAAAATCATCGCTGGTGGGGAGACAAAAGGGATCAGGTGCTGACCACCCACCCCCTCGTGTGCCATGACGGCCTTCATAGGTGCTCGCTAACAGCACTTGCCCCAACAGTCTGTTACAGGCTACACGGGGGATCTTTGTTGTACGTGTGTGTGTGTCTGTGTGTGTGCAGATCAGATCCGTTCAATGAAGACTTGAAGGACAGAACAACTACACACACACCCACACACTCACGCACACACTCATCCACACACTCACACACTCACCTACACACTCATCCACACTCACCCACACACTCACCCACACACTCATCCACACACTCACCTACACACTCACCAATACACTCACTCACTCACTCACCCACTCACTCACCCAACCACTCACTCACCCACTCAGCCAATCACCCACTCACTCACCCACTCACTCACCCACTCACTCACTCACCCACTCACTCACCCACTCAGCCAATCACCCACTCACTCACTTAACCACTCACTCACCCACTCACTCACCCAACCACTCACTCACGGGGGCAGTCACGTGCGGTAAGGCGAGGCAGGGGAGGCAGAGCCTCACCTGTCAAACTACAATGCAAATAGCTTTACTTCAAGTAAAAAAAAGAATAATAAAATTGAATAAATTGGAAGATTTCCACACTAATCTGTGTTATAAATATAATTTCTGTATGAATCCAATAATTTTCATAGTCAAAATCGCCAAATTTGCCGAGCTCCGCTGCAAATACAGGGAGAGACGAGAGGTGAGGCAGCGACGAGCTCAGCCTCCCCTCTGATTGCGCAACCCCTCAGAAACTGGATGGAGCGCGGGCAATAAGCACGTGCCTGTTACTATCTCAGTATGTCACCAATGTAATGTTTGTAGACCCCTTCAGAACCGCCCCCCTCAGTCAGGACACGCCCCGTTACTAAAGACACGCCCCCTCAGTGAGGACACGCCCCCTTCCGTGTGTAAATCTGGCTCTGATACGAGCCAGTGCCTCCGCAGCCATTGACCTCACCGCACGTCACTGCTAAATATCACCACTAAGGGAGACAAAGGCGGTTGGGCGTGGTGCTGCTGGCCACCCACCCTCTCGTGTGCCACAGTGCCGGCCTTCATAGGCGCTGCTACTTCTCGCTACTAACAGCCACTTTCCCCCGGCAGTCTGTTACAGGCTACACGGGGGATCTTTGTCTTTCTTGTTTGTGCGCGCGCTTGTTGACTGTGACGTCACACGTGGGAGGTCTGGACCAAGTGGGAAATGGAGGAGCACGTGACCCGAGTATTATTTAAAAGAGGAGACGGGGGAGAGGATTTCAGTGACTCGGTGACCAACGCTGAGCACCGACAACCTGCGATTAGCAGGACGCTCAGCTGCTACGTACGGTGGAGCGAAAGAAAATTCAACTTACCGTACGTATAAAGACTCACACGGCGATCCATAGACTCATCACACCAGACCCTAAGACTCATCACAAACATACCCATAGACTCACACAGAAACCCATAGATTCCTCACACATAGACCCATATATTACTCACAGAGACCCATAGACTCACAAAAAGACCCATAGCCTCACATAGAGACGAGTCCACTCACACATAGACCCAAAGACACACACATAGATCAACAGACTCACACTGGGACCCGTAGACTCACACAGACCCATAGATGTACACAGAGATCCATAGCCTCACACAGAAACTCATAGACTCACACGTAGACCCATAGACTCATTACACATACACCCACAGACTCACACGTAGACCCACAGACTCACACTGGGACCCGTAGACTCACACAGACCCATAGATGTACACAGAGATCCATAGCCTCACACAGAAACCCATAGACTCACACATAAACCCAAAGACTCACACAGACCCATAGACGCACACAAAAATTCAAAGACACACACAGAGACCCGTAAACTCACATGAAGACGAGTTGACTCACACATAGACCCGCAGACTCACGCAAAGGCCATATATTCCTCACACAGCGACCCATAGACTCACAAAACGACCATAGACTCACAAAGGGACCCGTATAATCATATAGACCAACAAACTCATACATAGATCCACAAACTCACACAGGGACTCGTACATGCACACGAAGATCCGTAGCCTCACACAGAGATCCATAGACTCATACAAAGATTTATAGCCTCACACAGAAACCCGTAGATTCCTCACATAGAGACCCATATTACTCACAGAGACCCACAGACTCAAACAGAGACCCACAGACTCACAATAAGACCCATAGACTCACAAAGAGACCCGTGAACTCACATTGAGACGAGTAGACTCACACAAGGACCCACAGCCTCGCACAGAGACGAGGCGACTTACACATAGACCCACATTTCTGATGGGCAGGGCGCTTGTGAAAAAAGAGCTACTAGATAGCAGCTCATTAATACCTTACTTGGTAAAATAAAATAATAATTCGTGTTTAAATCCATCCTGTATACCCAGCGAGCTAGTTAACATCTCCCCACTGCTGTCCCCAGATGTCCATCTCGGCCCTGCCGCTGCTGCTGCTGCTGCTGGAGGTGGTGGTGGTGGGAGCCCAGCAAGAGAGGACCATCTGCGCGGGCATCAACGGGATCCCCGGTCAGCCCGGAGCCCCGGGGCAGCACGGGACCCCTGGGGCCCCCGGGAGGGACGGCAGAGACGGTGAGGGGTCGGGTCCCAGAGACCCCCCCACGGTGCGCTCGTGGTGCGACGCGATCACTCGCTCGCTCACTCGCTCACTCAATTGTTCACTTGCTCACTCATTTGTTCACTCGTTCACTCACTCATTCACTCACTCAATCGTTCACTCGCCATGTCATTCCCTCGATCGTTCACTCGCTCATTCTCGTAGGAGAGTGTCTCGTGTGGAGTGGAGTGAGATGAGATGGGAGAGGCAGGAGAGTGAGTGGAGGGGAGTAGAGTGAGATGAGAGGGGAGAAGCAGGAGAGTGAGTGGAGGGGAATTGCTGAGATGAGAGGGGAGAGGCAAGATAGTGCGTGGAGGGGAGTGGAGTGAGATGAGAGCGAAAAGGCAGGGGAGTGCGTGGAGGGGAATTGAGTGAGATGAGAGGGGAGAGGCAGGAGAGTGAGTGGAAGGGAGTAGAGTGAGTTGAGAGGGAAAAGGCAGGAGGATGAGTGGAGGGGAGAAGAGTGAGATGAGAGGGGAGAGGCAGGAGAGTGCGTGGAGGAGAGTGGAGTGAGATGAGAGGGGAGAGGCAGGAGAGTGCGGGGAGGGGAGTGGAGTGAGATGAGAGGAGAGAGGCAGGAGAGTGCGTGGAGGGGCGTGAGATGAGAAGAGAGAAGTAGGAGAGTGCGTGGAGGGGAGTGGAGTGAGATGAGAGGGGAGAGGCAGGAGAGTGCGTGGAGTGAGATGAGAGGCAGGAGACTGCGTGGAAGGGAGTAGAGTGAGATGAGAGGGGAGAGACAGGAGAGTGCGTGGAGAGGAGTAGAGTGAGATGAGCGGGGAGAGGTAGGAGAGTGAGTGGAGTGAGATGAGAGGCAGGAGAGTGCGTGGAAGGGAGTAGAGTGAGATGAGAGGGTAGAGGCAGGAGAGTGCGTGGAGGGGAGTGGAGTGAGATGAGAGGGGAGATACAGGAGCGTGCGTGGAGGGGAATGGAGTGAGATGAGAGGGGAGAGGCAGGAGAGTGAGTGGAGGGGAGTAGAGTGAGATGAGAGGGGAGAGACAGGTAAGTGCGTGGAGGGGAATGGAGTGAGATGAGAGGGGAGAGGCAGGAGAGTGCGTGGAGGCGAGTGGAGTGAATTGAGAGTGGCTTGTTGAGCGGACGAGCCATGCTTTGTTCTTCTCGCAGGCATTACCGGAGCACCCGGAGCCAAGGGAGACCTCGGGGCTCGAGGCTTGACTGGGGACCCAGGTGGGACTGTGACACTGATTCGTGTGCTCCTAGCAGCTGATCCTATAAATGTATTTTATTACCAAGTAATCCTCACTGAGCTATGCGTAGTGGCGTAACGCGCGCAGGGTTTGCAAAGAGCAGTTTTATTCATGTACGGGGTTGCAAACAGTGAGGCCAGCTCAGGACGAGCAGGTGCAGGCGGGTGGCCTGGGAGACAGCAGACAGAGAGACGCCATCAATTAGGGAACGAGGCAGTGATTGGCTGGCTGCAAATGCCAACGCGGTGTCGGTGCCAAGGAGGCGAGAGATAGTGGCGATGAGGGTGAGAACACGTGCAAGAGACGCCATCTTAATGAGGGTCATCTGAGGGCACTTAATGAGGAGGGGGATATAAGGGGAACTTCTGAAGCAACGGGGTTGAGTTGGTTGGAGATGAAGCAGTTGGTTGGAGATGAAGCAGTGAACATATTCAAGAGAAGTCCGGGACCTTTCCCTCCACACCTCGTCCTCCCCAGAGGTGATGGCTGATCCCCCGCTGGGGGCACAGGCGAGACACGCTAGCAGTGGAGAGGCTAGCGGAATCTTGAGTCTGAGTGTGATAGGCTATAGCGGGGTGAGAAGCTAGCAGAGTGTACAGAGAGAGAGTCCGTGACAGGCTAGGAGAGCGGGGAGTAACACGCTAGCGGAGGAAGAAAGAAAGAGTTCGCTACAGGAGTACCTGGTGTTGAATGTGAGGAGCATCCGTGTGGGATGCTGCGTATAAAGTAACACAGGAGAAAAATACGAAGTTTTCCGCGTGAATAAACACCACACGACATATGATACTCTTGTTCAGAAGCGACCTGGTCACATTTAATGATAGCTCGACGAAGTGGACTTATCATCACGTGGACATATATTCAGCTAAATACATGTCTACATGTGGAGGGTAGAAAATCGGAGGACCCAGTGAAAAATCCACACAACAACGGGGAGAGACGCATGCAAACTCCAAATAAACAGCTGGCGTCAGGAATGCGATCGAGCGCACGACCTCCTGTAAACCAGGCTGCATGTGCCACGAAGCGATGTATCACTTCTCCTATACTTTTTTACGTGAAGTTAAAAGACACCAATTGTGCAGGTTTGGCTCACCGTCATCAACATGGATGCAGAATTGCCCCATCTCTCGGTTTGAGAGTGGGGATAAATACACAAAAATCCCTCGTATAGCCTTATCAGACTGTTGTGGCAAGTGCTGTTAGTGAGCACCGATGAAGGCCGGCATGCCTTTGTCTCCCAAGTGGCGTTGTGTACACATTGCACCAGGTAATCATTTGAGGCTGAGTCGACCTAGGGAAGGAGTCCCAGGACTGGTTCAGATATTCGTCGCTTGTGTTGACCATGAGCGGGAATCGAACTCGGGTTCATAGCGCTAACTGCCACACTACCGTGGGGTGACACACACACATGTGCATGCCGTGCGTTTGGACCGTGTTGTCCGACTAGGTCTGCCAGGAAAGCTGGGCCCTCTTGGCCAACCGGGGCGCGCGGGGACTCCGGGAGTCGGAGGTGAGCAGGGCGAAAGAGGCGAGAAAGGCGAGCAGGGAGAGAGCGGCGTGGGGCCCAGGTCGGCCTTCTCTGCGAAGGTCGGCGCTTACACGCCAGCGGCCGGCTCCCCCGTGAGGTTCAACGTCATCATCACCAACCCGCAGGGCCATTACAACCCCGGTACGGGGAAGTTCACCTGCGGCCACTCAGGCGTCTACTATTTCACGCTGTACGCGCACCCCGGTGAAGAGCACCTCGTGGTTATGATCATGAAAAACGGGAAGGTCGTCTCTAAGGTGTGTGGTATAAAATACACCGCAATAAGTGGCAGTGTCGTGCTGAGTCTCAAAGCTGGCGACGAGGTGTGGCTGGAGATGGAGGCTCCGTACATTCATTTTCACATTGACGCGCACAGAGACGCCGTGTTCAGCGGCTATATTTTGTACTCCGAGTGAATCGTTTTTGTATCCATCGGCGCGTTTGGGAAAACAGATTGGGAACACATTAACACACACGCATATGTACCCCCTCCCCCCGTGATAAACAAAGCTTTTGGGCAACATCTCAGAAAAATACCCGGCAAAAATCTGCAAATATACTCAGCTTGCCCAATGCTGTGGTAATGACTGTAAATTTTCGGATGTGAGATGTTCTCACCAGAGGCAAAATAGGCCCGACTCTTATTCTCAGCCACCTCTCTCCATGTCAGTCAGGGTGTCTGGGCGATTATGAATCGGTTAGACAATGCGGAAAGACATCGCCGCTTGCACCAACTGAAAAAGTCCTGAAACCTCAACAATTTCACATCCGGCATCGGCAGTGAAGGGGGAAATATTCCAATTCCAGCTGATAGCTGAGAGTTGCTCATTTCTAACATGGGAGAGAGAGGAGAGGGGATACATTTTCTCTCCCGTGCAATTCTCTCAATATTTTGTATCAGACGGCAACAGAAAGAAGGACAATAACTCGATCTGGAATACTGAGAATCTTAACAAGATTTGGAATGTAGTAACTATGCCTTGGTTCGTTACACACAAGGACGTAAACCAACTGTGGCGGATAACAATTTATTGACAAGCAAGTACAACCAACTCTTCAAAACTATCGGCAACAATTATAACACGTGTCTACAGAACCCTGCAGTTCACCGACTTCACACAGCGACCCCGCGTGTCGACAATGACGGAACACCGCGTCGACTTACACATGTAATAAAGGACTTCCAGGCGGTGTCGTTAAACGTGTCCTTTATTGGGTTCTTGCTCACACCCTGCGATGTCTCCGCTCCGACCCGCACCTGTTCCTCCTCGCGTCTCCGCGCTCCACGCTGTCTCCCACTCGCTCTCTCTCTGCAGCCACACCGCTGCCTGTGTGCTCCCGCACACTCCGCAGCCGCCCTGCTGCTCCCCGTTACTCCGCACCAACAGCAGCCACTCCGCTGCCCCATGCGCTCTCCGCGTACTCTGCAGTCTCCCCGCTGCTCCACGCGCACCGCTGGCCGACGGTGCCGTGCCTCCACTCTCTCACTATCTCCCCACTCCTCACCAGCACTCCACGTGGCCTCTCCCTTCTTAATTCCGACTTCCCTCCCGATCCCCTTCCGGTTCTCCCCTTATATCCTCCCCCTCACGTGACCCTGACTCCGCCCATCCTCACGTGACCCTGACTCCGCCCATACTCATGTGACCCTGTCTTTGCTCGCATTACACACAGATAGAGACCACCGCGAGGACCTTTCGCACCAACCCTGACGCACGCCTAAATGCCTGGGTGACGAGGCAACGCACCAGAAGCGCAGGGTATGCAAATTCACCGTCGAGGTCGACTACAGCGTCAGGGACCCCCCAGGACTCAACGGTAGGGCCGTTCTCCCAAAATTCAACGCAGAATCAACCTCGGTCTTGCATTGCACTCACAACAGTGCTCTTAAGGGATCTATGTAGCAGCAGTTGGGAGCTGGACCGGTACCGCCTGAATTTCTGTGGCATTCAGGAGGTCCGGTGGACCGGGTCTGGCTCCTGCCACCATGAGGGGTGGATGGTCCTCTACTCGGGGCAGGAGACTGCCAAACAAAATGGGTGTGGCTCTTCTTCAGAACAAAAGAATGAAGGGGGCGTGGGACCGTGTCGGTGAGGTGTGGGAAGCTATAAGCCACAGGCTACTTTGTGCTCGCCTTCCCATCAACCAGAGGCAAGGAGTGGTGGTGGTTATTTATGCCCCCACCGAAGACGGACATCCGTGGAGGGATGCAGGCAAGGCCGATGAGTCAGATGCCTTCTATGACCTCCTGTCACAGGTGCTGGCTAAAGTGGCCCCTCGGGATAGAGTCATCTTATTGGGTGACTTCAATGCCTGATGCAGGAACCTGGTCTGGATGTATTGGAAGGCATGGGCCAAATCAGCTCCATAACAACGGCAGGAGGCTGCTAGGATGTTGTGCAGCCCACGGGTTTGTAATTACCAACACGCTGTTCCGGCATCGGCGCATCCACACTACATCATGGATGCATGCCTGGTCCAAGCAAGAACATCTGCTGGACTACATAGTGATGGAACAGCGGATGCGAGCCCATGTTCTTGACACCAGGACCTACCGTGGAACTGATCTGCCATCTGACCATCGACTTGTCATCTGTAAGATGCGCCTGCCATTCTTCCACTCCGGTGATGGGTGTACACACAGGACACCCATTCCAACTTAAGGTGGCCTGGTCTCATCTAGCTGATGAAAGTTGCCAGCGAGAATTTCATCATCGCTTGCGGCTGGGGTTAGCATCGTCTCCCACTCCTCCTGATGTCGAGGGTAAATGGGCGAGGTTTAGGACTGTGACTCATGCAGCTGGAATGGTTGCTTTGGGTACGTAGTCCAGACCTCCCCAGAGACCCTGGCTGACAGAGGAGGTGTTCAGGATGGTTGAGAAAAAGAGACAGGCCCACCCTAATCGTCTACAGCATCGCACGTCAGAGAATGAGGAGGCTTACCACAGTCTTCGCTCGGAGTTTCGGAAAACCGTGAGGTGCTGCAAGGATGGGTGGTGGTCGCAGGTTGCTGAGGAGATGGAGTCTGCCTCAATGGCCTTCGACCACAGATCCCCATTTAACTCCATCAAAAAAGAAACCTGCAGTGCCACACCTATTACCATCATTAGGGGAAAGAACGGTGATACAATCTCCGACCCCCAGGAACAGGTTTGCAGATTTGCTGAGCATTTATGTGAGGACCTGGTTGAGGGGAAATCCCTCGACATGGAAAACATCATGGGACAAAGTGGGGATGACCCTGCTGAGGCTGCGGTGCCTTAAGAAAGCCACCCCCTGTGGGTGGCTGGCTGAGGTACCATCTGTTGAGGAAGGACTGAAGGCGGTCCAGAGTCTGAGACCAGAAAAGGCACCGGGCAGAGATGATCTCCCAAGCAAAATGCTGAGGGTGTGTGGCGTTTGTGCGCAGACTGCCCTATGTGACATCATAACAACAGTCTGGACCACTGGATGGGTTCTGCAGGATTGGATAGATGCCCTGGTGGTACCCCTTTTTAAGAAGGGGGACCGCACAAACTGTAACAACTACAGGGGCATCTCACTCCTCAGTGTGCCGGGAAAGGTCCTGGCAAGGATTATTCAACATTGCTTTGCTAGTCACGCTGAGGAGAGGCTTGCGGAGCCCCAATGCGGTTTCATGAAAGGGCGATCCTGCACAGATGCCATATTTGCTACAGCAGAGGAATATGGAATTCCAACAAGACCTACATCTCTGCTTTCTTGACCTAGTCAAGGCCTATGATACCATCAGTAGGCCTGTGCTTTTGGTTGTTCTTCGTTCTTTCAGAGTCCCTGACCCACTGCTCACGATCATTAAAGACCTTCATGATGATGAACGGGCCCAGGTAAAATTACGTGGCTTGGAGTCAGAGTCATTCATTGTACACCTTGGGGTGCGACAAGGATGTCCTCTGGCTCCCACATTATTTAACATCTATTTTGACCACGTAGATCGTGAAGCCTTCAATAGCTGTACTGGAGGAATTTCCATTTGGTACAGATACAATGGGAGGCTGATCGATGCCCGGGTGCGGTCAAGGAATGGCTCCCTATTGGTCAACCACATTATGTACGTTGATGATTTGGTAAGTGCTGCTCATTCAGAGGAGGAGTTGGAGACACTGCTGCTGAAACTAGAGCATGCCACTAAGAGGTGGGGCTGTACCATCAGCCCCACCAAAACTAAGCACCTGCCTGGGTATTTTGTACCATCGGACACTCCACCCCACAACTCCCAATCGGTGATGGGGTAGTTGTGGAGAGAGTTTCCCATACTTGGACTGTGTGCTCATTACCGGCACCGGTTTAACAGCAGAGGTCTCACTCTGAATCAGTCGAGTGGCAATATCTTTTAATCGGTTGCGTAACGCTGTGTGGAAGCTACCTGGTCTGTCGCTCCGCACGAAGCTTCAGGTCTTCTCGGCCACAGTCATTCCCTTCCTTCTCTACACTTGCAAAACGAAGATGAACATCAGTAGAGGGATGCAGGCAAAGCCGATGAATCAGATGACTTTTATGACCTCCTGTCACAGGTGCTAGCTGAAGTGGCCCCCCGAGATAGAGTCATCTTGTTGGGTGGCTTTGAGTTCCGAGTGGGTCATGATGCTGGCACCTGGCCTGGAGTTATTGGAAGACATTGGACAGAGCAGCTCAAAAACAACAGTTGGAGGCTGCTATATTTTTGTGCAGCCCATGGGCTTGTAATTACCAACAGGCTGTTTCAGCATCGGTGCATCCACTCAACATCATGGATGCATGCCGGGTCCAAGCAAGAACATCTGCTGGACTAAATCATGATACGCGCCCATGTCCTTGACAGCAGGCCCTGCCGTAATGCTGATTTGCCCACTGACCATCGGCTTATCATTTCTAAAATGCGTATGACATTCTTCCACTCCGGTATTGGGTGTACATCCAGGAACCTATTCGAACAAACATCTGCTTGGTCTCAGCTAGCTAATGAAAGTTGCTAGTGAGAATTCCACGATCACTTGCAGCTGGGGTTTGCATCTTCCAGCATTCCTGATGTCGATGGGAAATGGGTGAGTTATTGGACTGTGGCTCAGGCAGCTGCAATGGCTGCTTTGGGTGCACTGTCCAAATCTCCCTTGAGACCCTGACAGACAGAGGAGGTGTTCAGGCTGGGTGAGAAAAAGCGACATGTCCCCTCTCACGGTCTACAGAATCCCATGTCAGAGAATGAGGAAGTTTACCGCAGCCTTCTCTCCGAGATATGGAGAGCCATACGGAGCTGCAAAGATGGGCGTTGGTCAGGAGTTGCTGTGGAGATGGAGTCTGCCTCAGTAATACCCGATCACAAATCACTGTTTAACTCGATCAAGAAGTTACTTTTAGTGCAACACCTATCACCATCATTAGGGGTGTTGTACAAATGCTATTTTCAAATAATTATATGAAGAGTGATATCGCCTACTTTTTTACGTAATAGTTATCTTTTTACATATATATGGATTTAGCGCGTTCTAAAAAAACACGCAGTAACGGAGGCCTGTGAACTCCTCCCTTGAAACTACAAAGGCAAAAGGACCACCCCCTGCTGCTTCGGCAGCGTCCCGAACACAAAGGAGACAGGCATAGTGGAGGTTACTTACTCACAAGTCTTTGCTTGAAAAGTTGTAATGTTTGGATTGACCACCACCGCGTAGGAATATTTTCCAACATTATGGTATTAAACGTTAGTTTGATGATATAATGTGCTGTTATATGATGGTGCAGCCCAGGAGCAAAAGGTTTTTATAATGACTATTTGGCATAAATCTTGACTTTAAGCTTTCATGACTGCAGGAATTCATATTCTTGGGTGTTTCGGTAAAGTCACGAAGATAGGTTCAAAGAAAAACTACTTTTCGATCACAACACAAGCCATCGTCATCAGGAGGAGAAAAGAGGGGGAAAGCTGCTGAGGCAAACTGTTTTAAAGGTTTAAAAATCGTGTAGCCCAAGGGTCATAAACGACGTGGGCAGGGCTAGTGTTGTTAATGTAACCGGACAGTGGCCTCCACGACGAGGGCGTGGAGGTGGCTATGTTAATGTGAGAGATTAGCATGTTAATGTGAGAGATTAGCATGCTAATGTGAGAGATTAGCATGTTAATGTGAGATATTATGATAATGTGAGAGATAATCATGTTAATGGCAGATCGCAGAGCAGCAATGTCGAGCTCGCCGGGCGAGGTGGCTGTGTTAGTGTGGGAAATTTAACCTGACCACCGAGCTCGACGACGCTAACTGACTGGATAGCTGAAGAAGAAGTCGTCATCTTGATTTGATGCTTTGGTGTTCAGCTGATGACGATTGCTTGTGTTGCGATCAAAACGTCGTGATTTATTTTGTTTTATTTCCACCTACGTGACTTTACCGAAATTACTAAAGAGTATAGAAGAATCTTATTGGTTCTTTCGGTAAAGTCACGTAGAAGGGAAATAATAAAATAATAAAAATAAAACATCATGAAATAATTCTCACGACGTTTCGGCCACAACGCAAGCAGCCGTCCTCAGGTGAAGAATGAAACACCACCAAGCTTGGAGCGTATATTTAAGCTGGGTTGGAGGGGGAAGAAGAGCGCCTTGACAAAAGAATTTGCATATCAAACGTAATTTAGCACATTTATAGGAAATGCGTAGGAGGCTGGTGGGGGGGTTTCAAAGTCATATTATGCCCGTGCATTATGCAGGATTAGCAGCATCAAAGGGAGGGGATGGGGGTAGCATTAACAAAGGGAAGGAATGTTAATAGTATGTAGCTGCAGTTACTAAACAACCATGTAAAAAACTAAAGTATAAACTACATAGTATCATCAGTATACTAAATATACTCTCCAATAAGCTGAACTACTAACAGTAAGTAATACATTACAATTCTACGTCGCAAAAAATATAATATGCTTCCAGCTAAACTTTTTCTCTTACATCACACGGGTCTACCCCGTACTATATACTACCATAGACAAACCCAACATTAAATTACATACTGTATTACTATACACCACTCTATACCTTGGCGTATGTGTTTGAGTTCACTGGCAATGTGTTCCTGGTCGGAGATGCATTGGGCTCTATGGTATAGAGTCTTGATGAGGCAGAGGCGTAGCTAGGGGGGGGCAGGGTGGTACATATGTCCCCGGGCGCCAAGGTAAAGGGGCGCCAAAATGAGGCTTACAACGTTGCGGCGGGCGCAGCAGCCTGAAACTACTGCACAAATCTACACCTCAACCTAAAAGTTTATATATCCCGCCACACACAGCCTACATGTCATGTAATTACATTTTGGTACGCGCGCCTAATAAGAACTTACATGGAAGAACGTCCCAAACAACAGACAGGCGCTGTTGATGTTCGTATGTTGATCGATACGGGTGCGTCGGCGACCATCATTTCAGACATAATTTATAACATTTTGCCCTATACATGCCGTCCCTTGCAGCCAGTTGATGTGCCATGCTATGCCGCAAATGGGGGTTCGTTGGGCATCACCGGACGGATCAATGCTCAGATCCGCATTGCTGACGTCCAATTAGTTGGGCCCATTTTGGTCTCATCAACCCTCGCCGTTAATTCTCATTAACAAAGGGTGTATTGAGCTCCCCTCCGGCCGACGCATGGCCTTCCTACCCACACCCACTCGGTTGCACTCCACATCTACGACGGTGCAGGCGTTGGCGGCGTGCACAATTCACATTCCTCCTGGCTCTCAGATGTTAGTTCCCCTCCGGTTTCGTAAACCCCTTGATTACGACGCGTTTATGGGGGGTGCTGTGATCGGGCCTTCGCGTTCAGCTGAGCGGGTGTCGGACCTCGTGTGTGCACAAACGCTCGTGCGAAGCGACCACGACCCCTTTATCCAGGTCCTTAACGCGGGATTGGAAACGGCCGTTATCTGTCAGGGAATGGTGCTTGCTCACGCGACGCCAGCCCCGCCAGAAGATGTGATCGTGGGTCACGTAGGGGGCGAGTTCTCTTCCGTTGCCAAGCCAGGTCCTGACACAGGATGGCTCGACGCGCTTTGCTCCACTTCTGCCGATTTGTCACCATTACAGCATGCTAAATTACGCACGCTGCTGAGCGATTTCGCCGACGTTTTCAGTCAAAGCAAATTCGACATTGGCTGCACTAAATTGCTAAGCCACCACATCGACACGGGTGATGCCGCTCCAATTCGTCAAAACCCATTCCGGTTGAGCCCGGCCGAAAAGGAACATGTACGGGTGGCCGTCAACGATATGTTGGCGGCCGATGTCATTGCGCCATCAAATAGCCCATGGGGGGCACCGATCGTTCTTGTTAAGAAGCACGACGGGAGCCTCCGCTTTTGTGTTGACTTCAGGAAACTTAATAAGATTTCTGTGGCCGACGCCTACCCGCTTTCCAGGATGGACGAGTCGCTCGATGCCTTAGCAGGTGCGCATTACTTCTCCACCTTGGATCTCCTCTCGGGGTTTTGGCAGCTACCCCTTGATGACGCATCCAAACCAAAGACGGCCTTTCGCACGCCGCAGGGACTGTTCCAATTCAACAGACTTCCCATGGGTCTTCACTCGGCCCCGGCGACGTTCCAGCGCCTGATGGAGCTGGTCCTCGCTGGGCTCCAGTGGGATTCTTGCGTAATCTACCTCGACGATGTAATCGTGTTCAGCAAAACTTTTGATGGACACCTCACGCGATTGAAGGCAGTTTTCCTTAAAATGCGAGCGGCTAACCTCAAATTCAAACCGCAAAAGTGCCACCTCATGAGGGATTCGGTTCGTTATTTGGGCCATATTGTCAGCCGCTCGGGAATTGCCACAGACCCCGAAAAGACAAATTGCGTGCGCTCATGGCCAACTCCTACCTCTGTTGGGGAGGTGCGGAGTTTTATCGGCTTCGCCTCATATTATCGACGATTTGTTGCGGGATTCGCATCCATCGCGAAGCCCCTCCACGCATTAACGGACAAAGGGGTCAAATTCCGCTGGGGAGAGTTAGAACAGGCATCGTTCAATGCCGTCCGAAAGCACTGGTCGATGCTCCTACCCTGTCTTATCCAGATTTTACCACTCCGTTCATTCTGGATACAGACGCTAGCAACACCGGAATTGGAGGGGTGCTGTCGCAAATTGTCAATGGAGTGGAGCGCGTCGTCGCCTATGGCAGCAGGGTGCTGTCGCCCGCGGAGCAACGTTACTGCGTGACGCGCCGCGAATTGCTTGCTATCGTTTTTTTCATAAAGCAGTACAGGCCATACGTGTATGGCAGGCATTTCACAGTACGCTCCGACCACGCGGCGCTACAATACGCCTTGCGAGTGGACCAACCATCTGGACAGCTCTCGCGTTGGCTCGAGATCCTCCAGGACTTTGCGTTCACTGTCATTTACCGCAAGGGGATTCAACACGGGAATGCCGACGGGTTGTCGCGACTGCCGAACAATGAGCGCTGTGCTTGTTTTTTGGGTGCGGGGCGTTGTAGGCAGCCTGACGGGGGTACCGCCCCCATCCCTTGCGGCCGCGGCCGGGGATGGGGTCGGGGACCACGGGGCTCCCTCCACGCAAGTTCCGCAGGACGCATTGCTGGGCCTCGGGTTGGACGACTGGGGACGTCTTCAGATGGAAGACGTCTCCCTCCTCAAATTGAGACGCCGCGCTAGGGATGCCGAGGGTCACAGGGGGCAGGGGGGCCCCATATCATATGTCATCCGGGAAGGCGTCCTCATGCATTGGGATGGGGGGTCCCAATCCCACACATTGGTGGTGCCCACCTCCCTGCGGGGGCGGCTTGTGTGGGAAACCCACAGTCGCCTCTTGCACTTGGGTGTTCAGAAAACACTAGCTAAAATCCAATTGGAATTTTTCTGGCCGGGCATGGCAAACGATGTGGCTGACCTTGTGCAAGGTTGCACAGAATGTGCACGGCGGAAACCACCTGCTAGGCCGTCCTGCCCGCCGCTCCAATCCATTAAAGTTTCCCGGGTCAATGAGATCGTCGCATTGGATATTTTGGGTCCGTTTCCCGCTACTCCTCGGGGTAGTAAGTACCTTTTGGTTGGGGTCGAATATTTTACCCGATGGGCCATGGCCTGGCCACTCCCCAACCAGTCTGCAGCAGCCATTACGGAGGCCTTTTTCCAGAGCTACGTCCTGGAAAAGGGTGCTCCTGGACGCCTGCTGACCGACCAAGGGAAAAATTTCTCTTCCACCCTGTTGCGGGATGTGTGCAACCTGCTAGGGACACACAAAATTCGCACCTCGCCATATCACCCCCAGACTGACGGTATGGTCGAGCGATTACATAGGACACTTACCTCCATGCTAAGCCACCAGGTGTCTGAGTCACAGACTGATTGGGATCTCCACATACCTGGTGTCTTGGCCGCCTATAGAATGGCGCCCCATGCTGCCACGGGGTACTCGCCATTCTATCTTATGTATGGTAGGGAGGTTTGCCCCCCAATCGACATACAATTGCACATTAAACAGCCCGCACCTAAGGCTAAGATTGCCGACCACATCCGTGCTAATGTGCGTCGTCTCGTAGATGCCCGGGAGGCTGCTCAAAATAACTCAGAAGCCCGTCAGCTTGCCAACGAGCGGTTACGGAATCTCCGCACATCCCGCCACGTTTGGGTAGAAGGGGACCGCGCCTGGCTCCACTGCCCACAGGTACCATTGGCTACTTCCTCAAAACTGCTTAAGCCTTGGAGAGGGCCGGTGGTTATTATTCGCGTTCTCCGCCCGCAGTGTGTCAGGATCCAGCATGGCAAGCGACGTTGGTTCGTGCACCCGTCACGTCTAAAACCTTACATTCAACCCTACACACCTCCTTCACATCTCCGGGGCCGAGAGCGCGACATGTCTGACGAGCCGCGCCGCGATGATGCTGCTTCTAACTCTCGGGCAGGTCCCGCTGCCCCGCCCTCAGGTGCCTTGGGAATGAAATCCGCCACGGCCGACCCAGCGGGAACAAGCTTGCCCGCGGGATCAGCGACCCAGGACACAAGCGCAACAGCGGGTCGTCGGTCCCCTCCTGCCTCCGTCGCGACCGATGGACCTGCCA
Organism: Lampetra planeri; assembly: GCF_965212315.1. Lineage (NCBI taxonomy): Eukaryota > Metazoa > Chordata > Hyperoartia > Petromyzontiformes > Petromyzontidae > Lampetra > Lampetra planeri. The sequence goes on from NC_136161.1 coordinate 428,320, forward strand.
CTCGGACTCGCTCAAAACTCAAACGATTTTCATGACCCCCGCCCACGAACTCTCGTCCCAACGCGACGCCACTCACCTTGCCATCATGTATAGTGGGCGATTGGGGCGTGTGTTCATCCTGCATATATGTGTTTATACAGTGTTGTTCTGCATCGGTGACCACAGGAGGGTGAGAGGCGCTTTCTTCTCATTTTTTTTTCTTGATTTGTCACACACTCATTCTGATGGTTGACAAATAATTTCTTGTACAATTGTATTTTTTTTTGACAGCCGGGTCGGCTGGAGGCTACGTAGAGGGGGGTAATGTAGTGACATAAGAAGGGAGGGGCTGCTGAGGGCTCTGGGTTCCCAGGTGGGTCCAGACGCTTAAGCCTCTGGGCGCCAGGCGTTGAGTTCCCAGGGGGTCCAGACGCTTAATCCCCTTGGCGCCGCCAAAGGGGGGGGGCTGTGTGTGCTCTGTGGGATATCTGGGGGCGCACACGGCCCCACCCCTCGTTGGACCAGGCATAAAAGGAGAGCTCCCTGGACGATCGGGGCCCAGTTGTAACTCAAGACCCAAGACCCACGACCAGCCATCTGAAGACCCTGGGATGCTGTGAGAGCCAGCGCTGGGACTCTGGAACTCCCGACTCTACGACCTTGTGAGAGCCAGCGCTGGGACTCTGGAACTCCCGACTCTACGACCTTGTGAGGGCGAGTTCCGGAGCGTAGCCAGAGTAGAGTATCTAGGCTGTGTAGCTAGGCTGTGTAGCTAGGCTGTAACAGAGTATCAGGACTGTTGGACTGTTGGAGTGTTGTATTGTAATAAAGAAGTTACCTCTACAAGTGTCTCCGGAACCTGTTACACATCAGCCAGTCATCTCAGTTAGTCGACCCATGGCACCTACTGGGTCTGCCCCGACGAGCGGGAGTTCGAAACTTCACGTGGCCTCAAGGTGCACATGGCCTGGCGCAAGCGTCGTGGTGACGTCACCGCCACTTAGTGTTGTTGTTGTGTGGGGGAGCGGTAGTGTAGCAGTTAGTGCTACGCTGTGCTGCAAACCCGGTGACCCGAGTTCGAATCACGGCCAACATCGGTGATTTCGATTATCTAAACTGGCCCTGAGCCTCCGCTAGGTCGACTCAGTCTCAAATGAGTATCTGGTGCGGGGCGTAAAATCATCGCCGGTGGGGAGACAAAAGGGACCAGGCGTGGTGCTGACCACCCACCCCCTCGTGTGCCATGCCGGCCTTCATAGGTGCTCGCTAACAGCGCTTGCCCCAACAGTCTGTTACAGGCTATACGGGGGAAGTCACGTGCGGTAAGGCGAGGCAGGGGAGGCAGAGCCTCACCTGTGAAACTACAATGAAAATAGCTTTACTTCAAGTAAAAAAAAGAATAATAAATTAGAATAAATAGGAAGATTTCCACACTAATCTGTGTTATAAATATAATTTCTGCATGAATCCAATAATTTTTATAGCCAAAATCGCCAAATTTGCCAAGCTCTGCTGCAAATACAGGGAGAGACGAGAGGTGAGGCAGCAACGAGCTCAGCCTCCCCTCTGATTGCGCAACCCCTCAGAAACTGGATGGAGCACGGGTAATAAGAGCGTGCCTGTTACTATTTCTCTGTATGTCACCAATGTAATGTTTGTAGACCCCTTCATTACATTTCCTCGCCTTCCATGGTCCAGGTAACTTATTTCACGTATGTGAATAAAGATATTTAGTCTCGCAGGTCTCGTGATAAAACTGTAATTAAAAAGCACCAGGGGAGGCAGCTATCACATCTGCCTCACTGAGGGGGTCGTGTGAGACACGCCCCCCTCAGTGAGGACACGCCCCCTCAGTGAGGACACACCCTCTCAGTGAGGACACGCCCCCTCAGTGAGGACATGCCCCCTCAGTGACGACACGCCCCGTCAGTGACGACACGCCCCCTTAGTGAGGACACACCCCCTTAGTGAGGACACGCCCCCTTAGTGAGGACACGCCCCCTTAGTGACGACACGCCCCCTCAGTGAAGACACGCCCTCTCAGTAAGGATACGCTCCCTCAGTGACGACACGCCCCCTCAGTGAGGACACGCCCCCTCAGTGACGACACACCCCCTCAGTGACGACACACGCCCCTCAGTGTGTCAATCAGGCTTTGATACGAGCCAGTGCCTCCCCAGCCATTGACCTGCTGCTGGCCACCCACCCCCTCGTGTGCCACAGTGCCGGCCTTCATAGGCGCTACTACTTCTCGCTACTAACAGCCACTTGCCCCCGGCAGTCTGTTACAGGCTACACGGGGGATCTTTGTCTTTCTTGTTTGTGCGCGCGCTTGTTGACTGTGACGTCAAACGTGGGAGGTCTGGACCAAGTTGGAAATGGAGGAGCACGTGACCCGAGTGACGTTTAAAAGGGGAGACGGGGGAGAGGATTCCAGTGACTCGGTGACCAACGCTGAGCACCGACAACCTGCGGTTAGCAGGACGCTCAGCTGCTACGTACGATGGAGCGAAAGAAAATTCTACTTACCGTACGTATAAAGACTCACACGGAGATCCATAGACTCATCACACCAGACCCTAAGACTCATCACAAACATACCCATAGACTCACACAGAGACCCATAGACTCATCACACCAGACCCACAGACTCATCATACGGAGACCCATAGACTCACATAAAGACCCATAGCCTCACACAGAGATCCATAGCCTCACACAGAAACCCATAGATTCCTCACACATAGACCCATATATTGCTCACAGAGACCGATAGACTCACTCAGAGGCCATGGACTCCTCAAAAGAGACACATAGACTCACAAACAGACCCATAGACTTACATAGAGATGAGTACACTCACACAGATCCATCGACTCACACAGAGATTAATAGCCTCACACAGAGACCCACAGACTCACACATAGACCCACAGACTCACTCAGGGACCCGTAGACTCACACAGACCCATGGACGCACACAGAGATCCATACCCTCAAAACCCATAGACTCAAACGGAGACCCATAAACTCATCACACATAGACTCACAGACTCACAGATAGACCCACAGACTCACACAGAGACCTGTATACTCACTCAGCCCATAGACTCCTCACACAGAGACCCATCGACTCAAACAGAGACCCACAGACTCACAATAAGACCCATAGACTCACAAAGAGACCCGTAAACTCACATAGAGACGAGTAGACTCACACAAGGACCCACAGCCTCGCACAGAGACGAGGCGACTTACACATAGACCCACATTTGTGATGGGCAGGGCGCTTGTGAAAAAAGAGCTACTATATAGCAGCTCATTCATACCTTACTTGGTAAAATCAAATAATAGTTCGTAGTTTAAATCCATCCTGTACACCCGGCGAGCTAGTTAACGTCTCGCCACTGCTGTCCCCAGATGTCCATCTCGGCCCTGCCGCTGCTGCTGCTGCTGGGGGTGGTGGTGGTGGGAGCCCAGCAGGAGAGGACCATCTGCGCGGGCATCAACGGGATCCCGGGTCAGCCCGGAGCCCCGGGGCAGCACGGGACCCCTGGGGCCCCCGGGAGGGACGGCAGAGACGGTGAGGGGTCAGGTCCCAGAGTCCCCCCCACGGTGCGATCGTGGTGCGACGCGATCACTCGCTCGCTCACTCGTTCACTCAATTGTTCACTCGCTCACTCATTTGTTCACTCGTTCACTCACTCGTTCACCAACTCAATCGTTCACTCACTCATTCACTAACTCATTCACTCAATCGTTCACTCGCCATGTCATGCACTCGATCGTTTACTCGCTCATTCTCGGAGGAGCGTGTCTCGTGTGGAGTAGAGTCAGATGAAAGGGGAGAGGCAGGAGAGAGCGTGGAGGGGAGTAGAGTGAGATGAGTGGGGAGAGGCAGCAGAGTGCGTGGAGGGGAGTAGAGTGAGATGAGATTGGAGAGGTAGGAGAGTGCGTGGAGGGGAGTGGAGTTAGATGAGAGGGGAGAGGCAGCAGAGTGCGTGGAGGGGAGTGGAGTGAGATGAGTGGGGAGAGGCAGGAGAGTGCGTGGAGGGGAGTAGAGTGAGATGAGAGGGGAGAGAAAGGAAAGTGATTGGAGGGGAATGGAGTGAGATGAGAGTGGAAAGGCAGGAGAGTGAGTGGAGGGGAGCAGAATGAGATGAGAGGGGAGAGGCAGGAGAGTGCGTGGAGGGGAGTGAAGTGAGATGAGAGGGGAGAGACAGGAGAGTGAGTGGAGGGGAGTAGAGTAAGATGAGAGGGGAGAGGCAGGAGAGTGCGTGGAGGGGAGTGGAGTGAGATGAGATGAGAGAGGCAGGAGAGTGCGTGGAGGGGAGTAGAGTAAGATGAGAGGGAGAGGCAGGAGAGTGAGTGGAGGGGGGTAGAGTGAGATGAGAGAGGCAGGAGAGTGCGTGGAGGCGAGTGGAGTGAGATGAGAGGGGAGAGACAGGAGAGTGCGTGGAGGCGAGTGGTGTGAATTGAGAGTGGCTTGAGGAGCGGACGAGCCATGCTTTGTTCTTTTCGCAGGCGTTACCGGAGCACCCGGAGCCAAGGGAGACCTCGGTGCTCGAGGCTTGACTGGGGACCCAGGTGGGACTGTGACACTGACTCGTGTGCTCCTAGCAGCTGATTCTATATATTTATTTTATTACCAAGTAATCCTCACTGAGCTATGCGTAGTGGCGTAACGTGCGCAGGGTTTGCAAACAGCAGTTGCATTCATGTACGGGGTTACAAATAGTGAGGTCAGCTCAGGACGAGCAGGTGCAGGCGGGTGGCCTGGGAGGCAGCAGACAGAGAGACGCCATCAATTAGGGAACGAGACAGTGATTGGCTGGCTGCAAATGCAAACGCGGGGTAGGTGCCAAGGAGGCGAGAGATAGTGGAGATGAGGGTGAGAACACGTGCAAGAGGCGTCGGGAAGACGCTGGCTTAATGAGGGCCACCTGAGGGCACATAATTAGGAGGGGGATATAAGGGGAACGTGTGAAGCAAGTTGGTTGGAGATGAAGCAGTGAACAGTATTCAAGAGAAGTACGGTACCTTGCCCTCCACACCTCGTCCTCCCCAGAGGTGATGGCTGATCCCCCGCTGGGGGAAAGGGCGAGACACGCTATCAGTGGAAAGACTAGCGGAAAATCTTTAGTTTGAGTGTGATAGGCATTAGCGGTGAGAAGCTAGCAGAGTGTACAGAGAGAGTCCGTGACAGGCTAGGAGAGCGGGGAGTAACAGGCTAGCGGAGCAAGAGAGAGTAAGCTCGAAGTAGCAGGCTAGCGGAGGAAGAAAGAAAGAGTTCGCTACAGGAGTACCTGGTGTTGAACGTGATGAGCATCCGTGTGGGATGCTGCGAATAAAGTAACTCAGGAGAAAAAGACGAAGTTTTCCGCGTGAATAAACACCACGCGACATATTTAACTCTTGTTCAGAAGCGACCTGGCCACACTTAATGATAGCTCGACGAAGTGGACTTATCATCACGTGGTCATTTATTCAGCCAAATACATGTATACATGTGGAGGGAAGAAAATCGGAGGACCCGGTGAAAAATCCAGGCATGCAAACTCGAAATAAACAGCTGGCCTCAGGATTGCGATCGAGCACACGACCTCCTGTAAACCAGGCGAGGTAGTTAACATCTAGCCACCGACAGGCTGCATGTGCCACGAAGCGATTTATCACTTCTATACTTTTTTACGTGAAGTTAAAATACACCAATTGTGCAGGTTTGGCTCACCGTCATCAACATAGATGCAGAATTGCCCCATACACAAAAATCCCCCGTATAGCCTTATCAAACTGTTGTGGCAAGTGCTGCTCAAGGCCGGCACGCCTTTGTCTCCCAAGTGGCGTTGTTAACACGTCTCACCAGGTAATCATTTGAGGCTGAGTCGACCTAGGGAAGGAGTCCCAGGACTGGTTCAGATAATCGTCTCTGCTGGGTTCATAGCGCGAACCGCTACACTACCGTGGGGTGACACGCACATGCACACGCCGTGCGTTTGGACCGTGTTGTCCGCCTAGGTCTGCCGGGAAAGCTGGGCCCTCTTGGCCAACCGGGGCGCGCGGGGACTCCGGGAGTCCCAGGTGAGCAGGGCGAAAGTGGCGAGAAAGGCGAGCGGGGAGAGAGCGGCGTGGGGCCCAGGTCGGCCTTCTCTGCGAAGGTCGGCACCTACACGCCGGCGGCCGGCTCTCCAATGACGTTCAACGTCATCATCACCAATCCGCAGGGCCACTACAACCCCGGCACGGGGAAATTCACCTGCGCCCATCCAGGCGTCTACTATTTCACGCTGTACATGCATGCCCATGAAAAGCACCTCGTGATTATGATCATGAAAAACGGGAAGGTCGTCTCGAAGGTGTGCGGTGAGAAATTCAACGCAATAAGTGGCAGCGTCGTGCTGAGTCTCAAAGCCGAGGACGAGGTTTGGCTGGAGATGGAGGCTCCGTACATAAATTTGTTCTTCAACGTGCACAGAGATGCGGTGTTCAGTGGCTATATCCTGTACCCCGAGTGAATCGTTTTTGTTTCTATCGGCGCATCTGGGAAGACAGATTGGGAACACATTAACACACACGCATATGTACCCCCTCCCCCCGTGATAAACAAAGCTTTTGGGCAACATCTCAGAAAAATACCCAGCAAAAATCTGCAAATATACTCAGCTTGCCCAATGCTGTGGTAATGACTGCAAATTTTCGGATGTGAGATGTTCTCACCAGAGGCAAAATAGGCCTGGCTCTTATTCTCAGCCACCTCTCTCCTTGTCGGCCAGGGTGTCTGGGCGAATATGAATCGGTTAGACAATGCAGAGAGACATAGCCGCTTGCACCAACTGAAAAAGTCCTGAAACCTCACCAATTTTCACATCCGGCATCGGCAGTGAAGGAGGAAATATTCCAATTCCAGCTGATAGCTGAGAGTTGCTCATTTCTAACATGGGAGAGAGAGGAGAGAGGATACATTTTCTCTCCCGTGCAATTCTCTCAATATTTTTAATCGGACACCAACACAGATTTTTAAACGCGCTTTGATGGCAACAGAAAGGACAATAACTCGATCTGGAATACTGAGAATCTTAACAAGATTGGGAATGCAGTAACTATGCCTTGGTTCGTTATGCACAAAGACGTCAACCAACTGTGGCGGATAATAATTTCTTGACAACCAAGTACAACCAACTATTCAAACTCTCGGCGACAGTAATAACACGCGTCTACAGAACCCTGCAGTTCACCGACTTCACACAGCGACCCGGCGTGTCGACAATGACGGAGCACCACGTCGACTTACACAGATAGAGACCACCGCGAGGACCGTTGACAACAATCCTGACCTACGTCTCAACTCCTGGGAGACGAGGCAACGCACCAGAAGCCCAGGGTATGCAAATTCACCGTCGAGGTCGACTACAGCGTCAGGGACCCCCCCCAGGACTGAACGGTAGAGCCGTACTCCCAAAATTCAACGCAGAATCAATCTCGGTCTTGCATTGCACTCACAGTGCTCTTAAGGGATCTATGCAGCAGCAGCAATCTAGGGACTTGGCTGGAAATTCCAACAGTGGTCTGAACAACTCAACGCAGCAGTGGTCTCGGTGACTGAGCCGCCTGCCCTGAAGTAACAGCTGGTCTTCTCCAGGAGTCCCTTTGTCGTGGTGAGTAGTCATTAGGCGGTCATGGATACGAGTTTTGGTCGTTCCTGTGGGGGGTATTACGATAAGAAAGGTCATAAAAGCGGGGGGTCGCAAGTCGAGCCGTTGCAAGTCAGGGGTCACCTATACAAATTTGGTTCACTCACACAGAGACCCATAGACTCACACAAAGATCCTTAGACTCACACAGAGACCCATAGACTCACACAGAGATCCTTAGACTCACACAGAGGCCCGTAGACTCACACAGAGACCTGTAGACTCACAGAGACCCATAGACTAACAAAGAGACCCGTAGACTCACACAGAAACCCATTGACTCACACAGAGACCCATAGACTCCCACAGAGACCCATAGTTTGTGGTCCTTCCCCTCTTCTGATTCACACGGTTGGCTATGTATGGTGCGATAGACGTTCAACGTACGTACATACATATGTAATGTTCTTGAAGGAGACGGAGACTTCTTGGAGGCCACACGCTTTTATTCACTAACAATTATCACACCTTAACACAAAGGGGAAATGGCCCCTTTGCCCACAACCTAGGGAGGTACAGCCTCCGGGCTATTCTAACCACACTCCCTACTTAAGCCCTCCGGCTATTTAGCCTAGGGGAGGCTAACCCACCGCTGGCACCCCACTGAGCCCCGGCCTGTCGAAGGACATCAGCGGCTTGGGGTCCAGGGTCTTCGGGCGGCTTCTGGCTTCGGCTTGAGACGGACTAACTCCCGCTCTCCGGGAGCCGTCTTATATACTCTCTCTCTGAGGGGCGGGGTTCTGGGGGCCCCAGCTCCCACCAGCCCCCTCCCCTCAGAGCGGTTCCAACTGCCTTTTGCCCGACCGGTTCGGACCGGTTCAGACCAGTACCTAACCCTCCCCTAGGTTGTGGCGCATGTGTCAAACCTGACCACCACACATACACACGCAGGGCATGCTTGTTGGGAATTATTTGTGACTTAACCACGAAGTTAGAAATGGGATTGTAGTCAATAGTTTCCACTGCACCATTTATAAAGTAGGTTCACGTGGCCCCTACTGCAATAGAACACCTTGAAAGTGATTACATTTTGTAGAACTTGGAAATGTTCTGATTAAGTCTGCCTACATATTATTTGCTCAAAGTTACACGTGTGGTGAGTCCTCGCTTCCACTGTATAACGCGCTTCCATTTCAAAAGATTTTTTACTCAATGCGGAATGCACACCATTATGTTATAACACAGAACGATCGCCGTTACAATGCGTAACGCGCTGCCTGTTATGACGTGGAATGCACGTACCGTTACAACGTGGAATACGTGCACCATTATAACTGGAATGCACAAGGTTAGGAAGCGGAACGTGCTTACCATTATAATGCAGAACGCGCACCGTTATAACTCGGAACTTGTGTGCCGTTTTAACGCGGAACGTGTGCCACCGTTGCTGTAACGCGGTTTCTGAGAGGTCGACGGGCAAAGTACTTTCTCAAGACTGCATGATGGCTCAGCAGTTATGGTGAAGCGGTAACGCGGAGTGATACGGTGACACGGCGACGCTACGCCCGTCGGTTGACACGGAGCTACTTTTTAAGAGCGCTCCTTCCACGTTAATTTCCTAGGGCCCCAGCGTGTGGCGTTGATTCAGACTTCTCGTCGCGTGCTTCTGTACGTTGCTGAAAGGAAGGAGGCTTTTTGTATTTATTTCCAAGGGGTTTTTCGTCTGCCATAAATAAAGGATCTGTACTCGTGTGAATATTTCTTTGTGTCAATTTGTATGTTTGTGTATGCCAACTTCAAATAGTAAACACATGTAAAACACACACAAAAACATAGACACAACACCTAAAAACATAAGGTTATGCAAGAATGTTTAAAAACATTACTATTTAAACATTATGATTTAGTGATTGTGTCATTTTTGAAAATCCGGCGCCATCTTTTCCTCCAAAGCCGCCAGATAATCGATGATCCAATGTATAATCGATTATATATGTGTAATACGAGAGTTCACCGATGAGCGCCGATCAGTGTGATAGGCTCCGCCGCTTGGGCCATGAACCAATCAGAGGGACGGGCCGAGGTTAGGGGCGGAGCCTAAAGGCTGGGGGGAAGTAACCATCTCGAAGGTTCGTGAGAGGGCGTGGCTGTAGGCGGGGATTGGTGACGTGGGCCAGGGGATATAAGGGGAAGCAGAAGAGAGCTCGAGGTCAGTGTGTGGAGTCAGAGAGTGGGACCACGTCGCTCGCCTCCGGGACGCCAGCGGCCACGTGGCGGCTGGAGGCTTCCTCCCAGCCAGAGGTCGCAATCGGGTACCCGATACCCGTACCCTACCCGATACCCGGCTACCCGGCCGCGTACGGGTACCCGTTTGCAACCCTGGTGCGGCCGGATTCGGATAGGCCGTGAGTCACTGGTGAGTAACTGTCACTCATTTCCCAACGTCTTGTCTCTTTTCACAATTCAAGTTCCTAGAATCAACCCACCCGCGCCTGCAACATGGCTTTATCCGAGAGGTCGCAATCTGGTACCCGTACCCTACCCGATACCCGGCCGGGTACGGGTAGCCGGGTATCGGGTAAGGTACGGGTACCTGTTTGCGACCCTGGTGCGGCCGGGTACGGGTAAGGAATCAAAACCCGTTGCGACCTCTGCTCCCAGTGCACCGCCTGTCAGCGGTGCGCGAGAGCGGGAGAGGTTGAGAGAGAGAAGACGCGAGTAACCACCAGCCGTGCGGAACGGAGTGCAGCCGTGCAAGAGAGAGAGAGGCGCTTTCCAGCTGTGGAAAGAAATAAAAAAGACGAAGACACAAGCCCAGATCGTCGTCGCAGTGGTTTATTTCATATGTACGGTTTTCTGTTTTTGGGCAGTGGAAAAACAGCTACTCTCTGGCAGACTCAGTGATGTTTTACTTATAACGTGTAATTCCTACATTCGATTCATTGTTATTTCGGTTAACCAGTAGTTTTTGTTGGATTGGAATATAATACGTTAACTGAGGGACTAAATGCAATTATATGCATAATGGATGACTTCTTAAAATATATTTAAACTTATACGGTAGACTCTCAATCATCCCTATGCGGGTTTATCCAATTTTGCGGATTAAGTGCGGCACCTGAAATTTTGAGAAAAATTAATAACTCATGGATTTCCTCTTAAGCCGAAATTAATCATCAAAGAATAGTTATAATATACTCTTTGGTTCTTTTGGTAAAGTCACGTGGGTAGAAATGTTTTTATCAAAAGCTTGATGGTGTTCATTCAGACGCTGTCTTTCCGACAGACCTGTTCTTCACCTGAGGACGGCTGCTTGCATTGTGGCCGAAACATCGTGAGAATTGTATTTTATTATGTTTAATTTGTATTATTTTATTATTTCCCTTCTACGTGACATTACCGAAAGAACCAAGAAGATCAATCCCTGCAGTCATGAAAGCTTTACATCGAAAAATTTAATGGGCTGTGTCGGGTTAACGACATTTATACTGACGCCATTTTACTCCAATATAATTTTTTTTTTTATCTATCATGAATAATATTGGTGGCTAAATCCTACTGCTACTTTGGGTTAAATTGACACTCATAAAGCACAGGACACCGTCCAGTTAAAGGACCGGAGTTGAGCGTTCAAGCTTCAGAATCCAAGTCCACACTGCAGCCCGGTGAACCACCAGAGCCGGATGTTGTGTTCAGCCCACGGGGTTTTAAATACAGGAGCACTGGAGATAGAGAGACGCTCTCTCTCGCATCGTGAGTTCAAGACAGCTGCACTAAGTCCCAGCGCATGCAACACGCTCCCAGGTGGCGCAACGACCGATTCGCCATTTCAACATTGATGGGGTGGCTATGCAAATTACGACTCACTTTTACTCAAATAGCTACGCATGTTTTTTTAACCCCATATATACAATATGTAGGCTATGACTTTATATGAGGTGTGGGAGGACAACAAACTATGTCTGTGTGAGTTTCCGTGTCCCTGTCTGAGTCTATGGGTTTCTATGTAAGTTTATGGGCTTCTATGTGAGTCTTTGAGTCTCTGTGTGAGTTTATACGTCTCTATGCGAGTCTGTGCGTCTCTGTGTGAGTCTATGGATCTCTATGTGAGTCTATAGGTCATTGTGTGAGTTTATGGGTCTCTGTGAGTCTATAGGTAATTGTGTGAGTTTATGGGTCTCTGTGTGAGTCTATAGGTCATTGTGTGAGTTTATGGGTCTCTGTGTGAGTCTATGGGTCTCTATGTGAGTTTATGGGCTTCAATGTGAGTCTTTGAGTCTATGTGTGAGGCTATGGGTCTTTGTGTGAGTCTATAGGTCATTGTGTGAGTTTATGGGTCTCTGTGTGAGTCTGGGTCATTGTGTGAGTTTATGGGTCTCTGTGTGAGTCTATAGGTAATTGTGTGAGTTTATGGGTCTCTGTGTGAGTCTATAGGTAATTGTGTGAGTTTATAGGTCTCTGTGTGACTCTATAGGTCATTGTGTGAGTTGATGGGTCTTTGTGTGAGTCTATAGGTCATTGTGTGAGTTGATGGGTCTCTGTGTGAGTTTATGTATATACTGTATGTTGAACTTTTTTCGCACCGTATGTGGCCAACCGTGCTAATCGGAGGTGTGGGGGATGGAAAACAAACTATGCGTCTTACTTTCTAAAAACATCCAATCCTGTTTTGGGGATTCACTCAATCACCAGCAGCAACAACAGCAGACGTAGAATGAATTTCCTCTTCTGACGTCAGAGCCACCGATGGGGGTGAACTCCTGAGACTGGTTTGTCATTGTGTGTGTCTGTTCATGTGTGCGTATATGTGTGTGTGTTCGTGTGTATATATGTGAATGTTCATATATGTGTGTGTATGTTGATGTATGTGTATGTTGATGTGTGTGTATGTGTGTGCATGTTCCTGTGTTCATATATGTGTGTGTATGTTGATGTATGTGTATGTTGATGTGTGTGTGTATGAGTGTGCTGTTTTCCTGTTGTGTGTGGATATATATGATATGTTCATGTGTATGTTTCTGTATGTGTTTCTTTGTTCACATGTGTCCATGTCCATGTGTGTGTATGTGTGTGGGTGGGGAGCGGTAGTGTAGCGGTTAGCGCGCAGCGGTTAGCGCGCAGCGCTATGAACCCAGTGACCCGAGTTCGATTCCCGCTCACGGTCAACACCGGTGACGATTATCTGAACCGGTCCTGGGCCTCCCCTAGGTCGATTCAGCCTGAAATGAGTACCTGGTGCGGTGTGTAAACATCGCCACTTGGGAGACAAAGGCGGTCGGGCGTGGTGCTGGCCACCCACCCCCTCGTGTACCGTTCTGGCATTCATAGGTGCTCGCTAACAGCACTTGCCCCTACAGTCTGTTAAGCCTATACGGGGGATCTTTATCTTTGTGTGCGTGTTCATTTAATTCTATGTGTGTGCGTGTTCATGTGTCCAGCAAAAACAACCCCCTATCTCTTCGCTGGTGCCGGACGGCAACGCTGTGGTGGATGTGAGCAATGCCATCCAGGAAAGGTCAATTCCAAAATCGGCGATACCCGTTCATGGTGGTTATAGCCACCATAGCGACAAACCCGGGGCTCTGAATGGGTTTGAGGGGTTGGTAACCACTCCACCTTCAATACAAATACCACTAAAATACATGTAAATAATCTAACTAAACTTGTGCCGGAGGCCCCGGGGGGACAGGCTTCTATGACGTTTCCTGGCCAAACCCCATTTGGCGGAGCCAGGAGACTGAATCCTTACCATTGGGGTTCCTCCAAAAAGAGCAAGAAGCCATTGTGAGTGGCCACGTGAAATGTTCGAACGCTCATGGGTCACGATGCTGGAACCTGGTCTGGAGTGATTGGAAGGCATCGGACAGATCAGCTCAAAAACAACTTTTGTGCAGCCCATGGGCTTGTAATTACCAACACGCTGTTCCAGCATCGGTGCATCCACACAACATCATAGATGCATGCCGGGTCCAAGCAAGAACATCTGCTGGACTACATAGTGATGGAAAAGCGGATGCGCCTGCCATTATTCCACTCCGGTAGTGGGTGTACATCCAGGACCCTATTCAAACACACAGCGGCCTAGTCTCAGCTAGCTAATGAAAGTTGCAAGCGAGAATTTCATGATCACTTGCAGCTGTGGTTTGCATCTTCCACCATTCCTGATGTCGAGGGGAAATTGGCGAGTTATAGGACTGTGGCTCATGCAGCTGCAATGACTGCTTTGGGTGCACTGTCCAATTCTCCCCAGATACCCTGGCAGACAGAGGAGGTGTTCAGGCTGGCTGAGAAAAAGTGACATGTCCACTTTCACGGTCTACAGCATCCCATGTCAGAGAATGAGGAGGCTTACTACAGCCTTCACTCGGAGGTTTGGACAGCCATACGGCGCTGCAAAAATCGGTGTTGGTTGCTGAGGGTTGCTGAGGAGATGGAGTCTGCCTCAGTAATACCCGATCACAAATCACTGTTTAACTACATCAAAAAGGTAACCTCCAGTGCCACACCTATCACCATCATTAGGGGCAGGGGCGGTTTCTTCATTAGGGCGATTGGGCGACGCACCACCAATGTCATTCAACCACAGAGTCACGCTAGCCGTCACTGTCAGCCTCTGGATATAGTCCAATCAGCGTCATGTCACGTTCTGTGGAGTACCACCTCTTTTTGGGCGATTTCACTACGGCTGAGAATCGCCCCGAGTGGCCCCATAGACTTACATTCAAAGATGTTTTTTTTCGAACGGGGGCGCTGCAATGCATTCTCTATGGCTTCCGGGAGGGCATGCACTAACGTGCTTACGTCATCATACGTGGTAACGTCATCATACGTAAGCACGTTTCATCCAACAATATAATTTATCGCCACCTAGTGGAATCCTTAATAAAATAAACTTGAGTGGTTTGTTTTAATAGTGAGTATATAAACAAACAAGATGTATTGTAAGAGTCACTTTATTTTTCATTAATATTAAAGAAGTGAAGTTGCCTTTACATGCTTAAGCTGTTAATTTATTCATTGCATGGGTGACCCTTATCAATCATCCAGACATTTGCCCCCCCTGAGAGATTTTGCAGGAGCCGCCACTGATTAGGGGTGTTGTATAAATGCCATTTTCAAAAAAATTATATTAAGAACGATATCGCCTATATTTTATGTAGTAGTTTTCTTTTTACATATCTGGATTTAGCGCGTTCTAAAAAAACACGCAGTAACGGAGGCCTGTGAACTACTCTCTTGAAACAAGCACCCCCTGCTGCTTCGGCAGCGTCCCGAACACAAAGGAGACTGGGCATCGTGAAAGTTAATTAATCACAAGCCTTGGCTTGAAAAGTTGTAATGTTTGGATTAACCACCACCGTGTCGGAATATTTTCCAACATTATGGTATTAAACGTTAGATTGATGATAGAATGTGCTGTTATATGACGATGCAGCTCAGGTGCAAAATGTTTTTATAATGACGATTTGGCATATTTGTGTCGTGACATCGCGGATGTCACTGTGTAATGCCGCCCTAGAGAGGCACGGCGTGCGATCTATTGACATCGCGGTCACCACTTACATGTGAGTGCAGTACCGGCCCTAGTGGGGCTCGGTGAGCGCTGACTGACAGCGCTGGATGGCGCCACGCTCTGCGTGCAGTGCCGACCCCTACAACTACAAGATAGGGGGTGAGAGAGCCGGCCACGGGAATGGGTTACTAAAGGCCGTGGCACTCTGATTGACCCCGGAGGACACGTGACCGGTTGAGTCTACACGGGGGCCCCAAGTGGGGGCTAGGGGTGGTCACGTGTCAGGGTCGACATCCTGCTCGAGGATTCTAAAATGTGGTCATGACTCAGGGCGGAGCCAGCCACGCCGCAGAGGATATAAGCCGGGTCCCGAGAGGGAACAGCTGCTGTTGTTCATCCTGAATAATCTATGTTCTACGTTCTACGTTCTACAGAGTCGCCAAGACGTGGACTGGGACCCAAGCTGTGGTCCGTTCCGTTGTAGCTAATTACGTTGTAACTAGTGTAGTTAACCTGGTGATCCACAACCATTGGTTGTTATCTTGTTAAGGGGCAGTTACCCCTTGTGTTGGTATGAATAAATGTGTTGCCTCCAAAGAGTACGTCTGTGACCCAGTTGAACTCACTACATTTGTACTAACAATGACTGTCACGCGCCTTTGTCTCCCCAGTAGCAATCTTAACATGCCAGCCAGGTATTCATATTTAGGCTGAGTCGACCTAGGCAGGGAATCAAAACCAGTGCAGATAACCGCGACTGTTTTTATTAAGGGAGAATCTAACTCGGTAAACCAGTCACTGCAGAGAGGACACAAAGATAAAACCCAGAGAGAGAGAGAGGGGGTAAAGGAGGCCATTCGCATGCCACATGGAAAATCAAGAGGCCGTTTCACAAAAAAACACATGGCCACAGATACGCACCACATCCGGGGGTCAGCATCGACGAGTCAAAAATACATTCCAATGGGCAATTAAGAACATCTGCGTCCACACAAGCCTTGGGATGACCTCCGGAGGACGGGGAGAAGTATGGTCGAGGTGACAACCACTGGCATCAGGATGTCCAGGCAACCAGAACAAAGGGGCAACTAGGCTGACCAGATGAATGCGAGGGGCGTGATAATGAGAGGAGCTTTGGGCTTCTTAGGTGTCTTAGGGATGACATTTTTATTGAACAATATACTAAAATCACACAAATCAGTCTTGCAATGGCAAACTCCGGTGTATGGTTCTCGTAATCAATACCAGTTGCTGGGTTTTGCAGAGGAAAACTCCGGGAACGGCATCCGTAAAACAGACAACAGTGTTGAGTCTTGCAGAGTGTTGAATTCTGCGCTGACAGACTCAAAGTTTTATTCTACGTTTCTCCTTATATATTGAGTCACTTGCAAAGTCAATGACATCGAGAAATTGTTCTTGCACTAAGCTAAGAGTTGTGAGAAGCTAAGAGGTGTGGGAATATATTTTCAAATAATACTGCAATCAGCTAAGACGTGTGAGAAGTTAAGTGGATATTTGAGTAACACACCAATATCGAGTGTGCATGAAATGTTGTCCAAATATAGTAATAGGTTTTTACCCTTTCAACTGGTACAAAAACTGACACATTTATACAAGGCATCATGTTTGCAATAACCACAACACAAGCAGTCAAAATGCAAACAAAAATAAACAACTCTGATGATGATAATGATATGCACTGTCCTTGAAGTTGATTGGTCCACACCCGAGACAGCTTTCCTTAGAGCCTAGTCTCCATTGGTGTTGGACCAGATGACGCCAAAAAGGCGTACAACTCAAAGACAGCGCACTATCAGAGTATTGAGAGCTCGGGGTAAGCATTTTCACTATGAGACCTCCTTTACCAGTGGCAAAATATAGTAATAGGTTTTTACCCTTTCAACTGGTACAAAAACTGACACCTTTATACAAGCCATCATGTTTGCAATAACCACAACACAAGCAGTTGGTTAAAATGTTATAAATTGATTTGCATGGGAAATAAGCATTTGACCCCTCTGCAAAACATGCCTTAGTACTTGGTGGCAAAACCCTTGTTGGCAATCACAGAGGTCAGACGTTTCTTGTAGTTGGCCACCAGGTTTGCACACATCTCAGGAGGGATTTTGTCCCACTCCTCTTTGCAGATCTTCTCCAAGTCATTAAGGTTTCGAGGCTGACGTTTGGCAACTCGAACCTTCAGCTCCCTCCATAGATTTTCTATGGGATTAAGGTCTGAAGACTGGCTAGGCCACTCCAGGACCTTAATGTGCTTCTTCTTGAGCCACTCCTTTGTTGCCTTGGCCGTTTGTTTTGGGTCATTGTCATGCTGGAATACCCATCCACGACCCATTTTCAATGCCCTGGCTGAGGGAAGGAGGTTCTCACCCAAGATTTGACGGTACATCGCCCCGTCCATCGTCCCTTTGATGCGGTGAAGTTGTCCTGTCCCCTTAGCAGAAAAACACCCCCAAAGCATAATATTTCCACCTCCATGTTTGACGGTGGGGATGGTGTTCTTGGGGTCATAGGCAGCATTCCTCCTCCTCCAAACATGGCGAGTTGAGTTGATGCCAAAGAGCTCCATTTTGGTCTCATCTGACCACAACACTTTCACCCAGTTGTCCTCTGAATCATTCAGATGTTCATTGGCAAACTTCACCTTGGGGTGTGACAGGGATGTCCTCTGGCTCCAACATAGCTTAACATCTTTTTTGACAACATAGTTCGTGAAGCCTTTGATGGCTCTACCAGAGGAATTTCCATCTGGTACAGATACAATGAGAGGCTGATTGCATCCCGGGTGCAGTTAAGGGATGGCTCCCCTATTGGTCAACCATGTTACGTATGCTGATGATCTGGTGATTGCTGCTCACTAAGAGGAGTTAGAGGCGCTGCTGCTGAACCTGGAAAAATGCCAATTAGAGGTAGGGCCTTACTATCGGCACCACTAAAACTAAGCACCTTCCTGAGTATTTTGTGCCAACAAACACTCCACCCCCTCCACTCCCATGTGGTGATGGGGCAAGTAGTGGAGAGTCTGGAGAGTTTCCCATACCTGGGCAGTGTGCTCATGACCAACTCCGGTTTCACAGCAGAGGTCTCACTCCGAATCAGTCGAGCGGTATTATCTTTTCATCGGTAGCGTAACGCTGTGTGGAAGCTACCTGGTCTGTCGCTCCACACGAAGCTTCAGGCCACGGTCATGCCCTCCCTTCTTTACGCTTGCGAAACGTGGACCCCCCTAATGGAACATCTCCGCCGGTTAGAAACATTTATGCTGGCCTGCCTACGATCCATCATGGGTTTAACCAGGCTGTATTGTGTGAGGAGCTCACAAATCCATGAAAGATCTGGACAAAGTCCCATTGGTGACTTTTTCCGGTAGGCAAGGCTGTGGGTGATGTAGCCCACATGCCCTGATCCCCCCCTTCCAATACGTTATCATGTGCAACAACAGTGACTTGCGCACAAACACTTACACGTCGACGCCTACGAGCACCTCGTGCCCTCTTTTAGCCCCGCCCCCCCCCCCCCCCCGATACGTTCCATTCATTGGCTACCACATTCTGATAAGCCCCCCCCCTCTCCTCC
The DNA here is from genome assembly GCF_965212315.1 of Lampetra planeri. Classification (NCBI taxonomy): domain Eukaryota; kingdom Metazoa; phylum Chordata; class Hyperoartia; order Petromyzontiformes; family Petromyzontidae; genus Lampetra; species Lampetra planeri. The sequence goes on from NC_136161.1 coordinate 447,036, forward strand.
CCCTTAACTTGTATTTAAAAACTTGCATCTTGAATCCCTGCCTCACTTGATGCAGCAGATCTGGCTGTGACGGTCCCACCTGATGACGGAGACTTGTGTTGCCTCCGAAACGTCGTGATTTTTATTTTATTTTTATTAATTTTAATTTCATTTTTTACCTACGTGACTTTACAGAAAGAACTAAGAGTATGAATCCTTGCAGTCACGAAAGCTTCAAATCTAGAATAATTTTTTCGTTTGGCCGAAGAGAGAGCTAAACGGGTGCTGGACGGACTAGAGAAGAGATGGAGTGATGTGGTACAATAGGATGTGGAGCTGAGTGGACTTGCCGATGATTGGTACCAGCGGCGTCAAGATCGACTTCTGTGGAGGAGGCTCGTGAAGGATGCTACTGGTCAGTTGGAGGCAGTCGCGCTCTAACAACAACGGAGGGCGGAGGAGCGACGCTCACAACAACAAGCGGAGCGCCGGTTGGCTAAAAACAGCAAGTTGGTACAGTAGGGGGCACATATGGTGCAGAGGCAAGTAATCTCAATCACCCCATGGCACCTGCTGGGTCTGTCCCGTGACCTCCTGCCAGCGGCGTTCGATACTTCACGTGGACTTAACGTGCACATAGCCTGGCACAAGCGCCGTAATAACGTCACCGCCACTCAGTGGCGAATGGCGGTTGTTGTTGTTTCTGCATGTGTCTTCATTTGTTTTTGTGTTGCGCCATAATAAGGCGCTGTAGGCAGCTGACCTGCCACCACGCTCACGGGCCATCAGGCGGCATCCGAGAGAGATCGAGGTGGGTAGGGGTTGACCGAATGTCAAACCCCCGCCCCTCCGTGACCAGAGTTTGACACCCCAGACCCCCCAGGGGCTGGGGGCTGAGGGGGGTGGGGGCCCCCCCACCGCTTCCTAAGACCCCTTAAGAATTAAGACCCTCTAAGACCTTCCAAAAGGTTCTGGAGGTAGGGGGGGGGGTCATGAGGGGAGAGGTGACCCCGACCTGGAGATAAAAGCCCGGACCTCTGAACGAGCCGGGGAGTGTTCACGAACTCAAGCTTGAAGACATCTGAAGACCTGAAGACTGGACCAGCACCCGGGTACCTTCAACCGAGGCTCTTGCTAAAGCCGGTTGTAAGCGCACCCGAGGTAGCTTGGACCCCCTGGATCCTCCCTGAGCCTCTTGCTCGAGCCGGGGTTGGAGTGGATCAGAGCGAGTCCCGGACCCGGGGTGGGTCGGTCGGTCCAGTCTTCCCCAAGCCGCTGTCGCAAGGGACCAGCGTGTAGTGTAGCCAGGAGTGCGTTGGTTACGGTGGAAGGGAGGCTGCCTCTCTCTTAGGCTATCGGGTAGAAGGGGCCGTATCCCTTCGTGTTACAGTAGTGTTGAACAGAGTTGTTCAGAGTTGTTAAGAGTTGTTATAATAAACGCGTTGCCTCCAGCAGATGTCTCCGCGTGGTTATTTATATGAGACAACATATGCATGCGTGATAATTGTTTTTTTACCCTTTTATCCGGCAACAAAACTGACACTTTTCTTACGAGGAGTCATGTTTGCATATGTAGTGACATAAGAGGGGAGGGGCTGCTGGGGGCTCTGGGACCCTAGGCAACCCAGACGCTTAAGCCCCTTGGCGCCAGGCGCTAGGTTCCCAGGCAACCCAGACGCTTAAGCCCCTTGGTGCCACCAACGGGGGGGGGGGGGGGCGTGTGTGCTCTGTGGGATATCTGGGGGCGCACACAACCCCACCCCTCGTTGGGGACGAGGCATAAAAGGGCAGCTCCCTGGACGATCAGGGCCAGTTGTAGCTCAAGACCCAAGACCCAAGACCAGCCATCTCAGGACCCTGGGATGCTGTGAGAGCCAGTGATGGGACTCTGGAACTCCCGGCTCTACGTCCTTGTGAGGGCGAGTTCCAGAGCGTAGCCAGAGTAGTGGATCTAGGCTGTGTACCTAGGCTGTGTACCTAGGCTGTAATAGAGTATCAGGACTGTTGGAGTGTTGGATTGTAATAAAGAAGTTACCTCTACAAGTGTCTCCGGAACCCGTTACACATAGACCACAATACCTGCGGTCATAATGCAAACAAAAAACATAACTCTGATAATGTATGCACTGTCCTTGATTGGTCCACACCCGAGAGAGCTTTCCTTAAAGCCTAGTCTCCATTGGTGTTGGACTAGATGACGCCATTATGACTGCAGGTATTGTGGTCTATACAAACATGACTCCTCGTAAAAAAAAGTGTCAGTTTTGTTGTCAGATAAAAGGGTAAAAAAACAATTATCATATTTTTCTACTGGCAAAGGATGTTCCAATGGTGTAAATGCTTACCCCGAGCTCTCATACTCTGATGGTGCATTGTCTTTGAGTTGTACGCCTTTTGGCGTCATCTGGTCCAACACCATGTGAGACTAGGCTCCTAAGGAAAGCTGTCTCGGGTGTGGACCAATCAACTTCAAGGACAGTGCATACATTATCAGAGTTATGTTTTTTGTTTGCATTACGACTGCAGGTATTATGGTCTATGCAAACATGACTCCTCGTAAAAAAGGTGTCAGTTTTGTTGCCAAATAAAAGGGTAAAAAACCAATTATCATATTTTTATACTGGCAAATAAGGTTCCAATGGTGTATATGCGTGCGTGTTCATGTCTATATGTTCGTTTTCATGTGTGTATCTGTGTAGGGACATCTCCGGATGTCACCAGGCTGTGGGTGTAGTACCGGCCCTGGAGGGGCATGGTGTGTGCTGGATAATAGCGCTGGATGGCACAAGGCTGTAAGTGCAGTACCGGCCCTACAGGACAGGAGGGGCCTAGGGGGGGGTCACGTGATTGGGACCCAGATCCTTCCCAAGGATTCTGGAAGGTGGACGTGGCCAAGGCAGAGGTAGCAAACGGGTTTTGATTCCTTACCCGTACCCGTACCCGGCCGCACCAGGGTCGCAAACGGGTACCCATACCCGTACCCGGCCGTACCCGTACCCTACCCGTACCCGGCCGGGTACGGGTAGGGTACGGGTATCGGGTACCTGATTGCAACCTCTGGGATGAAGCCATGTTGCAGGCGCGGGTGGGTTGATTCTAGGAACTTGAATTGTGAGAAGAGACAAGACGTTGAGAAATGAGTGACAAACAGTTACTCGCCAGTGACTCACGGTCTACCCGTACCCGGCCGCACCAGGGTCGCAAACGGGTCCGGGTACGGGTAGCCGGGTATCGCGTAGGGTATGGATATCGGGTACCCGGTTGCGACCTCTGGGCCAAGGGTGGAGCCGGTCACGCCACAGAGAATATAAGCCGGGTCCCGAGAGGGACAAGGGTTGTTGTTCATCCTGAAGAATCTACGTTCTACTTTCTACGTCCAACAGAGTCACCAAGACGTGGACTGGGACCCAAGCTGTGGTCCGTTCCATTGTAGCTAATTATTGTGTAATTCGTAGCTAGCCTGGTGATCACCACCCAATAAACTACACCAGTTACGTTGTAACTAGTGTAGTTAGCCTGGTGGTCCACCACCATAGGTTGTTATCTTGTTAAGGAGCAGTTACCCCTTGTGTTGGTATGAATAAATGTGTTGCCTCCAAAGAGTACGTCTGTGACCCAGTTGAACTCACTACATTTGTACTAACAATGACTGTCACGCGCCTTTGTCTCCCCAGTGGCAATCTTAACATGCCAGCCAGGTATTCATATTTAGGCTGAGTCGACCTAGGCAGGGATTCAAAACCAGAGCAGATAACCGCGACTGTATTTATTAATGGAGAATCTAACTCGGTAAACCAGTCACTGCAGAGAGGACACAAATATACAACCCAGAGAGAGAGAGAGGAAAGGAGGCCATTCGCATGCCACATGTAAAATCAAGAGGCCGTTCGTCTACGATCTCCGTTCAACAAGTCATCCAGCACGTGGACCGGGCAGATGTTTTAGTCCCGGGTCCGTAGTAACAGTTACGTGGTAACTATAAATATGCTAAATTCCTCTTGATATGCAAATTCTTTTGTCAAGGCGCCCTTCCCCCCTTCCAACCCAGCTTAAATATACGCTCCAAGCGTGGTGGTGTTTCATTCAGACGCTGTCTCCCCGACAGACCTGGTCTTCACCTGAGGACGGCTGCTTGCGTTGTGGCCGAAACGTCGTGAGAATTATTTTATCATGTTTTATTTTTATTATTTTATAATTTCCCTTCTACGTGACTTTACTGAAAGAACCAAGAAGATGAAACTAAACTATGTTTATTTTCACCATTGGAACCTCATTTGCCAGTAAAAAAACTTGATAATTGTTTTTTTTTTTACCCTTCTATCTGGCAACAAAACTGACACCTTTATTTTACATGTTCCGCTGCGACCTGGCCAACAAATTGACGGCTTATCATCATCATCACCCCGTGGAAATTGACAGCAGCAACCAACTAACTACAAACGCTAGTGATGTTGATCCTGAATGTGAGACAGAGAAGGGACGCGCAGACAATCTCGATTTGAAGTTTTCGTGTCTGCAAGGATCCACAAACTCTTTGGTTCTTTCGGTAAAGTCACGTGGGTATAAAATGAAGTAGATTAAAGCACGACGTTAAGGGCGCAACACAAGCAATCATCGTCAGGTGGGAAAAACCACAGCAAGACATTTTTTTCGCTCAAATTTTCTTGCAATAATTTTATTTTTGCTCAAATTTTCTTGCACGATTTTTTTTGCTCAAATTTTCTTGCAATAAATATTTTTTTTGCTCAAATTTTCTTGCAATAAATATTTTTTTTGCTCAAATTTTCTTGCAATAATTTTTTTTTTGCTCAAATTTTCTTGCAAGATTTTTTTTTGCTCAAATTTTCTTGCAATAAATATTTTTTTTGCTCAAATTTTCTTGCAATAAATTTTTTTTTGCTACAATTTTCTTGCAAGATTTTTTTTTGCTCAAATTTTCTTGCAATAAATATTTTTTTTGCTCAAATTTTCTTGCAATAAATTTTTTTTTGCTCAAATTTTCTTGCAAGATTTTTTTTTGCTCAAATTTTCTTGCAATAAATATTTTTTTTGCTCAAATTTTCTTGCAATAAATATTTTTTTTGCTCAAATTTTCTTGCAATAAATTTTTTTTTGCTCAAATTTTCTTGCAAGATTTTTTTTTGCTCAAATTTTCTTGCAATAAATATTTTTTTTGCTCAAATTTTCTTGCAATAAATTTTTTTTTGCTACAATTTTCTTGCAAGATTTTTTTTTGCTCAAATTTTCTTGCAATAAATATTTTTTTTGCTCAAATTTTCTTGCAATAAATTTTTTTTTGCTCAAATTTTCTTGCAAGATTTTTTTTTGCTCAAATTTTCTTGCAATAAATATTTTTTTTGCTCAAATTTTCTTGCAATAAATATTTTTTTTGCTCAAATTTTCTTGCAAGATTTTTTTTTGCTCAAATTTTCTTGCAATAAATATTTTTTTTGCTCAAATCTTCTTGCTAGAATTTTTTTTGCTCAAATTTTCTTGCAATAAATTTTTTTTTTGCTCAAATTCTCTTGCCGTGGTTTTCCCACCTGACGATGATGATAATTGCTCGTGTCGCGATCGAAACGTCGTGATTTAATTTACTTTATTTTATACCCTACGTGCTTTACCGAATTAACTAAAGACGCGCAGACTCCAAATACAGTATAAAGCAGCAGGTATCGTCAGGGTCGGGGTCGAACCCACGATTGGATGAGAACCGACCGAAGCCACGCCCATAGGGCTGTCATAATCCTTGCAGCTGATTGGATAAGAGACTCCACGTCCATCGCAGGAGCTGATTGGTTAAGAACCGGCTGAAGCCACGCCCATTGACACGGTGGGCTGTCGTAATCCTCGCAGCTGATTGGATAAGAGGCTCCACTTAAAACACGCCTCCCTATCGTCCGACTTTAATTAATTTAATTACCGAGGGAACACGAGCAGCTGATTGGCTAAGACCCTGCCGAAGACACGCCTCCATATCGTCCATCTCATGAATATTCATTTATTTAGCGAGGTAAGAGCTGATTGGATAACTGGCTGAAGCCACGCCCTTTCCCATTGTGGGCTGTCATAATCCTCGCAACTGATTGGATAAGAGCTCCAGCAGAAGACACGCCCTATATCGCCCGCCTCATGAATATTCATTTGATAAACAACACGCAGAAGAGAGCTGATTGGATCACCGATTCGAAGCCACGCCCATTCACTGTGGGCCGTCGTAATCCTCGCAGCTGATTGGATAAACGCCCGGCTGAAGTCACGCCCCTACATCGCCCGTCTCATGAATATTCATGAGCTCGCGGGAGGGAGTTGACCAATCAGACGCGTGGCTCGCGGCACGTCCGGGTGCAAAGCAGCAGCAGATCGCCCATTGCTCTTAGCGCAGTGGGACTCAACTGAATTGGTAAGACGACGTTATAATCTTTAATATTTGTACATTCTATAAGCGTACGCGTCACCTATGCTTCGCACCCCTTTAAATCACGTCGTTGTTGCTATATCTTTTAATTTTATTTGGCTGTTTTTTCCGTTGCGTGCGGTTACTTTAGGACGTTTTCTTGTTTCCGATTTAAAGCTTTCGTGACTGATTCATCTTCTTGGTTCTTTCGGTAAAGTCGCCACGTAAAAGGGAAATAATAAAGTAATAAAACAATTCTAGATTTGAAGCTTTCGTGACTGCAAGGATTCATACTCTTAGGTTTTTTCGGTAAAGTCACGTAGGGAAATAAATAAATAATAACAATTTATATTAATAATAATAGAAATACAATAATAAATCACGACGTTTCGTGTTGCCTCCGAAAAAAAAACCTAAGAGCATAATAAAATAAAACAATAAAATGCTTTCGACGTTTCGGCCACAACGCAGGATGCTTGCGTTGTGGCCGAAACGTCGTACGAATTTTATTGTTTAATTTTTCTAATTTTATTATTTCCCTTCTACGTGAATTTACCGAAGATGATGTTTCTTGTTCATGTTTTGGTTGCACCCTGAGTCAAGAGCCGCATCAATCACGGGGCTATACCGAATACATGAACACTGACACTTTAACGTTGTAACAGAAGCGCTTCATAGCTCATATGGTTTAATCCCTCCTCCCCCTCCTCCTCCCCACCCAGCAGTGAGCCGGACGCAACGTGGAGCCATGAAGGACGATGTCGTCATCGTCTCCGCCGTTCGCACTCCCATCGGTTCGCTCCAATGTTCACTGAGTGGGGGGGGGGGACTGTGAGATGTTGACTACCTCGCCTGGTACACAGGAGGTCGTGGGTTCGATCTCGACCCTGACACCACAGTGGCTAGGAGATGTTGACTACCTCGCCTGGTACGCAGGAGGTCGTGGGTTCGATCCCGACCCCCTGACGATGCCCGCTGCTGTATATTTGGAGTCTGCGTGTCTCTCATCTCTCTCACCATGGAGATGTTGACTACCTCGCCTGGTACACAGGAGGTCGTGGGTTCGATCCCGACCCCCCCAATCGCCACGCTGGCGAGATGTTGACTACCTCAGACTCACACAGAGACCCGCAGATTCACGCAGAGACCCATAGACTCACACAGAGACCCACAGATTCACACAGAGACCCACAGATTCACACAGAGACCCACAGACTCACACAGAGACCCACAGATTCACACAGAGACCCATAGACTCACACAGAGACCCACAGATTCACACAGAGACCCACAGATTCACACAGAGACCCGGAGACTCACACAGAGACCCACAGACTAACACAGAGACCCACAGACTCGCACATAGACCCACAGACTCACACAGAGACCTACAGACTCACACAGAGACACAGACTCGCATAGAGACCCACAGACTAACACAGAGACCCACAGACTCGCACAGAGACCCACAGACTCGCACAGAGACCCACAGACTCGCACAGAGACCCACAGACTCGCACAGAGACCCACAGACTCACGCAGAGACCCACAGACTCACGCAGAGACCCACAGACTCACGCAGAGACCCA